>NC_050515.1:12912068-12934150 GCF_002922805.2 Oryzias melastigma | reverse complement strand
AAAAGCTAGCTCATAGCTTAAATTCTAGCTAAACTCCAAAGTAGCCTAAACTAAATTAGTCAAAAACATTCGCATGTCGCTAAAATAAAAGCTAAACTCTAAATTAAACGATTAAAACCTCAGTAGATAACAAATTAGCCAAAAACGTTAGCATGTTGCTAAAATATTAGCTAAACTACAAATTAGCATTAAAAACTTTAGTGAGTTACCCAAATGAGCTGGCATAATTCTAATATAACAGCTCAACATCAATTTTTTAAAATTACAATAAAAGATTAAAACACAGTCCATGAATATATTTAAATATATATTGTTATTAATCTACTTAAATTTTTAAATGTTAAAACTTCCTCATTCATTTCCTATGGAGCAGATTTAGCTCAATATTTCAAAAACCTATAACATGTATGAATACCAAAAATGCAAATACCAAAAGATTCAATGTATAGGTCACAGCAATGTCAATAAACATTTGATAATTAGCGAAAAGAGTATTTGGTGAACTGGAAGGAGAAAGAATCAGGATTTTGGGGGAAGTTTGGTCCACAAAGATCTTCACTTCCTCCTCCGAGCTGACATCCGGATTAAAACCAAATGGCTAGACATTACCTTTATTGATTAACATTTTTATGTAGCAGCGGTGAAGATTTACGCTAGCAAGACACAGAGTTATCATAATCAAATAGAGGGAGGGATAAATGGCGGAGCTCCAAAAGCCACGCCCCCTCAGAGGAGATTTTGGAGACTTCAGATCAAAATGAAAAATGACTTTTTAAGACATTTAGGTTGTGGAATTTTGCTTAAAAACGCCGTAATCATAATTAAAACACAACTGGGAATATTTTTTTTAATTAAAACAAATTTCAAAGGGGGATTTAAATTATTTATTAATTTATTTATGGCAAAACCACAACAAGAGGTTGGACGAAAAAGTTATTTTTTCATAAATTATCAGAACTTTTTAGTCCATTCAACAGCAGGTAAAAGGAAGTAATATAAGGAATATAAATCAAGCTATGTAAAAGTAGAAAGCACTAAACTGGGTTGAGTTTGACAGCTGCACTTGTCACTCTTCAAGCAAAAAACAATTTTAAGTACGTCAACCTGCAGCTTGGAGAGAACCTGTTGATAGATATGTATTAACTATAGAGCTTTGAGAAACTGTTGTCGAGTGGGACGCCTGATTTTCTAAAAGCCGCCGAGCGCAATGTCGTCGAACTGGCGAAACGACTTCCACGCCAATCCACAACATATACATTCTTTCACAATCTCCTTTGTCTCCCTTTGCTATCTGTTTTAGTCTGCCTCTCGAGTTCCAATAGCTTCACTCGAATTCAGCTACTCCATTTATATAATCCTTGTGTACATTACAACTCCCTTGTCGCCACGACTACCTACCACCCACCATCATGCACACACAGACTTTATCAGGCTGACGAGGGTGTGGTCCCATAGGTTTTTCATGCCTATAGTATGTGTGCTGGGATGGGGGCCCCTTGTGCATTAAAGCCCTGCAAGCCAGATAAACAATAAGAAACTAGATAAACCACAAAAAAACTGGGACAACTGGTGCTGCAAGGTTTACACCCTTTGACCGAATCATATACAAGGGGGTGGGAAAACTAGATTTTTTTTTTTTGTGATGCTAAGGTTACAATCTTTATCAAAGTTTTGTTGAATAATCTTTACTAAGTTGTAACTTTTTAACTATTAACACGATCAACGTCATTCTGGTAGATTCTGAAGGAGAAAAGCACCGCTTTTCTCCTTCAGAATCTACCAGAATGACGTTGATCGTGTTAACGCTACAAAAGAATAAACCAAAGAATCAACTTCCCATTAATAAATATCTATTGTTTGAACATAGTTTGATCGTTTCCCAGTCCGGGTCTTTATGTAGGTCAACGACTGACTGTCTGCAGATAAATTATAAACAGGCCTTATACTGCAAATAATCAGTAACCAAAGAGCAGCCTCAAAGGCAGCGGTGGGGATGGTAGGTAGAATGTATGTGTATGGGGGAGGGTCAGTCAACCATTAATGCAAATGGAAGTCAGTGGTGCTGTTGCACTAATGTCACGTAGCCCGTAACAACCTTTCCAGCTAAAAAACCTAAAAGTGTTATCACTTTTTCCCCCCCTTGTCCAGCTATCCCATCGCCTTGGGCTAAAAGGGGAGCCCACACACGAGCTTGTGCACGCGACGGGTCAAAGACAGAGGGGGGGGGAAAAAAAGGCACGCTTTGACGTTTTGGATCTGCATGACTTATCGTCATTCTTTGGAAAGTCTGGGTGAAATTTAGATTTTTCGACAAAATCTGGGTTTTAAAAGTAAAATACAAGGCTGAATTTTTACATATAATGGAAAAAATAAGGACATTTTCGAACAAATTGATTAAAGTCTTCCAATGATGATTTTTTTTAAACTTCCCATTAGTGTTTTAATTATGATTATGAAATTTTTAACAAAATTCCCACAACCTAAATGTCTTAAAAAGCCATTTTTCATGTGAATCTGAAGCCTCTGTTTCCAAAAATCTCCTCTGAGGGGGTGTGGCATTTAGAGCTCCGCCCCTGATCATCCCCCCTGGTGTAATTATGATAGCTCTGTGTCTCGCTAGCATAAAACTTAACCCTCAATCAATATCGAAAATGTAAAGCTGTATCGTTTTGATGTCAGCTCAGACGAGGAAGTGAAGAGCTTCATGGACGCCGTTCACATTTCTGTGGTCACATCCAGAAGGTTCGTGGAGTCTGGTGGAGATTTTCCAACATTTGCAGCCGTGCTAACGTAAGTATTGTTTGAAACTCACACAAAAAAACCCAGTGACGGCTGACAAGTGACTGCTAATTTGGGGTTTAGCATACTTTTTTTTTGCAACATGCTAATGCTTTTAGCTAATTTGTTATCTGCTGAGGTTTTTTTTTTTAACTCTAATTTAGACTTTTGACTAATTTAGTTTACTGAGTAATTTTAGGCTATTCTGGAGTTTAGCTAGTATGTAAGCAATGTGCTAGCTTCTTTGGCTAATTTGGCATCCACTGACGTTTTTTTATGATAATTTGGAGTTTAGCTTCTATTTTACCAACAGGCGAACATTTTAACTAGATTAGTTTACTAAGAAATTTTATCATATTTTGGAGTTTATCAAGTATTTAAGCAACTGTTAGTGTTTTTGGTTAATTTGGCATCTAACAAAGTTTTTGGGCTAATTTGGAGTTTAGCTAATACGTAATCAACACACTAAAATTGGCATGTATCATGGATTTTTAAGCAATTTTACTACAAATTTATCAGAAATTTAGGTCAACTTCAGTGCTCTTTCATAGTTCTTTAACGAAATTTCCAGTTTGCTTTTTAGCAAATTTAACATTTAGCAAATAGCTTTTGCCTTTCCAGGAAATCCCTTCAGCAATTTAAAAAATTGCGTCACCATTTTCAGCAAAAAGCTTCAGCATTTTAGCGGCAACTTCCAGCAAAAAGCATTCACACTAGCATTATTAATGCAACTTTTTAAGTTACATTTGCTCTCTTTCATATGAAAAATGTCACACATATATGTAAAAAACTCAAAAAAACATGATTTTCATCGGAGGGGGACTTTTAAGCTTAGTGACATGTTTCCTTGTGAATTTGAACCAATGCAGACCGTTTTACTGAGATTAAATCCAACTCAGAGATTTTTTTGTCACAGCAGAACTGTAAATGGGTAAATCTGTTTATGCTACTTCTATAAGCGCGGGGTTAAAACAGCAGGGTGTGTGCGCCATATCACTACATTTATTACAATTGTTTATGATGTTTCGGTGCATGTAGACAGAGGAAGTCAGGTTTACACAAGTCCCTTTTCCCTCAGAGCTGAAGAGGCAGTTTCACAACTTCGTATTAATCCGAGACCTTCAGTTGATTTTTCTCATGAAAGAGATTAGTGTGAACTTGTTTGCTTCACAACGCCTTACCTGAGTGGAAGGAGAAACGCTTGCTGAAACCTTCTTAAGGTTGTACCTTAAACACGACAACATCGAATTGCCTTCGCTGAGTGGCAATGTCAAAAAATTGATGAGGACCAGTGACGGGGAGGCTAAAAAGTATGCTACATTCACAGAGGAGGAGGAGGAGGAGGGGGTACATGAATACATGATCAGCTATTTTCAACCACTCCATTGTTCAAGGCCAAAGCCCCTTTTACAACTGTCATTAATGTACTAAGCAAACACAAACAGCCCAACGGGATCACTTTGCATTTCTTTCTCACAATGAATGAAAGTAAAAGCGTTCCTGCATGGAAACTTTCAGTTGCTCACCACAATGGTCCACCAGCAAATTTAACTATCCACTAAACCTGACAGGTGTTTTGCACAGAACAACACGATGGGCGGGGAACAGGAAAGTATCTAGTTATTGCAACAGTTTCCACCCCAGCACAAACAGCATCTAACATCTGAGACACAATAAGTGTGGTCTCAACACACACACACAAAAACAATGTTTGTGAACGCAGAAGAAATTTTCCATCAGGGGCCTCACATGCAAAGCTCTACTTGAGTTTTATTGCAATGCTATAAAGTTTTTTTTCATTACAGTGATCAAAGATGGCAGAAATAGTCATTTTTTTCTTCTTCTTTAAAGTTGTGACAAACTGCAGCAGTCAGGCCTTATTCATAAGGAGTGCAGAAAAGAAACTTTTACACTTTTCTTTTTGCTTCCTAAACCAAGTTTTTGGTTGTTTTGCTGTTCAACAGTAGAAGAAAAATAGTTTTGCTTGCAGATTTCTCTCCAACAATACGTGAAGAAATCAAAGTTACGGTGGCCCTGAAGGGTAAATCACTGGATGCAAAAAAAAACACAGTTTAGATCATAACGAAAATTTAAAAAAGCAAAAAAATATATATAAAATAAAGAAAGAAAGAACAATATTACATTTTAGAAATCAAAACTCCAGAAACCAAAACACACAAAAAAATAAATAAATAAAATGAAATATTTCGAAAAGTAATTTACAGACATCAAAATGAAATGCTACAACGTGAAACACAATAAGGACATCAATGACTGGATAATGACATTTGATTTTTTCAAGTTCGTCTTCATGTCCACATTGTAATAAAAGTCTAAAGTGTTATGATTCATACTTAATAACTTTTGGTGCAAATTAAATCAAACTAAATTAAAATGTATTTATATATCACTCTATATACATACACATATAAAACATAACATAAAGTGCTGGACAAATGCCGTCATCCAATCAGCGATGCCTCGTTGAACCTACTTTCTTTAGTTACTTCTTCTGTTTTTCATCTTATGCTAACATTTCGTTTTTAATTCTCAAAATCCTATTTGTTTTCCGGGAGAGGGATATACTCCATATTGAAGATACAATTAAGAAATGTAAGCATCAAAACTCAAATGTCATCATCCAGTCAGTGATGTGCGATAGTATCTACTTTTTCTGGTTTATTATCGTGTTTCATTTTTTAAAGTTTCATTCTAATCTCAGGATATAACTTTTGTTTTCCAAAACATTTAATTTTTATTTCGTTTTTGGAGTTGTAGTTGATTTCTGGTATTTTGTTTTTATTCTCTGTGTCGGGTACAACACAGGGTTGTGTTGCTTTATTAAGTTTTGTTGTGATCTTCAAAACAAGTGATTTATTGAAGTGATATGGCACTTCAGGGCCACCGTACAAACTCTTTCAGGGATCTCATTTGATGGAGCTCCTGTTTCTTAGGACTCCGATCATTAAATATAAACAAAGATAAGCCTGGCATTTCTATCTGCCCCCGTGGACAAAGTTTGACTCTATTTATGGGATTGTTTCTCTGTACATTAGAAAAATGGCATCAGAAAGTCATGAAGGGTTTTGAGAAAAATATTCACTGGTTATAAAAATAGAGTGAACCATACAAAAAAAGGGGTTTATTTAAAAACAGGAGAAAAATGATTTAAGTAAATGGAAAATATGTAAATTCACTTTCTTGCCTTTATAAGTTATTAGTAAGTAAATACATTTAAAGTTTACTTTAGATGTTCAGTGTTTGTCAGGAGTGGGAATAGCTTCTTTTCTTTCCTATAGAGTGATAATAATCTGAAACTATAAAATAAGTAACTGCAGTCAGGTGACAGCAGTGTGACACCGGCCGCGCTGACATCTCTCTATAAAGTGAGATCTTTAATGAATCCATCTTTGTCCTCTCGCTCCCCCTCCCAACCCCCCAGGCACACAATTAACGCCGACAAACTGAGCGGGGGCACAGCCGAGGCCCTGAACATTGCTTTATTGACGGAGCGGATCAAACACATCATAATCCTAACTCACTGGCTGACCTCGTGAATTCAGCTTCATTGATCGAGGATGAGGAGTCAACAGCTTTGTGGACGCAAACAGCGCCTCAGAGACCGGCCGTAACTGATGTCGCTTTATCTGCGGACGCCACATTCGCAGGCAGAAAGGACAGAGAAAGGAGATAAGCGACAAGGAGAGAATCAAACAACTGCAGTTTGCATAACTACTGTATAAAACCAGATTTGAATGTGGCACAAAACCAAGCGGCGATGATTTATAAATGTTTTTCGGACATTATTTATTTGATAAGATAATTTAATTCAGCCAGAATGCTTTCGATTTTGCGCTACCAACAAAATTATAAGGTATTAAATAAAATGATTGCAAATTAAAAACAGAACAATTAACCCCAACAAGAACATTCCATTGTGCTGCTACTATTAGTACAAGTGCTACTGCTTGAGGCTTTGGCTAAAAGTCAGAAAAAGCAGCAAGTTTTCCCAGGGCCCTCATCTGTGATCTACGTTCTAACTGCTCTGCTAATAAGTAGTATCATTATGATGAATGCTCAAAGCGGGTGAGGCAAAGCTGAACAGACAGTCAGACACGGAGAGGGAGGGGAAGTGGGTGTAGCAAGTCATGCATATCACCACACACACTATCAGCTATTTGATGGAAGAGATTTTCAGAGTTATTTCACAATGAAGCTTCTCCATTATAGAGGTTTTCGCAAAAGCAGCCGTCTTCTAAAAACAAGGCGTGCGGAACAACATCTAACCCAGATAATTTCCTAATGAGAGAAAACATTTATTCTGCGCCAGAGCTGATGCCATGATAGCATTTGTTTGAATGCAGACAGATGGAGACGGAGATAGCTGAGGAGCAAGAGTTTCAGAAGAATGTGTGCTAAAGCCTTTTTGATTCACACACACACACCAAAAAAAAAGTGTGGATGCTGCTTTAGAAGGCTAAAAATGGGCGTGGATCGCCTTACTGTTAGGGGAGAACCCCCCCGGACTGTGCCGCCAATCAGAGTGATGAATGAACGGGGCAACGGGTTTAATGGTTGACTAAAACCCTATCTGCCCCACCTACACTCACATGAGATAGGTGTCCATGTGGTACGACATGTAGTAGCCACGTGGTCCAAATGACTTCACCCATAAATTTTCTTGTAATGTTTCTTAAAAAAATAAAATTTAAGACCTTTATTTGGAGTCTAATCCAGTTTGTCAAATAATACTCTGGAGTGTTTACAACCCCTTCAAACGCGGAATATCTTATTTACTGCATTGTATTCTTGTCACAGCCGCTCAAGCAAAGTGATTAATGACAGTTCTCCCTGCAGCAAGAATGTTTCAAACACCAAGAGGTGGAAATTAGTAAAGCAACTTGGAATGAATCGTGTAGCGTCCACACCTTTCTTGGTATGACGCATGTCTGGAGGGAAAACTGTTCTCATTTCACAAGCTGGTATAAGGTCATCAAATAACTGCAGGTTTAGTGTTGAGCGAAAACGTGCGTACCCACACTTCCTACTATCAGGAAAAGGTCACCTACTATCAATCTGACGAGACAAGACAGTCCGGGTATTGTCACCAGGACCAAGTATGGATCAGAGCACTTAAGGAGCCTCTTATGATGCAGGAAGACTGCTCTGTTTTAACTTCCATTAAGTTATTGACTTCACAAAAATGGGTATTCTCTACTTCACGCAGCGAGAAAGACCGTCTCAGACCTTGAAAAATGTGCAGCTATGTAGCATTATCTACGTCTGACCTGTTTCTTAATTGATTTCTACAGGAATGAGTGCTTTCAGTCGCGGCTACCTTTTCAGGGGAACATGAAGGCGAAGGGCTTCGCTTTTGTTTGAGTAAATGCTCACCGCTGGGTCTTTGTGTGAAGACATGTCTGCTAGGGTTTTGTTTATTGACAGCTTTAACCATTTTATGCTCATCGTTTTTCTTTTCTACTGAGACATGAGAAAAAGGGGCAAAAAGATGAAGCAGGAAACTTTCATTCTAACGAGAAAAGAAAAGATTATTTAACAATGATGGTACTAGAGCCTATAAAGAAGCTCTTCATACATGTGTTTCTATACGCACAACTTGGGGTCTGCTGGAGACATCCCGATTCTGGAAATTTAAATCTGGACATAAACCTTACAGTTTGCCAATTTTCAGGAATAGTTTCTGACATCAGCTTCACGTGGCGCAGCAGGAGCCGCTTCAAGTGCTGCGCGATGCTTCCCAGTCAAAACACGCATCTGCTGCTTGTGCTCTACTTGGCAGAGACTCAAAGCCAAAAGCCATCAGATGGACTTTTTCCTGTTGCCTCAGTCACACCTACCATTTCCTCTTCTGCACTGTTCCTTTTCCCCCTTTAACAACAAGACTTTCAAAGGTCTCTGCAAGCAACCTCAACTTCTTTTATTATTTTTCTGGCTTGGTGTTTTCATAACTAAAGCTCAATCAATAATGATGATTCATTCTGCTTGTAGGACATTTTAATTACAACATAATACACAGAGTGAGGTCTCCTTATCATAATTACTTAATTCCCTAAAGATGTGAACAAGTACTCGGAGTTCCAGACAGGGTTTTATGACTCTATGACTTGAATGATTTGAAGCTATTAAAAAAAATAATCTAAGACTGTTAAAAAAGTTAAAAATGTTCCTCTTATTAAGCGCCCACTCCAATGAAAATCATGTTTTTAGCATGTTCTTGTACCATTTTTTTCATGATGGAGGACATAAATAAAGAAAATTAAGGCTAAAATTGCATTCTTACAGAATTTCTTTGTTCAAATTGCTGTGAATCAGGAGCAGATGAAAAACTGCCATTGAAAACAGCTTGTAGGCGTGACATAGAAGCTACAATGACCAGTAATCTGGCTCGCTGGGCAGCGAGTCCACTGAGTCCCCACTTAAGCCAGTGTGGGTAAACACAGATGGGACCACCATGGAACCTGCAGACAAACCCACCAGAGGAAAGACTGGAAATTTTGTTAAAGAACTATGAAAGAGTGCTGAAGTTGACCTACATTTCTGAAAAGATTGTTGTAAAATTACTAAAAAAATCCCTACTTCATGCCAATTTTGCAAACATTTTTAGTGTGTTGCTTAAATGTGAGCTTAAGTCCAAATTAGCCCAAAAAACCTTAGTAGATGCCAAATTAGCCAAAAAAGTTGCTTGAATGTTAGCTAAACACCAAAATAGCCTTAAAAAAACCCTAGTTGATAACAATTTAGCCAAAAATGTTTGCATGTTGATAAAAAAGAAGCCAAACTTTAAATTAGCTTAAAAAAAACCCTAGTAGATAACAAACTAGCCAAAAACGTTAGCTCGTTGCCATAGCTCGTTGCTTAAATACTAGCAAACTCCAAAAAAACCCTAGTTGAAAACAAATTAGCCAATAACATTTTCATGTTGCTAAAATAAAAGCTAAACTTTAAATTAGCCTAAAAAAACCCTAGTAGATAACAAATTAGCCAAAACATTAGCTTGTTGCCATAGGTTGTTTCTTATATACTAACAAATTCCAAAATAGCCTAAAATTTCCCAGTAAGCTAAATTAGTAAAAAATGTTACCCTTTTTCCAAAATAGAAGCTAAACTCTAAATTAGCCTAAAAAAACCTTAGTAGAAAACAAATTAGCCAATAATGTTAGCATGTTGCTAAAATCTAAGTTAGCCAAAAAAAAAAAAACTAGCAGATAACAAATAAACCAAAAGCATTAGCTTGTTGCTTTAATACTAGCTAAACTCCAAAATAGACTAAAATTTCTCAGTAAGCAATATTAGTCGAAAGCATTAGCCTGTTGCTAAAATAGAAGCTAAACTCTAAATTAGCCTAAAAAACCCCCAGTAGATAACAAATTAGCCAAAAACATTAGCGTGTTGCTAAAATATTAGATAAACTTCAATTTTTTTGAAAATTACTATTAAAGATGAAAACATAGACCATTAATATATTTAAAAGCTTGTTGCTAATTTCCTTTAAATTTTCAAATTTGAAGACTATTTCATTCATTTTCTAGGGGGGCATATTTTGCAGAATATTTCAAACCATATAAAGTTTATGAATAGCAAAGATACAAGCAGCCAAAAAAAAAAACACGCCTCAGGTGTTAAAGAAACACTATTATTTCACCAAAAATGTTACAACAAATACATTATTTTAACTACAAGCAAGTTTCCTAAATAGGTTTTAAAGATGCAAAGCAAACTGGACCAGAGGCCATCAGCGTTTCTGTGCAGTAAACGCCATTCACGTCATAAAAGAAAAGAATCCATTTCTCATCGGTACAGTATGGATCAAAAGGGTTTCCAGCAGTGGAATATAAACTTAACAAGCACTTATCAGAAAGCTGCATCAGCAGAAACCTGATGAGCAATCACAATAAGTGTCGCTCCCAATTGGATCTTATTCTGCCCTTCACTTCCTGTAGTCGCTAACAGCCCCTCCCCCGACCCTTGATATGTGTGTGTGTGCCTGGGCAATTTAATGTTTAATGTCAGCCCCCCCCACCCAAACACACATTTGAACTGACCGTGGAGAGAGCCATGAATTTTTAAAGACATCCCTACTTTACTGTCCATCTGGGCTCCATCTGCCCAGCTGCTTGTGTTTAAAGCAGACACAGAGACACAGAAGAGGTGACTTCAAAGGCTCGCCGTGGCCTCTGGACGCTTTCTGACCTGGAGAAGATGCTGTTTACAAAAAGGGGCGAGGAATTCGGTCGCTCTTAAACCACCAAGGTCCAGGGGCGGCAAAGTGTTGAGAGGAGTTTGTGACTGAACGAGTGGAAAAAAACACCAAAACAGTCAACAAAAACTAGGCGAAAGTGCAGGAGCTTTGCAAAATATGAAGATGGCTGACAGCTAGGAGGACCAACCTTACAGTTTAAAGAGATCTGTCATTATCAGCTTCTGACTTCATTGCAGAGACATTTTTGACCCGCCCTTTTTTAACCAACGTTACTCCAGTTCATGGCCAACGTTCTTTTAAAGTCGTCTTTTTTTTTTTAAGGTCCAGGTTGAAGTCTAGTCGTTGCATCTCTCTGGTGGCTTTCTTGTTCAGATTCTTTGGCAGGTTTGCTGGTGTGTGTCAGAGGTTCATGGCAGATGCCTTCACATTTGACATTAGATATCCAGAAGAGTTCCTTGTTAACCGTCACACCTCGTCCTCCCCCATGCAGCACAATTTGATATATAATATGTTTGACATATCCTGTTCACCACAGCAACATGGCAATTTTATTCCTTTAGGTTTAAACATATTTTTTTAGAAGGCCTGTATTATAAATTACTTTAGTATAATTTGTAATTTGTTTTTACATTTTTTTTTTATTTCTGTAATGACTTGCAGCATTTTTTATTGTCCACCATTTGAAAATATGGTTAACCCTTGTACTATCTTACGGGGTCCAGATGACCCCACCCTGATATTGATGTGTGATCCCTCCCATGACAAAAGGTGGACAGGATTTTATGTCTGCCAAGGACATTAGTGAAGATAAAAATTCCTTTAAAAAAAATTCAGCGTGCTGTTTTGTGGGGTCAAGATGACCCCACTTTTAATGTCAACATGCCTAGGATAGCACAAGGGTTACTCACAGTTCAACTTAAAAAATATACTACTCTAAACTTTGTTTTCCTTTGGGGATGAAGCTTATTTATTTCATTTTTAACCCTTGTTTACAATAAAAGTGGGGTCATTTGGACCCCTCAAGACAGCGTGCTGAATTTTTTTTTTCCTGGATTTTTTATCTTCACTGGTGTCCGTGGCAGATATAAAATCCTGTCCACCTTTATCATGGGAGTGATCACACATCAATGTAAGGGTCGGGTCATCTGGACCCCATAAGAGAGCCCAAGGGTTAAACATAAGAACTTCTCAAGATATGCAATTCCGCAAAGCTCTAATACTGTATTATCTCATCATGGAAAGATCAATACTTTAGTAAATTGTTCAATATTTGATACATGAAAGTATATAAATGTAGAATGATTGGCAGAATTACAGCATTGGCATAAATTAGACTTTATAGGAATATTGGTTTGAAGTGGGTATAGAGGGATCAGTATCAGAAAAACGAACACATAAATCAGATTCACTTACAAAACGGTCCAACAGCACTGGCATAATTTGATATCTTTATAAACCCTTGGCCTTTATTTAATTCAGCTGCTCCCTGCCACAGCAAGATATGACACCGCTGGCTAAGAGCCTAGGATATTTGGATTAATTCATGTAAACTCACTATGTAATCAGACAATTGAGCAGTCCTCACCTTTTGGCTCGATTTAGTCTGACCTTTCAGCTTAAAGAAACGAGAGTGGAGGAATGCAGGTTGGGATCTGCTGGTGTATCTTAGCCACGTACGGCCCGGGGCAAACCTGAACAAAAAGTTGTCCATCTACATCTGCACTCTAAACACACAAAGCAGTGTAGTTTGGTTATTTTTTAGGGGATTCATGTTAGAGGTTTTTTTTAAATACATGATAAAAAAAAACTGGATTATTTACTGCTACTTTGAGTTAGATAGAAAAAGCTGTTACAAGGCAGCAATGACACCAAACAGAAAAAAAGGACAGTTTTCCGTTTGGACGAGCTCTCACTGTTCAGAACTGATAGAGGCACGCAAAGTTTCTGCTGAGGTTTTTAGTGGCCAAATTATCACCTTCCATCAGGCACATTCCAACAGCCTCCACCCACCTGCCCAAAATAAACTGTACCGTCTTAACCCTTTCCTCCCCACTCCAAAGCCTTTTCACCCACCCTGGAGTATCAAATCATATGATGATTTCATCCAGTTGGTTGGTTATGGAGTTCTGGTCAAAATAAAGCATATGGACAAATTGTTAGAGTTTCTTCCTGGATGCAAAAAAAAAAAAAAATGAACGTTTGAAAGGTGAGAGTCCCCCAACAACAGCGTGACCTGTTAGCAAACAGTCCTCCCTCTAAACAATGAATGCCGTTTTTTTGACAGCTGCTTCAGGCAAAGCTGAAACAAGTCCAGGCTGAGAGGCTGATCAGAAAATGTTTGCCAAGGAAGTTTTTTTACTACGATTGGGACCTCAGCTCAGCCAAAACTCAACTACATTCTCCCATAGTGGCAAACAGGAATCATTGTCAACGTTCAAACTCAGTGTACAAATGAAAATTCTAGTCAATTTATAGTGTGAATGCTTAGTAACCATTCAAACTATGGTGATTCTCCTGCTCCTTTTTGTATGTTTTTTGGCACGTAAAAACTCAATCACAATTTCAGCAATCTTAGCATAAAACATTCAGCTTGTTCAGGACATTACTGATTCTATTTTTGGTATTCATAAACTTTATAGTTTTTGAAATATTGAGAAAAATATGTCCCATTGGAAATGAATGACAAAGTCTTCTAATTTAAACATTTTAAGTAGACAAACCTTTAAATATATTCATGGGCTTCATCTTTTAAAGTAATTTTCAAAAAAATTGGAGTATAGCTAATATTTTAGCAACATGCTAATGTTTTTTGCTAATTTGTTATCTACTGGAACTTTTTTAGGCTAATTTAGAGTTTAGCTTCTATGTTAGCAACAGGCTAAAGTTTTTGACTAATTTAGCTTTCTGAGGAATTTTAGTCTATTTTGGAGTTTAGCTAGTATTTAAGCAATGCGCTAACGTTTTTGGCTAACTTGTCATCTACTGGGGTTTTTTAGGGCGAATTTGCAGCTTAGCTCCTATTTTAGCAACATGCTAATATTTTTGACTAATTAAGATTACTGATAATTTTTAGACTATTTTGGAGTTTAGCTTCAAAACATACAAATGTTTTTTTGGTTAATGTGCTATCTAATGGTTTTTTAAGGCTAGTTTAGAGTTTAGCTAGTATTTTAGCAACATGCAAACATTTTTGACTAACTTAGTTAACTGGGGAATTTTAGGCTATTTTGGAGTTTAGCTAGTTTTAAAGTAATGTGCTACCTTTTTAGGCAAATTTGGCATCTACTGAGGTTTTTTAATGCTAATTTAGATTTTAGCTAATATCTTAGCAACATGCTAACTTTTTTGGCTAATTTGTTATCTACTGGGGATATTTTGAGGCTAATTCAGAGTTTAGTATCTATTTTAGATACAGGCTAATGCTTCAGACTAATTTAGTTTACTGAGGAATCTTTGGCTATTTTGGAGTTTTATTATATTTAGGCTAAGAGCTAGCCTTTTTTTGGCTAATTTGGCATTTACTGAGGTCTTTTGGGCTAATTTGAAGTTTAACATGTTCGATAGTTTTGAAAAACTGGCACCTATTAATGATTTTTAATCAATTTCAAGCACTCTTTGACAACATTTCTTATTTTTTTAGCAAATTTAACATTTTGAAAATAGCTTTTGGATTTTCAGCAAAATCCCTTCAGCAATTAAAGTAAATTGCACCACTTCAGCATCTTCTTTCATCTTCTTAGACTTTCAGCAGGAAGTATTCACCCTGTATTATTTCAGGTAATGCAACTTTTTAGTTTACTTTAGATGCCAAATAGAAAGATTTGAAAATGACCAGAAATCATACTCTGGTCCAATAAAAAATAAGAATTGGTGTGTTATTTAACCAGCCATCTTTAATCAAGATCCCACATTTTTGGCCTTTTTAAGAACCAAAAAAAGCTAAATTGCAAATCCTTTTTGGGCCCAAAATGTAAAACTTATAACGGAACAATTCAAAATTTTATGTAAGACTATCTTTTTTTTTAAGTCCTTCAAAGGTTAACGGCTGAATACAACTATACAAATACAACATCTGAACTCTGCAAACAGTTAACCGACTTCAATAAAATAAACACAGAGGCTCTTCTCTTCTGGAAGGGTCTTGTCATGAGCCTCCAGCTAACATGAGAGACTTGTGAACTTTGTATGATAAGATGAAAATGCAGTCTATACTCAGACTTTTCATGATAAATGTCGCTCTGATAAAAATTGACTTTAAGGCTCAGCTTTCGTCTGGTTTCACATGATGAAATGAGCTTTATTTTGGTTAACCCAAGTCTAATGTTTCTGTCTTCTAATCAGAAGTGATAATAAAGATTGACGTTTTTTTTCTTTCAGTTACATGTTAAATAAATATCAGATGACCTCAAATGAAGCGACTACTAGACAGTTCTATCATGTGGCTGCTTCATCGAGCGAACAAAAATACACAAGTTTGCAGAAAACTGCACTCAACCTATAGAATGTAGATTCAGTTATTATATCTTTCACATGACAAACCACAAATGTTATGTTCAGACAAAAAAAAGGAGAAGTAAAACATCGAATCCACGCAAAAAAAAGTAAATCTTTTTTTTTTTTTTTTTAAATGTGTTGGGTTAGAATTATGAGTGGACAGACTGTCTTCATCCTGAGAGGCAAATAGTGCAATTACAGGTAATTGCTATAATCATGCAAAGGCTAAATTAGTCCTTTGAAGGTGAATAATGTCCCAGTCTAGAATCCTGGATTGAACATAATTTAAATCCTCAGCATGTTAAATGTTGATGGCGCAGACTAAAGCTCCTTTACGGCTCCATATTTTCAAATCACTGAAGTGTTGCTTCACCTCTGTTGTTACTAACATGTTTTTAAAGCAACAGCAGATGAGGTTAAATTGTTTCAACAGCAAAGACACTTCTTGTTCAGATTATGCAATGATCAGCTGCATTAAATGCAATGGCGTGGTGCAATAAAAATGTCCCTTATTTCATAGCTTGACAAGAAAACTGAAAGTATCAATTCAATGCGTAAAGCCTGAGAGGGATGGGATATTTAAGGAAGAGTATAGGCTTTCAGAGTTCCATATGCTCTGTAATTACAAGAAATGGTCCTTAAATTATGGAAATCTAAAGTTAGCTTAATAAAAGACAACATGCGTTTGGAGAGCAATGGTAATTTGAAATCTATAGAGGCCCTTTTCCAACGATTTCCCAACCCTTTTTTAAGATGAGCCTGGCCGTTTCACATCTTGCTGAACATGTTTTACGGTTTGAATTACTGCAACAGGCGCAGACTGTGTTTGCATTTCTATCGTGGTTTTCATTATATAAAAGCCACCTCATAAAAAAAAGGTGGCTCCGTATATGGAAGACACAGACAAACAGGTTCAAGTTTTCCCAGAGATCAAATATCAGGTTTCCTGAGCACATATCAAAGTGAAACAAATGAATGATAGAAAGACATTCGCTCGGTTTTTATTCACTCTTTGTGGTATTTTTAGTCACTTTGGGACCTCCCTCACAACATCCAGCCCACTGGTGTGTTTACAGTAAACCCCGATGTGGTAAATCTGTTAAAATGCTCCATAGCCCATCCCGTCTCCGCCTCTCGTCTTCAGCCGCCAGTCTAACTTTAAACCGAGAGACTTGTTATTTTGTCACCGACAGCCTGGAGTTTTTTAATCTAATGTCAGGCCTGACGGCAGAAACGCGGGTGATCCCGTAGGGGAAAAGTGACGCCGTTAAATCAACACCTTCAGCCACACGCACTCCAGAGGAATGTCAGGTGGTAAAGGCAAAAATAAAAAGTTTGCAACTAAACTGACAGCATTTGGCCGCTGGTTGGTGTTAATTTCCCACCTTGGTCAAATTGCACTTAAAACCAGAGCTCCGGTGTTTATGTTCTTTGATTTACTGTAATTGTGAGAATTCTTAGTAACCATTCCCACTATAGTGATTCTCCAACTCCTTTTTGTTAGTTAGATGTAAAAACTCAATCACACTTTCAGCAATATTAATATCAAAACGTTCAGCTTGTTCAGGACATTACTGCTTGTATTTTTGATATTCATAAACTTTGTAGTTTTAGAAATATTGAGCAAAATATGTCCCATAGGAAATGAATGAGAAAGTCCACAAATTTCAATATTTTAAGGAAATTAGCAACAAGCCTTTAAATATATTCATGGGCTATGTTTGAATCTTTTATAGTAATTTTCAAAAAAAAAAATATTTTAGCCATGCACTAACATTTTTGGCTAATTTGTTATCTACTGGGGTTTTTAGGCTAATTTAGAGTTTAGCTTCTATTTTAGCAACAGGCTAATGTTTACGACTAATTTAGCTT
Source organism: Oryzias melastigma (assembly GCF_002922805.2). NCBI lineage: Eukaryota > Metazoa > Chordata > Actinopteri > Beloniformes > Adrianichthyidae > Oryzias > Oryzias melastigma. The sequence goes on along the minus strand of NC_050515.1, from coordinate 12,916,785 downwards.
ACTGAAGAATTTTAGGCTATTTAGAAGCTTAGCTAGTATTTATGCAATGAGTTATAGCAACAAGCTAACGTTTTTGGCTAACTTGTCATCTACTGAGGTTTTTTTTAGGCTAATTTGCAGTTTAGCTTCTATTTTAGCAACAGACTAATTAAGGTTACTGATAATTTTTAGGCTATTTTGGAGTTAGCTAGTATTTAAGCAACAAGCTATGGCAACATGCTAACGTTTCTAGCTAATTTGCAATCTACTAGGTTTTTTAAGGCTAATTTAGAGCTTAGCTGCTATTTTAGCAACAGGTGAATGTTTTTGTCTAATTTTGATTACTGAGAAATTTTAGGCTATTTTGGAGTTTAGCTAATATTTAGCAATGAGCTAACTTTTTTGGCTAATATGGCATTTACTGAGGTTTCTTCTGGACTAATTTGGAGTTTAGCTTATATTTAAACGACACATTGAATATTTTTGCAGAATTGGCATGTATTAGGGATTTTTAAGCAATTTTACTACAAATTTTTCAGAAATTCAGGTCAACTTCAGCACTCTTTCATAGTTTTTAATAAAGATTTCCAACTAGCATGCACGCGCGTATGTGCTGCTTAGGCACAGGAACTTTCTGCCAGACCTGCTGTTCGGCCTACGTGCGAGGCTGCAGCGTTCTCTCCTTCTTAGAATGAGCGTAACTAGATCGGTGGATAGTATACATGCAAGCAGATCTAGTTATATTTTCTTCAACCTGCTTCTAGAATTTTTTAAATCCGTACAGTACAAGCTAGGATATTTTCCGGACGAAAATTGGTGTTCACAAAACCTCTCATCAGCTTTTTTTAAAAGTTAGTTGTTGTCTAATTTTGCTACTAGTCAATTACTGTTGTTGTATTCTTCATTTCCTGTAAATTTAATGAGAAAATAACAACTAGCAGGTACTGTTTTTTCGTTAGCGAGTCTCTGTGTCCAAGAATTGAACGCTGGAACATTAGGTCACGTGACTGAATCTAGCAAGCTGATTGGCTGCAACTGATGTCTAGCATACAGGAGCAGATTTCTGTATGATTATTTGATAATATGGAAATGAATATTGATTTAATACCACATTTGTGATTTAATTCTTGTAGTTCGTTTGATTAGCTTTACAACAATATCCCCCTTTTGTGGATTGGACAAATAATGAGAAATTTATGACAATTTAAAGACTCTAATATTTGTTTCTGGTCACAAAAATTTCACTGTTTATCTGTTTATGCAGGAATAAAATTATACCCTACTTTTGATCACTTAAAATGGCACAATTATACCATTGGAATTGTCTCTTTTAAACCATTTCCAGTGATATAAAGATCAATTCAACTTGATTTATTTGAACATTTTTCTCACATGCCTACAAATAGTTTTTGAATTTTCAGCAATTCCCTTCAGCAATTAAAGTTTTTTATAATTTTCAGCAAAAAGCTTCAGTAAAAAGCATTCACTCCAGCATTATTGCAGGTAATACAACTTTACTAGTTTTTTTTTCATTGTTCACACGATCAACGTTATTCCAGCAGATTCTGAAGGAGAAAAGCGGTGTCGATCGTGTTTATGGTTGAAAAGCTAAAGTAAAGATTTTGCGTTTACGCGTCACCGCAGACGCCTCAGGTGATTTAAGAGACTGAGGAAACCTCCAAATTCAGTACAATTCTACCTCATTAACAGTCTATTTTTGCTACTATTTTAGATATTTATTAGAAATGTAGGGAATGAGAAGTGCATAAAGTGTTCCTACCTGTCTGAACTGCTCCTCGTACGTCCATTCTCCATGGTCCTGCCCGCCCAGGTGGCTGTGTGTTGCATGGGGAGGCATGAGGACCGAGCGGGGCTCCTGCTCCATGCTGGGCCGGACCTTCAGAAGCTGGCCGTGGGGGTGTAGCTGGCGGTGGGGCAGCAGCAGGATTCCCTTCCCCGGGGCCACAGCGTCGTGCCCCGTCGGAAGGCCTTCCTCTGCCATGTCCTCATCGAAGTCTTCCTCCATCTCACCTTCAAAGTCTTCTTCATCCCACTTCTGTTTGCTGCATCAGAAAGTGATTCAAAAGCCTTAAAAAGTTGATTTGAAACCATTTTTTTAAGAAAACAAAACAGAAAAGAGGCTCACATCTGCTCCTCCTCATCAGAACCCATCATTTCTTTGTACTGCTCCTCTCCTTCATCGTTGTCGTCCTCGTGCTCCTCCTCCCCGCCGCTGCTGTTTTCCGACATGGGGCTGTCGGACACCCGCTTCAGACCAGCAGCCACAGCGCGCATGGCGGCCAGCGCGGCCATCTGCGCCTGCTCGGCCTCGGGGGCCGGGCTCCCTATCGGCTCGTCCCCGCCGCGCACCTGAGTTTGTTGGGAGGCGGCCTGCTGCTGCTGCAGCTGCTGCTCCATCAGCAGCTTGGCCCTCTGCTGCCTGTGCAGGTTCTCCATGACGGCCTGCAGCTTCATTTCCGGGGAAAGCGGCACAGTGTTGGGCAGCTGTCCTTCCCCTCCTTCCCCTCTCAATAGGCGCTAGTTGAGGCGACTTCTGGAAGAGCAGCTAAAGTTCTCTGTCTCTTCGGTAGTTTCTCTGCAAAATCCCAGCCAGTGATGAAAGATCAGACTTTGGGCAGAGGAGGTCGGAGGACCAGACTTCACTACAAAGACCTGAGGGAGAGAAAGAAAAGCTTGCCGTTAGACTGCTTCTCCTTCGCTTTCTGTTGATATCAGCAACTGAACTAAAGGGCAAAAGCTTTTCTTTCAGTAGGCGTATCAAACTATAAATCCACTCTCCCAATAGCATGACAGCAGCAGAATACGTCTCATCTCTATATCATGTGGCTTTGCAAACAAGCGTGCAGCTATTAATCTGTCTACAGAGATCTGATAAACAAATCAGAAACCACACTTTTGTTATGACAGTGTTGTAATTTTGTCAGTGCAGTAACAAAGCTTCTGTTTCAACTTTGTCCGACGAAGTAGAATTTTCTATATATTTACCATTCCAAGGATTGTTTCATCTCATAACACCTAAATTTACTTCCAGTGATGAAAAACAAAATTGTTTTTGCTTTTAAGTAGAAGCTAAATCAGTGATGGGCAGACTACGGAAAACTTAATCTGAAACTAAAATAAATTATATTGATAATCCTTATTAATGTTTTATTTTCTGGTGTCTCCCTATAGAAGGCACACTAATAAAAATAAATTGACCTTTGTTTAGATGCAGAAAGTTTTTTTTACATTCATGAGATGTTGGAAGATTTATTGTTTTTTTTTACTTTTATGTGTGTTTTCCAAGTCGGACAGTCAAGTTCCCGTCATTCCAACACCACATGAACGCAGCGTTTCCTCTAAGTTTGCGTTTTTCCATCAACCCATCAGTGGAATTGGCTCTAAAATGTGAAAAAAAGGTCACTGTTTTGAAATAAAAACTCCAAACTTGTTTGTTTTTATAATTAAGATTTATTTCATTTATGGTTTCATTCAGATTACATGTTATTTCTTATTCATATGAGTTGGATGACCAAAATATTCTGCAGATTTACTTGGGTTGCGGCCCGTTTTTCAAATTTTAGAACCCTTTGTGGCCCATGACTAGTGCTGCCACGATTAGTCGACTAATCGATGACTAATGGACTATTAAAATAGTCGACGGCTAATTTAATAGTCGATTAGTCGTTACTTTATATTATATGGAGTCAGAGTGTAGTAAAGTTAAAAGTTATAATAGCATTATGCTAAGATTTTTGACTATTTTGGCTTTTATTATGTTTTTTTAAGCTATTTTTCAGTTTAATCAACATTTCAGCTACATGCTAACTGTTTTGGGTAATTTTAGACTTTTTCAGCTTTTTAAAGCTAATTTGGAGTTTAGCAAATATTTCAGCTGCATGCTAGCTGTTTTGGCTAACAGTTTTTTTCCCCAGTTTATAGAACTTATATCTTAGCTGGCTATCAGCTTTAGCATTTTCAGCTATCAGCTTCAGCGTTTTTAACTTTTAATTTCTGCGTTTTTAGCTATGAGTTTCAGCGATTTTAGCTATCAATTTCAGCATCTTCAACTATCAGCACTAGCATAAGCAGACAAATTCAGTTTACAGCGCTCACACTAGCATTATCACAGGTAATGGTATATTTCTAATTTTTAGATAGTTTAAAGCTAATGATGTGTGCTTGACATCCAGTTTGTGAATGACCCGATTAGTCGACTAATCGGAAAAAATAATCGGTGATTAATCGAATATTAAAATAATCGTTTGTGGCAGCACTACCCATGACTCAAAAAGTTTGCCCACCCCTGTGTTAAATTAAGGTACGTTTGGAGCAGAAGTGGTTTAGTGTGTATTTGCATTAATAGGGTTCAAATTAATTAAACGAAAACAAAAAAAGTGGCCACATTACATCAGGGAAATAAAAAAGGAATAGATGAATCATTACGTTGTTTTAAGATGCAAATTATCAAACAAATACAATAAGTCGATGCTCGATTTTATTTGCACTAACTTCAAAAATTCAACTGAAATCTCATCTTATCCCTGCATAAAAATAACCGATAGGTGACTAGAAACGGCTCAAGTTTTTAAAGACAACAGCAGGAAGTAAAATTGCAAAAAGATTCGGATTCTTTTGAAATTGAGCAGAACTGCTGGTCCCAAACCTCAAAGTATCACGCAGCACACCACCTCTCATGTTTGTTTAAATGCACTCAGCTTTTTTTTTTTTTTTTTTT
>NC_050515.1:12904444-12912024 GCF_002922805.2 Oryzias melastigma | reverse complement strand
TCAAAATCGCCTTTGGGAAGTTTTTCAGCAGGATGTGTAGGTGAAAATAATTCCCCACGCACACCTGCTCCGCAGCAGACCCAGGTATGCAAAGCAGTCTACAGGAACACGGCACCGTGTCTGCGGTACCACAGAACGACTGTTTCATTTTGTCACATGGGGAACGCGGTGATCTCAGCTACATACAGTTCTCCCTCGGCAGTTTCAAAATGTTAAGAAGTCTGGGTTCGGGTAGATTGTGCCGAGATCAGGCAGGCAAGATAAGAGCTAAGTCAACAGCATGTGGGGGAATTAGACTTGAACGCAGGTGCTAGACACACGTTATTAGTACGAGTGATGACGGGGAGTTGGCACCGACTGCACTTCAGCATTCATTTAACCCTGCTGACTCATACATAGACGGATCTTTGCAACCGCAGTCATCTGCCCCAAAGTCAGCCTCAGAAATTTAAGGACTCGAGCTGCTCGAGTAGGTTCACTTTCAACTGAGACTCATTTATGAATGTGTGTCACCTCCTTAACACAAAAACCACTGACCTCTCACCTTTTGATTTCTATTTGAAGTTCCCAAAAGGAAAAGTCATGCATCATTTTTTGCTCTGTAAGGTACTTTACGAATCATCATTCTGTGAAAATACTCTTTATTGCTGATTGACGAGGTTCGTCCCCATAAAAGCTCTTGAATAAAACATCATTTTTAAAAGCGCGTTTTCACATCAGCAAATTTCCAAGGTAATACACCTCCTCAGAGTCCTGCCACCTTAAGCAATGCTGAGCTACGCAGAAAGTGACCACCACAAACACCATCTGCTGACAAAATACACCCTCATTACAAAGCATGCATTATTATTACTCTCTTAGGGGGGATTTTCTCATGCATGTGTATCACAGGAACTACAGTTTCTTTGTGCTATGCTTATACACAATCCACACAAAGCACAACAACATCAAGACAAACTTAATTAAATGACAAATCATAGATGGAATCTTTCTAAAACAGCATAAATGGAACAGATATCCTCTATTCCCACCATCTTTTATGGTATAATGCTGCTGGAACACACCAGCTCAGGTAACGCAAATCCGACCTATCTGGAAAATCAACTTACATATACACTATATCAATAATCACTGGTTGTGCAATAAATAAGGCATATCTGAAGTGAAAAACCAGCTTGTCACGCCACAGTCTTCATTTCTCACGGTAAATAATGTGGAAACTCTAAAAGAAGAAACAACACACAGCAGCTACAGGTATAAAATGTGGAATAAAAGACATAACATCAACTAGAAAAAAACCTAATGCAACAAGGAAGTTGTGAGTGTACCTGTAGCCCATCCTTCCGTTCAAATTCAAGCTTGATAAAAAAAAAAAAAGTTTGTCTAAAGCAAAATCCTCCGTGACTACTCCTAAAATCTGCCAGTTTCAGGTGTTTGATTAAATGCAGGACGTAGAAACAATGTGCTGTATCAACACATCTAGCACTGCCTACAATAAACTGGCGGCTGCCCACAGGAAGCTGTTTTCAGTCACGCCATACTACAGGCTATATATGTTATGGAAATGTTGTGCAACAAAAGAAGAGCTGTGAAACTTGTACATTTCTTCAGAAGGTGAAGGAAGTGACAACTGACAAAGCAGATGCAGCGAGGAAGCGAACAGATACTCAATTTGAAATTTGCTGGATTCTTTAAGGGCAGCAGAAGCACAAGTGCATATGCGCAGTTGTCGAGAGCTAATATATACCCAGTGTAAGCAGGATTTAAAGGGACTTAGCTAAATGGATCTGGTATGACTTAAACATGAGAGTCCCTGTTGCCGTTTTCTGCAACCACACAGCAACTTTTAAAGAGAAATATTCAGTAAATATAAAAAAAATGGTAAAAAGTTATTATTGTGCATGCAACTTGTCATTAAAATATTTAATCTGCCACAAAAACCATGTTTGTTCCAAAAGCAAGGATGCCTGACATCATCTGCTTGTGCATGGGCCATGTATGCATTTTAAATACAGAAGTGATGACAATAAAGCGTTACCCCCCCTTCTGTCCTGGGGGAAGCAGAAGTGGTCTCTGTTCAAGAATCATGAATTCCTTCATGCAAGATGGTGCAAATTCCATTGCATCACCACACATTTTCTGCATGCTTCCCCAAAATTGGCAGACATACTTTAAAGATTACAAAACATTTTAGATTCTATACGATATGCTGGCAGGAATATAGTGTGATGCCAACAAGGAATATTTATTTTTTAAACATGTATTTGTCAGAAAAAAATAAAACTGTAATGCAGCTTAGTGGTTTTTAATGGTTTTCACTCTATAATCGACAACTTAAAGATCGACTCCGATGACAATTGAGTTTTTGGTGTTTTTAACATGTTCTTGCAGCATTTTTCTCATGATGGAGGACATTTATTAAATTTTATTTATTTAAATCACCAAAGTCTCCCTGCTCTGATACAATTCTAAATCTAGATCCATTAAGATCTTCATTTGAGCTGCCATCTAGCTTTAAGCTTGGTCTTGTGCGGCGCTTTTAGCTAGCAGGAGAGAATGTAAACAATGTCCAAATCAAACAGTATTTACACACAATTACCAACAAAAAAAGCAATTAAAACCCATCATTTGTCTCAGCTTTACAGAGAAACATAATGTTACTTTTATTTTTGTTATTTTTCACTGTTTGTAACCCCCCTGTGTTTTTTTTTGTTTTGCTTTGCTAACGTTAGCTTGGGCTGGTGAGGTGCTACAAGCTAGCAGGAGAAATCAAATCACAGTATTTAAAGACCATTTTAATACCAACAAAAAATATTTAAAACCCATCACCTGTTTCAGCTTTTCAAAGTAACATAATGTTACTTTTATTTTGGTTGTTTTCCACTGTTTATAACCCCTTGCTGTTTTTTTTTTCCTTCTTTTTTTTGGTATGCTAATGTTAGCTTGGGCTTGTTGGGTGTTATAAGCTAGCAGGAGTAAGAGTAAGTGTGCAAATCAGATAGTATTTATACACTATTTCTCCCAATAGCTACTAACAAAAAGTAATTAAAACCTCTTCTGTATTACTTTTAAAGAATAATATAATGTTACTTTTATTTTTGTTGTTTTTCACTGTTGGAAACCACCCTGAGGTTTTTTTTGTGTGTGTGAAAAACTGATGTAGGTAATTATTTGTTGTTCTCAATAAAGTAAAAATTAAAAAGGGGATAAAAAAAAGAGTTTATACAAAGGGCTGATGGGAAATTAGAATAAGGTAACTTCCATGCGGACAAATAAGCTCCTGGTACACAGCAGAAACATGTCTTAAAAATTACATATTTTTTGTATAAAAATTCTATAATTCAAATTAAAAGACCACTAGAAACGCTTTTAAAATAGAAAAAATAGAGCTGTTGTGGGTTTTTATTTATTAGAAACAAACCAGAAGCTGATCTTATGTTAAAGTATGAGTCTAACTATTGCACTTGTAGGACATAAACAAATTGTATATTGCTGGAGCTTCTGCAAAAAAATGTTGTTTGGCTTCTTATTATTTTTTTGCTTAAAGCCTTTAACTTTTGTTAAATTAGGAATTTAGAAAGAGGGGTTCACACAGCACACCCCTGCCTGGGCCACAGAGTCACACTCACATTATGTGAAATATAGCAACAAGATTAGATTTGGAGATTTTAAATCATCTTATAAATACACTTCTTTTTACAGCTCAATGGTCAGCACATTAATAGCCAAGCCTTAGTTCAAGTGGTACAACATTAATACCCCAGACCACAGCTTTCATCAAAACAGAAGCAGATCTTGAGGCTTTTTTACTCAGATGTTTCATCATATCAGTGTCCTATAATGTGTTGCATCTGTCTGCGCTTGCACAAAACAAGTCTGTCACGGAATCGCCACAAGTGTTGCAGTGCCACCTTTGCTGGATTTTTCCAAACTATTGCATCTAGATTTTACAGAAGATAAAGAATCAGGTCATGTGGACTCTGTTATAGAACTACTAAAGAAGCCTGCCAATCTTGTTTGCATTTAGAAGCAGGACAATGGCGCACAACAAAAGCGCCTTCATCTTCACTTGAGCATGGCAGATAGAGGCAGAGTGTCATTGGCCATGACTCAATCTATTTGAAAGCCTCTGCTGTTTGACACTCATTCTTAAAAAAGGGTCAGTTTATCACCACTTATCAACAGCAGACATTTTAATTTGGAAAACTTTCCTTGACCTAAAAACGCCTAATAGGAAAAATACACCTTATAAAAAAAAGTACAAAAAGGGACACAAAAATGATTAAAACTGATCCAAACAGCTTTAAAACTAACAAAAAAGAATGTTTTGCTCACCCTTTGTTAGCGTGGAAAATATTCCATTAATCTTGTTATTTCTACTTCTATACATTCACATGATAAAAGATGGCTCTCTCTGTCTGTTTTAGTCCTTTGTTCAGACTAATCAGTGGATCTTCCTGCAAGTCAGCACCTGCACCTTTAAACAAAGACCAGAAGAAAAATCAAGCCGCTGACAGTTGCTTGCTTTTGATTAGACGTCACTATTTAATGGGGAAACCTCACATGAGCCCCCACTTTTAATCCACCTTTAATCCAAAAATAAAGATGTAAGACCGAAAACAAAAATCACAGTCTGAATGAAGTGTCCTTATCAGATTGCCGTACAACCTCAACACAACCTGCTTGCTTCCTTCCTGACAAGTCAACCTCTTTTGCGTGTATAAGTCCTGAGCTGAGAAAATGATAAGTAATAAATCAAGATTATTTCTAAATAATTCAGTTGGAAATATAAGTCTTAAAAAATATTATTTTTTTAATATTAAAATACTTGTTTCCTACTTCTGCCAATGAAATCATTCAATTTAAAGACCCACTCGAATGGAAATTGTGTTTTTAACATGATCTTGTGGCATTTTTCTCAAGATGGAGGACGTGTATGAAATAATTTTAGATTAAAACTCAGTTTCTTTCTGTATTTATTAGATCAGAAGCAGATGAAAACCCGCAGCTTGAAAAAGCTCAGGTTGGTAAAGAAGCAACTGCCAAAAAAAAAAACACGGAATGATTTTATAAAAGAAAAAAACTATAGTTGGGACTTCTAACACTGATTTTGCAGTCACTAAAGGTTTATTTAGCGTCCAACACAGCACTGCAAATCCTCTTTACGACGAGCTGATGAAGCTGCAGTGTCTTCAGTCGAATCCGCTGCCACTCCAAAGAGAGAGGCTGTAGCCACTGTAATCCACGCTCTGACTCTATGGTGACCTAATGATTTTATTGACTAACACGGGCAACTGCAAAAATTCAATTTCCTTTTAAAAAGGTATTCTTTATGTCTGATTTTAACTCGATTTGTATAATGATGTTAGGAATTTACAGGGAAAATATGAAAAACTATTTGAACTGAAGGGGTAAACTTTTAGAAGTGAAGAAAACAATTAAATTAACTCTAATATTTCCAGATTTCCCATCACTGAGACATAGTTTATTAAAAAAAAAAAAACATCATTAAATGCTGCACACTTCATATATTTTGATGTTTACTCTGCACTACACATTTAAAGTACCAATTTAAGTCCAGCTCACACTACAATCCATGGAAACGTCCGAAAAGGTTCCTACTTTCTCACATGGAATCAAGAAGTTGTCCCATCTTGCTGATCTTGCAGCAGGCAGACTATTAGGCCTCCAGGGCTCATTTAACACCTTAATTGGCTAGAAGGAGACCACCTGCTGGTCAAGATGGCAGGGGACTATCTGTGGGGGCGGGTTAGGGTGCACAGACGGGGCACGTTACCTTCTGCAGTTGGCTGAATGAAGGATAAAGCGGGAATGATGAGAGCTAAAGAGTTAATCCTTCTTTTTTTGCTAAAGCCACATTTGAGAGGTGGAAGATTGCAAGGTCTGAGCAAACAAGGGAGGGTGATAAGAACAAGAGCTAAGGGTCTAATTCCAGTGAGATAAAGAGAAACACACCAGCTCAAATGCATGTGCACATATATATTTATACATGTGCACATGCAGGGATGCATGCCAGATGCATGCTTATGCTTTAGTACTTTTTACGTCTGTAAGGGGATTCATCTAAGGGTCTATTTTTTCCCCAAGATCCCTTTAACAACTAAAAAAAGCAGTGGGGCTGTAGGTCACGCTGTGACACACACGCTGCATTACTGTGTGTTACAATCAGCAATAAAAAAGGAAGCACTTAAAAGGAAACAAATGTATTAATATACCAGTTTTTTTACACTCTGGATTAGCTCATTTTCCTGAGTTCATAACTTTTGGAATCAAATGTTATAATTAAACCCAACTGTGTGGATGCTTAGTAAGCATTCACACTATAGTGATTCGCCTGCTCCTGTTCGTACATTTTTCAGCACATAAAACACTTTCACGCTTTCAGCAATCTTGGTATCAAAATGTTTAGTTCGTTCAGGACAGTCAAATTTAGCATTTTTAATTAGATTAGCAACAAGCCTTTAAATATACTCATGAGATATGCATATATTCATAATTTATAATAATTTTCAAAAACAATTTTCATTGAGCTGTTATATTAGCATTATGCTAGCTCATTTGGCTAATTTGGCATCTACTGGGTTTTTTAATGCTATTTTGGAGTTTAGCTAACATTTTAGCAACATGCTAACGTTTTTGGCTTATTTGTCATCTTCTGAGGTTTTTTTTTTGGTTAATTTAGACTTTGGCTTGTATTTTAGCAACAGGTTAACATTTCTGAATAATTTAGTTTACTGACTTTTGGGCTATTTTGGAGTTTAGCTCGTATTTAAGCAACAAGCTAGCTTTTTAGGCTAATTTGTTATCTACTGGGGTTTTTAGGCTAATTTAGAGTTTAGCTTGTATTTTAGCAACAGGCAAACGTTTTTGACTAATTTAGCTTATTTTGGAATTTTAGGTTATTTGGGAATTCAGCACGGAAAGTGACAGTTTTTTTTTTTTTTGCTAATTTGGCATCTACTAAGGTTTTTTGGGTTAATTTGGAGTTTAGCTCAGATTCAAACAACACACTAAATATTTTTGCAAAACTGGCATGTATTAGGAATTTTTAAGCAATTATAGTAAAAAAAATCAGAAATTTAGGTCAACTTCAGCACTCTTTCATAGTTCTTTAACACAATTTCCAGTCTTTTAGCAAATGTAACATTTTGATAAGAGCTTTTGTATTTTAGGCAAATCGTTCAGCTATTAAAGTAAATTGCATTACCATTTTCAGCAAAAAGCTTCGGCATTTTCAGTGACTACTTTCAGCAAAAAGCATTCACACTAACATTATCACAAGTAATGCAAATTTTCTAGTTTTAATTGTTTTTACTGTTGGTGAGGAAGAGGGGAAGTTTTTCCAAGATCTGAATGAGGATATAAATAAAAATTAGCATCAAGTTGCAACCATCTGTCACATAAATCTGCATCGGTGATCAGATGGTTTACACTTAATTTTAGTTTGTGTTTTGCCTGTTGGTTGGTTTCTTTATTAACTCATTAACTCTGTGTAAAAATGCTTAAATCACTGTTGGCAGGGCAGGAATGTGAAGTCATACCCCTTAATTACCTTTAAC
>NC_050515.1:12881993-12904267 GCF_002922805.2 Oryzias melastigma | reverse complement strand
GAAAAATCTCCAATAAAAAAGATATTCTAGCTAAGGTAAAAGGTGATTACCCCTTTGAAGGATCAATAAAATTCTATTTTTTAATAGACTACAATACGCTGAATTGTTACACATGCAGTATAGCAGACAGCCAACATCTTGGACTCTAAAAAAATGGGCAGCCAAGTTCTGTCTCTAAGTGAAACAGGAAGTGTCAAACACAGGCCGGGCACACAGACGGGACTTTGCATTTTCTATGCGGACGATGTGAAAGCAAAACACCAACGAGGTTTCAGCCAATCACAACGGCAGGCTAACAAAGTGTACCATTTACATCAACACAAAGGCAAAGACAGACACAATTCTAAACAACATCCTCAAAAAACTATGACTCTACTAGTCAGAGAGTTCAGTCAAAACTGAATGGAGTCTGTGCAGGGTCTGAGTGAGTGCAGGCACAATGCCTGAAACAACATTTGGATAAGTGTTAACATTTGGAAACACACCAAACTGAGCAGCAGGGTTGAATGAGATCCAATGCAAACCCAGAATCTCTTTTATTAGGAGCTAATGGATGGTCTTTGGGTTTTTATTTGCATTTTCATGTTAAGTAGGTGCATTATATTGTTAGTTATAAAAGAATTTTATGAGATGTCAAGATTTTCCACATTTCTTTTCTCTAAAATACTTTCTTACACAGTCAAAAACACCTTTAACTTGAGAAAATCTACCAAATAAAATGTATATGAATTCAGACAAACTTAAAACTACAAGAAGCATAAAACAGTAATGACTGTAGATAGATTTTAAGGATGCTTCAGAAAAAGTTTTTTATTCAAACATCAGAGAGATCATACGCTGAATTTCTCCTTTGAAAGGTTCCGTTCTTCCTCTGGCTAAAAGGTTTTTATTTAAATTCTGAAAGCCAAACGGTTCCCAGGCGTGTTTTGTCCTTTGTTCACAAATAGATTCAGTTTCATGAGATCTGAATAAAGTCTCTGTGAAACATGTTGGTTAAAATGCCACAGAGTTCAGCTGTTCCTTTTCCAGCCAGTTCTTTACACCTCGATTTACTGGAATCTTCCATCAAATAAAAAAAAGGCTTTTATAAGACTTTATTTTAGAGCAAGACATAATGTATTACTCTTTAAAGAAGCGTTCTCTCAAACAAACAACAGCAAAACAATTCCTGGATGACAACTTCCTTCTCAAATTCTAATAATTATTTCATCTGCCGTTTAGCTACTATATTTGATACTGATCCTTCTTTTTGGGAATCAGTCTGACTGGAAGTCATGGCTTTAACGTACCCAGGTTGTTACGACACCGATCGTGAACAGGAAACACGTAAATGGGTCGGTCAATATACAAAACCCTTCAGAACTTTTGTTATTTTGAGCTTTTTGAGACCCAAACTAACAGAGAATGTTCTTCAGATGAATTCAACATGAACTTTACTATAAACACCAACAGACAGGATGCTAAAAAACTAAAGAAAACATAAAAAATAAATTTGTTTCCTCAATAAATTTAATTTTTTTAGGAGAGAGTCTGGTTGATCCTATTTCTGACTTTTTTTTAATATTATACTTTAGGATTAACTAATCATAAGATTGTGCTATAAGGGAAATTTGAAGTAAACAGATAAGCAAAACAGAAAATAAGGCTCAACTTCCCACTTTTAAGGTATTTTCAGTATGACAAAACACTGTGGGTGAGATTTGGATGATAAAAAAATACTTTCAGCTGAATCTGTAATCTTGCAGAATCCACCAAATCTGACTGACGGATGCATTTTCAGAACACAAAACAAGCAGAATTTTTAGCTTCGTCTTCCCCTCATAGGATCAAACTGAGGGGAGACTTTTAGTTTTTCAGAATTTGTCTTAAAACTTTCTTGATTTTATTTCAAATTAGCCTCATTTTGGCATTTTTTCCCTCTAAAATACTTGAATTCAGAATTTCACACAAAATTGTCCATTTATCTGGATTTGGGAGTGGCACATGAAAACACAGGTGGTCCCTCACAGTGCCTGGTGGTCTCCCATCCAAGGGCTATAAGGTCTGCTTAGGCTTGGAGATCATTGGCGAGTGGGCGTGTCCAGACAGTTGAAGATAAAGCTTCACGCCCACAGGTCATCAGGAAAACATTTTTAACAGCTTATAATACTTTCACAGATTGATTATATATTTTAATTAAAGAGAACATTTCCTGAAACTCCATTCAGATTTATTTTTGCCAGCCTAAAACGCAGCTAAAACACAATCAGAAAGACATTTTGCGTTTAGATATCCCTTCAGTGTTTGTACACAAAATAAAAGCATAGAAACAAAAAGTTGGTCAGTGGTGCTGGCCTTGATTATACGTCCCTTTCTCACATTCCTAACAGCATTACCTCGTAAGGCAGTAACACAGGCTCCATTGAGGCCCAGCGCACCAACAACAGGATCATTGAGGAAGTGTCACACAGGCTGGTCACGCATTTTCCACTGACCTCTTCCACCAATACAGCAAGCCAAATCTGATTAGGCCCAGCTATGCCATAAATTAGGAGGGCATATAGCAAAAATAATACAGGGATTCACTAGTCAAATCTGGAGCTATATATCAAGCTTCGGGGTTCTGTTGTGCAAGCAAGAGATTTGTGCTCAGTTTTCACGATCTGCAATCATTTCATTCAAACTATGAAATGTCTAATGAAGAGCCTTCTAGAGTGTAATGTGAGAATCACAAAAGCACCAAAGAAACGCCTAAAACTAAATGTTTTAGTTTTTGGGTGAAACTTTAACTGGAAAAACAGGATAAAACTGAAAGAAAAAATGAAGGTGAATAACTGAACTGAAAAAATAAACAACTTGCGGATCAAAAAGAAACAACATTCTTCACTTTTAGTCCTCAAGTAAAAAGAAAATTTGACTTAAAATTGATTCCATCTCATTACTTATACGAGAAAACTGTCCTTCTTCCATTAATTAGAGCTGGAGAGAGGAGCATTATGGGAGAGAAGCGTGAATCTCATTTGATGACGACTCTAGTGGGGAATGTCAGCCATTCTTAAGAGGGACTCTGGAGTCTCGGCGGTAGTAAAACAACCACCCACCAACATTTTTTTTTTCTCTCTCTTTATGGGTGGAGTTCAACCACAAGGAGGGGGTGAAAAAAAAGGAAAAAATATCTCTGGAATAATCCAGAGAGGAGGAAAACAAGCAATTCAAACGGCTTCCTGTTCCTTTAATGGAGTTAACGCTGAACTCTGCAGCATGAAAAGAGAGTAAATGAGTCTATTTTTTAAAGAAGAAGCTTGTGAAATTCCTGGGTTAAAACTGACTTTGTCACTATAGGACTCGGGAGGCGGCGGGCTGCGTGCTGCAGCTTGCAGAGTTCAGTACATTTCTATTGTAACTCTAGAATGAAGGTATGATGATAGTTCACCAAGTGCATGAAAAGGTGGAGTGGGGGTTTGCATTTTTCATTGAATAGGATGAAAACTGGATTAACTTGTTGGGTTTATACGGTGGCTGCGCGGTCACGTCACTGCATTGTGATCCTTAACAATCGAGCCTTTTGTGTGCACAGAGGTGATGGATGAACTGAAATCTTAGATGAAAGACTTGGACGTGTTTCGGACATCCATAATCAGGCTTATCACTTCCGTGCGAGATGCACGTTAAAGTTTTATAAGCAGGCACTCTGCCTAATAAGATTTTTATCTGCAGGCAAGTGAAATGGATCCAATTTCATTAGTTGTGATTACTGATCGGGGTGGGGGCGGTGGCGGTGGGGGGAGGCCGCCACATGCCGGCGGCACAAATTTAAAACGCATATGCTTCAGGTTTGATGGACGTGTGAGCGTGGGGCATCTGTATCCAGGCAGAGAGATCGCAGTTGCTGTTACGAAAGCCGGCGTCAGCTGCTGACTGCACACTTACAGCACAGCAGCACTCTGGCTCAGGAACTGCAGGGCATCCCAAAACCTCAGACCCTTCCTGCGTCACAGGCGGGATTCCCCCATGACACCCGTCCAAGGAATAAAACACCTTGTGGGCTTCTGTTTCTTTTTTTTTGTTCTTTTTTTCCACTTTTGGCTGGATCACAGCACCACACGCCGGGCAGGGATTTCCGAAAACAGATCGTTTTGGCAAAAGAACAGCTGAAAGCGAGCCAAACCACTCTGCTTCTCCATTGAGAGCAAACCTTGTAGTGTGACGGCAGCCTCGAGATTTAGAGTGATTTATTAAATACAGGTTCATATTTACAGGTGGCTTAGCACTGAAACACTGAAACTCTACAAAGAAGTGCTTAACTTAAACCCCACACCCTTAAGCCGTGAAGAGATTTGAATGGCGACGACTTAAAAAGCAGTCTTAAAATACCCAGAAAAAGGATTACAATGTGAAATTATCACTAAAAAAACAAAGATACCTCCACGTCTTGTCTCTGCATGCTTTGCTATTAATTCACAGCCACTAACCAGTTCAGTGGCAAACTGCCAGAGACTGTCGCTCAGTCAGCCATGATGCCTGAAGGCAGACCTGGGGGATGTTTTGCATAATATACTCAGTGCTTCCAAACGCTGTTTAAGCACCCTTCGGTTGGAAATCCGACGTCTGCGGTGACAGGAAACCCAGTGGATTACTGCTCGTCATGATTACACCTTTGAATTTGAAGATGCACCAAGCACACTACGCCTCAAGATGAAGTCGCTCGCACAACTTTATAACACCAGTTGTTTTTTTTTTTTTTTTTTTTTTACCTACCAGAAAATACAATTAAATTGTGTTTTTAACATGTTCCCGCACCATTTTCTCATTACATTTATAAAGAAAATTAAGCTTTAAATTACATTTCTTGCTTGTAATTTGGGGAATCAGGAGCAGACATAAAAAAATGCTGTTAGAAAAAGCCTGTAGCTAGCTAGCTAGCTAGCAGTTTCTTTGCTATGCTAACGTTAGCTTGGGGTTCTGATGTGCTATTAGTTAGTGGAAGGAGTGTATAAACCAAGGGTTCATGGGAAATTAGCGGAGCAACCGTCCCGCCCACAACCCAGATGAGAATTTCTGATGAAGTTCTGATGAAGAAAAATCAGAAGCTAATAGGAGAGCATGTAAAACAGATGGATAATAGCAAATAGGGTGGGGTTGCTATTAAAGACTCACTTCAATGAAAATGGTGTTTATAACATATTCCTGCACCATTTTCTCATGACAGATGTAAAGAAAATTAAGTTTAAAGTTAAATATCTTGTTTGAAAACTGCTGTTAGAAAAAGCCTGTAGCTATCTAGATAGCTGTGTCTTTGCTACGCTAATGTTAGCTTAGGGTTCTGAGGTGCAGTAAGCTAGCGGAAGGGTTGATGGGAAATTAGCGGAACTAACAGGCTAACAGCCCAGAAGAGAATTTCTGATTAGCGTCTGCTAAAAAAACTCCAAAAATATTGGATATTGCTCACCATTTTTGTTGCACCAGTGATGTTATGTTGGAGATGTGAGCAGCTGTAAGCTAGCAGGAGAGTGTGTAAATGATGGATAATGGAAATAAAAAACAACATAATTTGGGTTTTATATATGCCTCAAAATGACATAATCATAAACAAATGACCACTGGGAACGCTTTTAAAATAAATCAAAAGATGATTCCAGTGTGACTTTAAAACACTAGGAATAAAAACATAAGCAAAACAGAAAGCAGGAACATTTTCTGACATGGATGTCTTATCTGTGACGTTATGGGAATTCCTGGCTCAAATGAAAAGTGAGCTACAAGAAAGATCTAGAGCTTGAAAAACTCTAGTTATATTTCAGGGTTAGAATGAGCCTTTAGGGAGTTAAAGCAACACAAAAATCAAAATGAAGAGACACTGCGTCTCTTTACTAATATCCTGCTTTTACTTTTTTATGCCATATTTTCAAGAAAAAGGAGGTAACGTGTGTTTTTTTGCTAAATATATAACTAAACCAAATGTGAAACCCTCCCGAACAAAAAAAAGCCAAATTCCCACAATGCACGTCATAAGATTGAAACTAAATAACGGATCATGGCATTTTAATATTTGAGTAGTTTCAGATGATTTTACGAACTAATGGAACTTTCTGTCACTGCAGCGTATCAATCTTTGGGAGTTATGCCAATCGATCTGCTCAAGGTCTGCCACTATTTCAACATAACCTTTTGATGGGAAACGGACAGACGTTCCTACAAAAGTACAACGCAGGCGTCGCTTCTCTAAATCAAGGGCAGCAACACGTGTGTTTAACAACATTTCATAACAAGCGGTGTGGTCTTTAGGTCCGGCCTACATTATGCAAAAGCAAGGGGAGCCCTTTCGAGACCTGAACTTGATAGCCTGCCATACGTTTCTAATCCACACTAGGGCCAATGACAACGGAAATGCCCCCTTCCCCACCCCCACTTGCTTGCTGCAGCAGTATTTCTCTCCACGGGAAACCTTGGAGCATTTAAATCGGCAGCGGTGGTGGTCAGAGGAAGGATACCATATGCCAGACCTGAACCAAACAGATTAGCAAGCCGTTTTTTTGTGTGTGTCTGAGGTGATTGGTGCACGGCGGGGTGCGGGTGTGATAAGGGCTCTCTTTTTGAGATGTTCAGCAGTTTAGAAGCTGACACTTTCTGCTCATTTATCCACTTTCAAAAATTAGAAGGGGACACCCAAAGGACAATTGTAACCGTCCAAGCGAGTAAATATATCCTCATAGCTAAAAACATTTCATTTTGATTAATTGAAAAGTGGCAAATATGGGGCAGCATAAACATCTGATTTCAAAAGCACCACAAAATATTTTAATGAAAAATTCTATAAATGGAGAAGACTGCAAAGAAAAATCGCCAATCAGCCACAGTGCATGTTCATAAATTGCATGTCAAAGGTTATTAAGACAATAAACTAAAGGTGACTTGGGAAAAAAAACAGTTTCCTGTGCCTGGCCTGCACTTCCCTACCTCCGACTCTCAGTGAGAAACATTAACACTAACCAAAAACCAAATACCAGGGAGTTTTGGATGTGGCTGTGAGGTTTATCAGCTTTGCGTAACTAAGCTGACCCTCTTGACAAAACAGACTATATGGACCTCCTGAACTCTCGTCGGGATGAAGTCTGCTGACTGACCGTTTTATGTCTGCTGACGTCACACGCCACAATATTTGGCTTATTATAAGTGATGGATTTTTCCAAGCAATCCTGCTGCGGTAATGAAAGCAGGAAGCTTATTGCATCCACTTTGCTGGACTCTTTTTTAATAGCTGTTTGTTTTGATCTTGGCAAACACTCTTTTGGTGTATTCCCACAGAACAAATACATAAATACATGTTTGTGCCATCTCTTCTACTAAAATTTCATCTTCTGATCAACTGTAAAAGTGTTCCCAGAGGTCTTTTAATTGTGATTATACTATTTATGGGCATTTAGTCTAATTTATTACAAACCAGAACCCACAGAGAGCCACAAAGTCCCATTTTATTGTTTAAAAATTGACAATATTTATGTTTTTTTGTTGGCAAATAACCATTTATTTAGAAATTTAGTTTTTAAATATTGCAATAATTGAATAACAAATTTCAAATTAATTCAAAATTCCTATAAATAACAGTTGCAGTTCCTTTCAAAATAAAACCCATTCTGTGTCAAAAAAGGTCCTCCTGCTGCTCCTCCAGCTTTTCTTAAATTAAAAAAAGCATTGAAGCATTTTCATTGAAAATGCGCATATCATTTTAAACCATATTGGTTCAAAATTTAAACCACTTTAGTGTAATTTAACAAAAAAACTTTTATTTGACTTACTATAAATTAAAATACAAATTTAAAGAACATTTCTACAAAATGTCTGACAGTCAATTAAACTTTTTTTGCTTAGAGGGTTGACATGTTAAACAGAAATGGCAAAGCTAAACTAACAAATCTCTTATTTATTCAATCGCTAGAAATTTTTATTGAAGCTAAAGAGCCAGAAAAAGGGATAAAAGAGCCACAAGTTGCAGACCCCTGGTGGTCTAGGACATAGTTTCTGCAGTAACTTGCTAGAAACCTGCCTCTGAGTTGTGGGTGGGACAGTAAGCCTGCAATCCTATCACATCATCCCTTTATTTACAGCTTATTGCTCCTCGCGACCCCAACCTAACATCATCGGTACAACAAAAATGGCGAGAAATAGCCATACTTTTTTCAGGAAAATTAAGACGTTCATGGATCTATTCGTCTGCAAGGAGCACGTGGCCCCCCGATTGTAGCTTGTAGGTAGAAACGACAAGATTTTTTCAACTGCATCTTTTGTCTGCTCCTGATTCACAACTATTTGAATAAATAAATACTTAAAAATGCATTTTTAAGCCTATATATGTCCTCCATCATGATGAAAATGCAACAAGAACATGGTAACAACACTGAAAACAAAAATTTTCATTAAAAATTGTGGTTTTAGTGACTTTAACTCAACATTTCAACAAACTTATTGATTATAAAGCAAGTTTTCAGGCAAACCCTGACTGAATGCAACAGGAAAACAAATCCTAGAAACATTGATAATCTAGTTTGTTGGAGTTGCATCAAAAAAGGAGACATATTAAAATTCCCCGAGAGTCTATAGATACCATCTCGTTTGGATATGGTGATATAATTTCCCCCAGTCAGCTGCATTTGATCAAATGAAGAAGTCTTTCTGCGTGGAGTAAAGTGCGCCATATGGGCAGGTCGAACTTTCTTCAAGGCACAGCTGTGGGTTCATATGGTTCAGTCACATGCCCTGGCTTTTATATCTAACTTAAAGGGCAATAGGATGCACTAACATTGCACAATCCTGCAGTGGATGTTTAATAGGGCTGTAAAATGGTGCCCTTTTTAAAATTTGTCCCACGTGGGCCACCATTGTTTCGTAAAATTATATTTTTTTATGTTTCGAAATTTAAAAAAAATAAGTATTTCTTAATTTTTCGTGACATAAACAGGTATGTATACAACAATATATATAGATATATGTGTTAAAATAAGTAAATAAATATAACCGTTTATTATAATGCTAATTAGCAAAAAATATAAAGTGTAAGACAAATACGAAATTAATGAATGTTTATAACGGTCACTTTCTAATGTTTTATTCTCTATAAAATAGTTTAAATTCATATCTATATTTTTAAACTATGTAAACATTTTTTATGTAGCTTTATTGCATTTATGAGCGGTAACCGAGTCCATCCGCTATAGGTTATTGATCAGCCATACGATAAAGCCGAATCGATCTTTATTTAAAAAAAAAATAAAATAAAAAAATAAACGTTGCACTTTAATTTTTAAAGCAACTAATAATCGCTTCAAAAACAACTAAGTTTCATCGATTTAAATGGCTTTAAAGTTGAAAATCCCCCAAAATAAAAGGGGGAAATAAAGAAAAGCGTAAACTTACCACTTCGGCTTCCGTTCGATGTTCATACTCTCGGGACCGGAAGAAACATTCCTGTTTTCCTCCGTCTCTCAACAACGAATCCCACCTTCGGAGAGGACACCGGGGGATCGGGGCGACGGGATCTGTGGCCGCTCGGCGCGCGTGTCGGTTAGCAAAGCAGCCGTTTCATGTGACAGCATGATATCCGCGCGTGGAAATCGTGTTTTCGTAGTTGGGAGTGTGGCTCCGAGACAGACGCGCAGACCGAGAGAGGCGTGGAGAAACTCCACGGCCTGCATAGTCACATCATTGGTTGACAAACAGCAATCAGATGCAAATTCCTAACCTCTGAATCAGCAGGGTCCGGCCCCCCGCGTGCCCCCTCCCCGCGGTGGGGCATGGCGGTTAAGAGGAGAGAGTGGATGCGCGGCTCACACACCGTTTTGACATGTTTTTACCTTGACTGAATTAAAGCATTTTAATCTACAAGCTACAAAAAAACATTTTTTTAAATAAGAAAAATATATAGTTTTTTAAAATAGGCAAACATGTAGATGAGATGGAAACAGGAACTCTGCTTCACTGCTGTAACTGAAAACCTCCCAAAACTGCAGCTCTCACAAAGGTTAAAGGTTATTTCAAAGAGAGAAAACCCACCACGTTATTTGATACAGCTAATTTGGATCAAAGGTGTAATGTAAGTAAAAAGACCAAAGGTAAATAAAATAATAATATAAAGCAATTTCTAATAATCTCTAATTCAGAATTAACATTTTTATTTATTCTGATTGAGTTAAACTAAATGGTTTGACAGAAACCACGTATTTAAATCCAGATTTCCTCATGAAACTGGCTTTCATTTCAGAACCGGAGATCTCCTTGAATGATTAGACTCAGATTAACACAGAGAACAAGATAATCTGACATTGCCCCACAGATGACAATCTTGTATTTACAATAAACGTGCTAAGCCCCTTCCTTTAAAGATGAAATAAAGATAAAGACAGACTATTTATGTATGTATTGGTGTGAGTTTCTGACTAAAAAAGGTAAATAAATGAAATATTTAAAATCAGTCATCAGATAATTTTCACTCTTACAGACAAATCTAAATCAAATATCCCCCTGTGGTGATGACAACTATAATTTTACTCTTGATATTGAAATAATTGAAGATGAGTGATGCTTTTCAGCTTAAAAAAGCCTCAGCAGGGTGTGGCAGACGCTTGAAATTACTGCTTTCATAGCCACAATGACACAGCCGAAGAAATAATGTTGATAAAAACAACGACCCGAGTGTGACTTTTCCCTTATGCAGTCAGCCAACAAAACATGTTTTACCACTTGGTGTTGATGAGCCAACCATAGGTGAAATGGTTTAATGAAGCTGTAATGAGCAGGGAATTTTCCATTAGACAATGACGGAAGGAGAAAACCGATATATTGCATTGATGCTGCATTTGTTTTCATATAAATATTGATATTTGTGACTGATTGTTTGAGATGCAAATATGGGAGTCTTATTTCTTGTGTTTTCATTAAACAGGACTGTTTTTAGCAAGAACTTTTACCCAATTTTTAAAGGCTCTGAACAATTTCTAAGCTCATTTTAGGCTTAAAAATAAATAAAAACATCACTTTAAAGGCTGGACGTATAAAATAAATATAAAACAGAGCAACTTTGGATCTGCATCTATATAATTGACAAAGAAAAATATATTTTTTAATGTTTATTGGTTTGTTTTGAACACAATAATCAGTTAAAATCTTCAACTTAATTCAAAAGCTACTTATTTTGTATAAACTGTAGATTATTATTTATATTATCTACTAACCATCCATTTACTTTGTTAGAAATTAATCAAAAACTATCAAAACAAATATATAAACTTCTAAAGCCTCTTTATACCTTAAATATCCATTTAGTGTGTAAACCAATTAAACTCATGAGTGAGACGTTTCCTGAACAATTCCGCCATCTAGTGGACGGAGTTGGAATAAAACAGCCCCTTTGAAAAACAATAGTTCAGATTTTTTTTTTGTCTCTTAATTTTTTTTGTATTTTTGAAATATATTTTACTTAATAAAATAACAGAAACCCAGTTTGTTCAGTAGATAAACTATTTTTCAATATTTTTGTTTTTTCTTAGAACAATTTTACAAACAAGTCACTCCTCCTTTTCACAAAAGTACACAAACCTAAAAGAAAAACTCCAAAAAAGCAAATATTTTAATTTCTTTAATAGTTGTGATGACTATAAATATGCAATCATAAATACACAAAGATGCTTCAGTAAAGAGTATAAAGCTTTTAGACTATTAAGCACTTATTCAAATCAAATTTTGGCAAACAAACAAAAAAAAAAATTGATTAAATATTTACAGCGTAACTGCTTGCACTTAAATTGTTGGCAAAGCTCCGGAGAGCACAAACCTGACGAGGTCATCTCAAGAGAGCACAGAGTACGTAGACAGAAAAAAACAATCCATACATGACATTCAGAGTGAAGAATTTAAAGCCTGAGAAGTTGGACATCCACGCAACAAACACACAAAACTTTGGTTGATGGTGAAATGCACCAACATGTCAAGTTTCATTAAACTGTTAATGTCAGTTTAAACAATAAAATTAATGAAAAAGAACAAAACATCCTGCATCTCCAAACTTGATCAAGTAGAGAGAACTATAAACAATAAAAAACAGAAGTTTGTGTTCATAAGGCAGAAGTGCGTTTGTGTTTATTCTGCTGTTGGTAACATTACTCTGAGATATTAAGAAAAAACAAGTGTCTCCGTTTGTATAACACCTCTACTGTACACACTGTACAGTATATTGTTCAACCATAATGCAGTTTCATTTAAAGTAGTCTGTGTGAAGAACATGCAGTTGAACTGCTGGGTCTGCGCAGACGCATGCTTAAAGGCAGTTCAAACACGTGTGGCAGTGGTTAAACTGTGACCACGTTGTTGCTCCGTCCATACGTTACGCAACACAGGCTGAAGTGTAAACTTGTATTTGAAAGTCGTGTGTCGTCAAGCCAAACCAATCCGTTTCTAGACCACAGAAATAGTGAGAAGGTAACTTTAAATCTCAAGCAACCATTGAGCGCAGAGGAAGATGGCGTTCAAGCTTCGCACCAGGCGGCCGAGTCTCTCAGGCAGTGATGTTTGAAGTAGTAAACCGAACACGCTGAAGGGAAGGAGGCGATTCCAGTCCAGAGTTTGTGCCAGCAGATATTAGTCAAGTTCAACTACAGTATTTCGTTAAAGGATCTGACAAGAATGTGTACTTTATGCTGTTATAAGTTTAAAAAACATATTCATGATGTATTAAACCGTAAAACAACCAAACTCATGTGATTTCTCGATTTCATCTGTCGTCAAGAGGCGACAACTTTGTGACATAAACACTAACTTTTTGTATAAATGAAAACATTTTGACGTCTGTGCTGCTTTGAGACCTGTTTCATTTTACGACTAAAAACAGCTAATAAACCATCAGCAAACCTGCACTACTACAACACATACTAACAAGCCATAATCATCTTGCTTATCGTGCCTATGGGTGGAAATGAGTTTAAAACTGACTTTGAGACTATGCAGAGATCATGTTTGAGGACATCCGAGCTCCACTTCCTGAAGAACATTCCGGATCCCGGTCTCAGCTCAGCTGCTCCAGGTAGGCAGACAGCAGAAGTGACGGAGGCAGAAACTCCTCCTGCTTGTTCACCACCTCCGTCTGACGCGAGCCTTTGGAGTTGGTGCCTGTGGATCCGACAGGAACGCTGGATTTAATGAGTTACTTAGATCCTGGAAGTTTCTGCTTTTGGACAGATATCTACGGTGGCCCAGAAGGTCAAATTAAATTAATAACTCAACAATTAAAGAGCAAAACAAATAAAAATGACACTTTAACAATCAAAATGAATTACAATATGAAATGACACTAAATAAATAGCAAATGTTTAAGAAAACTAAAGTAATAATTCGATTTTTAGAAATTAAATGTAATGTTAAAACATTTTTTTTTGGAATTGTTCAGTTTTATCTTTTAATTTTTTCTTTTATTTGAATCACTTTATTATTATTTATACACATAATAATTATTTGAATATACTTCCCATTAGTGCTGGGCAATATGGAAAAAAAATATCACAATAAAGTATATTTTTAGGTATTCTCAAAAAAAATTATATAAAAATGTCATTACTTACTCACTCTGAGTTTAATTTTTCTATGAACATATGACTGAATCGTCACAAATAAGAAACATTTTTTAAAAGTGCTCAAGAGTTTCTAGTTTCTTAGTAGGAAAACACATTTTGCACAAAAATTCAACAATAAAAATGGTTTTAAAGAAACATTTATTAAGCATCTTTCTACTTACTTGCAGAGACGAGGTCCATATACTGGCAGATGGCATGAAGCAGCAGTCGTTCAAAACTGATCAGAGAAAGAGAAAGATGAGTTTCCTCTCTGCTGTTCCTTCATTTCTTCAGTTATGTCACCGTTTCCCTTCTCAGATCAATAACGCTCGTCAGGCCGATATTTCCTCACATCCTGATTTTGTTGTAAGCAGCTGCTCATCTCTGACTTCTCTGGGATTTAATCCAGTAGAAATCGTTTTTTCCAGGAGGGAAAATTCAATTTAAACTGTTTTTGTCATTTGTTTTAACACAATGTAAGGAGGTGCAGTGGTCAGATATAAGGAGAAGTGAAGGAGGAATTGATATTTTTACATAAAAGAAGGATGAGAGGAGCACTTCCTGCTGCTTCAGTTTTATCATGACAGAGCAGAGGTATAATGAGGCTGATGGTGCAGCGTCTGCACACAGTCCAAAACCTCAGGGTACTTACGTCGCAGGGGTTTTAAAGACTCCGGGGGTTCTGAAGATCTGCAGATACTCTGAGAACAGAAAGAGGATTTCTACCTGCTGCTGAGGTGGGTTGTGTAAACTGAGCGAGGCTCCGCCATGAAAAAGCTCAGAAGGTTTTCCTCCAGGACTTCAAGCGTTCCCTAGAAAACAGGAGAGAGTCAGTGAGTGGAGGACAGTTACATTATAATCCAAATTCATACTAAAGTAAAATTTAAATTGATCAGCTGATTGGATGATTTGTAAACGCTACATGTTATAGCCTCTTATTGCCAGTAGGTGGCAATCTCACTGCGTCACTTCTTTCTTCTCATTCCCTCCAGGATTTGGTGATTTTGCAATCGCACCGATTCAATCAATTCCTGCAATTTTTTTTGTCCAAGCAAGAAAACTTTCCTCTCATTTTGAAGAAATTTGTAAGGTTAAGTTGTCTCTACTGATCAAATTTAGAAGTTCAATCATAAACGTCATCGCTCTTCCCAGTCAAATGAGCGGATCCGTTACAGATCTACTGTCTCCTTGATTCTTGTGATCCTTGCATTCATGCATATGAAAATCTGTTCATTTTAATTGTATTTTATTTCTATTATAATTGTTTTAACTAGGGCTGCCACAATTAGTCACCTATCGACGACTATTAAAATAGTCGACGACTAATTTAATAGTTGATTAGTTGTTACTTTATATTATATGGAGTCAGAGTGTAGTAAAGTAGAAAGTTATAATGATATTCTGCTAGTTTTTTGGACTATTTTGACATTTATTAAGGTTTATTAGGCTACCATTTCAGCTACATGCTAGATATGTTGGCTAATTTAGGATTTTTTTATATTTTTTTTAGCTAATTTGGAGTCTAGCTAATATTTCAGCTGCATAATAGCTATTGTGGCCAAATTAGGCTTTTTTTGTTGTTGTTTTTAAGCTATTTTGGAGTTTAGTGAATATTTCAGTATATGCTAGCTATTTTGGCTAATTTGGGATTTGTTTCAGTTTATTCTTGCTAATTTGATGTTTAGCTAATATTTCAGTATATGTTAGCTATTTTGGCTAGTTTAGGATTTTTTATTTATTTATTTTTTTTTTGCTAATTTGGAGTTTAGCTAATATTTCAGCTATGTTTTTAGCTATTTTGGCTAATTTAGGATTTTTTCCTAATTTCTTGGCCAATGTTGCATTTAACTAATATTTTAGCTGGCTATTAGCTTCAGTGATTTCTGCTATCAATTTCAGCATCTTCAGCTATCAGCACTAGCGTTTTCAGCAATCAAATTCAGCTTACAGCATTCACACTAGCATTATCTCAGGTAATGTTATATATCTAATTTTTAGTTAGTTTAAAGCTAATGATGGTTTAGGTGTCTGCTTTACATCCAGTTTGCACATGACCCGATTAGTCGACTAATCTGAAAAAATAATCAGTGATTAGAAGACTATTAGAATAATCATTTGTGGCAGCTCTAGTTTTAACTGTATTTTATTTCTTGTGTTGATGCCTTTTGGCCCAGGTCTCCCTTGAAAAAGAAATCTAATCTCAATGGGATTTCCTGGTAAATAAAGGTTAAATTAAAAAAAAATACAAATAAAAAGATTATCCCCACATTGTTGATAAAATCTCTAAAAAACCACAGCTAAAGGTCGTGATCAACAGTATTTGATATATATAGTTTATATATATATTTTAATAAAAGTGGAGATTAACAGTTTTTCTCTTCTTGCAACATTATATGGAAGTCAAAGATGTTTGATGATATTGAAAAATATTCCAACTTTTTCCACACCTTTTTAGAAGCAAATTTACGTCGTTTTGCGTCACAACAACCATTAAAAATGTCCACAAGATCCTGGAGGAACTGTTTAAACCAAATATCTAGCATACAATAAAAGGACTCAAACCACTGATTAAAGAAGACAAATATTTCAATGCTGGCAGAATAAAACATCATGATTAAGACGAACATTTCTGAAGGTTTTGAGATGAAAATGTAAACTTTATGTTATTCTGGGTTTAAGATAGAAGTCTGCATTTATAGAAATGTAAAAACAAAAGATCTTAAAGTTTAGAACAATCACACAGATCCTGCTATAATCCAAACTACAGCAACAACTAACATGCATTTAATATACATTTTTACAAATAACCCACCATAGGAATCTGCTTCCGCCTCAGAGTGGCTCGAAGTCTACGATCGATTCTTTGGAAGCAGTCCTGAGCTTTGAAGGCAGGATTTACTGAGGGGAGAGGAAATGAAATCAGCCAAAAAAACAACAATACTCCAAAATAAAGCAGGAAAACGTGACATTCACCATTCCTCTGGTCTTTTAGAGGCTGGCCGTGAAGTTTCCTCTTGGCTCCTTCCTTCTCCAGTAGAGACAGCAGCCTCTCCTGCTCCTCACCGGAGCAGTTCATGAAGTCGTTCCATGGCTGGGACCACAGAGGAAATGCTTTAGCACACATATATCTGCAGCTTGTAACTTTAAAAGATGTTAAGTCTGAGGAAAAATATGCAAAAATAAAGAAATAAACAGGTAAAAATAAAGCATTATCATCCAAACTTGACCACTAAAAAACACTTGAATAAAGACCTAAAATACAGGATGACATTTGCAGTTTTTAACACATTTTGAAGCTTTTTACTGTATTGATTTATTGTACTAAATGTAAAGTATGGACAGAAGAAGTAAACTAAACAAGCAGTGAATGTCTACAAACCACATCCAGATCAAGACTGGAACCACAAACTCACAGTTTACATTTCTTGAATATGATTTAAAGAGACAAAAACTTGGTGATTGATCTGAGATCACTGTGTTTGAGCACTAGTTTTCTGGGAGGCTAAAGCAACCGTTCACCTCAATGTAGTTTTCATTGGTGCAGGCTTCAGTGAAGATGGACGGAATGGCAGGATGACTGCCGACCTCCAGGTCGTCTTTGGAGCACTCATCCTTCTCTAGAAGGTTGGCAAGATAGAGTGCTGGGAAATAAAAGTAAAAAAACCTTTATAAGACTTAAAGTTTGAACTGTATTTAGTTTCTAGCTTCTCCTGCTTTGTTCTTAAACCAGAACCACGGTTTTTTACGTTGTGATAACATAAACGCCAGCGCACTTACTGTTCTCCTGTCGACGGAGGCTCTTTTTGCCTTTGGCACGGGGGATGAGGTCAGAGTTGCGGGCGGCTTGGATGCAGAAATGCTTCTTTTTGGCAGGTGACACTCGCTTGGCAGGAGAGCAGGGCAGTGAAGAGCACTTACGCTCCTCGATCAGGCTGAGAAATGAGCAAAGACAATTTAATTTAGATAATTTAAAAAACTCCCAGCGTGTTATGGAAATTCACTTATTAATATAGTTCAACTACCTCTCCACAAAAAACTTGTTTATTTCTGTGTGCACACAGCAGTATTAATGCAAACAAAGCAGGGAGTAGGTGTGGCGTAACGTTTCTCTTTCTGTTCATGAGGTAAACTCGTAGGGCTATGTATGGGAATTCTAGTATCTCTGCATAGTTTAAAGGCTGGGTTGAAAACTCTGTCAGTTTCTGTAAAGTGGGGTAAAAAATATTTGCCAGCCATTAATTTTGAAGGTTTTCCTACTTAAAAAGACGAGGCAAGTCTGTAAACAGAAAGACTTCTCCTTCCATAGATTCTTTATCGGATTGAATTACCAAGACTTGTTGGGCTGCTTCAGAATCTTAAAATAACTTTTTTTATAGCCACTCCTTCGTTGCCATGGCAACATGTTTGACGTCATTGTCATGCTAGAAGCCTTCACCGATGGAAGGAGGTTTTAGATCAAATTCTCACCAAACATGGAATAATTTATTTAATATACAGTAGAGGTTTGTGTTAAAGCAGCTTCAATACATGATACTTCCACCCCCATGCTTCACAGTGGGTACAGTGTTCTCGTGATAAACCCAGCATTCTTACCCCTCCTCCACACACGGCAAGTGGCGTTTACACCAATGAGCTTCATTTTGGTCTCATCTGACCACAGGAGGTTTGTCCAATCCTCCTCTGGATCATCCAGAAGATGTTTGGCAAACTTGGACACGTGCTAGCTTAAACAGGGGGACCTTTGGATTTAAATCCTTGATGTTTTGTGTTACTATAGTAACCTTCACTACTGTCATCCCAGCTCTCTTCAGGCGACTGACCCATTCTATTGTGTTGTTTGTTTCCTTAACAGTCTCTAGATAATTTGTACTTCACCAGGTGAGAACTTACATGAAGCTCCAAATATTACTGATATTGTTATTTTCATTTTTTAAATAATTGCTCCAATAGTTAATCTCTGCACACCAAGATGCAGGTCTATAATCTTGTCCCTGGTGTCCTTTGACAGCTCTTTGGTCTCGTTCATAGTGAAGAAGGTTACAGTCTGATAGCTAAAGGATGTGGACAGGTGACTTTAATACAGATCACATGTTCAATATAGATTAAAAGAAGAACTTTATAAGCAATAAATAAGTCTGCAAGCAATTTATTTTCTGCACCGTTTGACAAATAGTCTATCATAAATCATAGATTCTTATGTAACATTCCGTCTCTCACATTTATAATGTACATTTAAGGAACATTAAAGACCTCTCTGGTCTTTTTTAGAGGAACTTGAAGAACTGATGAAAGCCAAACACTCTTTTGCCTCACTGTAGCTGTTTCTGAGGTAAGATGATGCAATGTCCTACTGGAAAAGTGCTCTACTTACAAAAAAAGTTTGGATATATGCCAATATGGAATTGATACCAAACTGTAATGTTTTCCAACATTTTATCATAACAGATCTATTAATATTAAGTTAATGTAGTTGCAATGCTGGATCTGGTTGGTCCATAAGGCTTTCTTGTCTTAAAATTAGGATTATTTGATAATAATATTTACATGAACTATTTAAACACAGTTTTCCTTGTATTAATTATTTTTTAAAAAAGCTCTTCGTGAAATGGGAGCAGGAGTAGAAATAGAACAGCAGGACCCCGCATCAGCTTCAAATGTAGGTCAGTGTGTTTCACAGGAACCGCCCCCGTTTGGGTTTACGCCTCTGAAATCCAGTACTTTTAAACCAGAAACTACAAGTTACATCATAAAAATAATGCTAGATTTAGTCGGAATTTCCACCTAAATGCATCAAATGCAGGCATTTAAATGGGAAAATGTTGGGTATTTTATAATCTGTTCAAAATGACAATAATAATGACAATAATAATGACAATTTTAAGGTTTTCTAGCATTTTGAAGAATTACAGCAGACTATTTACTGACATTCAATCACATTACGTAAAGTATTTTTGTCCTGTCATCATTAATATTTCGCTACCTGCTAACTTCCTGGCAGAAACCCCAACCTATGAATGGCTACAAGCCTCTTATATTAACAACAATTCAACTGTACCTACATTCAGATACTAAAATACAATCCCGAAATTAAATCTTATTTTGTAGGTTATTCGTAGTCGAGGCTAACGAGCCAATTTACGTAAACGGTTCACTCACATATAATCCTGTTCTTCATTGCTATCTGTCAAAACGACCATCTTATTCCAGTAGGAACACACGGAAATGTTTCTCCAACTGTATATTTATAAACAATGTAACAACAAAAAATTACGGGTAAAGTAAACCGAGAAATTAAACGGCGAAGGTGTCCCACAAATACAGCAAAAAATGAAATGGCTAGCCACTAGCGGCTAGCTTCTTCTTTTGGACGCTAGCACAGTCGTCAATCAACATGTCGACAGCATTAACGCCCCCATGTGGCGGGCGGGGTTACTACTACAAATAGTAATAACATTCAAAAGATACAAATAAATGATTAATTAATTGAATTTTATTTCATAAAAAGGAAAACATTGATAGAAAAATATTATAAGATAAAATGAACTTGCTAAATTGAATGTTTGTACAGATCTGACTTGGACTCACATTTCATTTTGTCTTACTTGTATGCTAAAACGTTGTGAATAAACACACAACACTAAAGGTTTAAAAATAAATGTATAATTCGCTAAAACGTTGTGAATAAACACACAACACTAAAGGTTTAAAAATAAATGTATAATTCATCAGTAAGAAAAACATTAGAAATATTCAGTCATAACTAACATAGTAACATTTATTTAAAAAAAAAATACACCAGACGCTGGCCAAGCGTCTGGCGGGTTCAAACCTGGGAGGGGAACTGGCAGGGTACTCATTGAGTAAGCTCTACAGTCCAGTATTCGCTACCAGCTTGTACTGTGCTGAGTACTCACTGGTAGCGCCTGAGACATGTAGTTGGGTGCCCTTGTATTTTACGGTAATCGCTTTCTACCGCCCGCCTTCACCAATCCCCACTCAAGCTGCTCCTAGCGCCCTGGCGGGTCCCCGGGTTAACCCCCAGGATGCAAGGAGCAGCTCGAGGTGCCTTCCAGCACGTTAGCACACTACCAGGTTTGAACCAACGGACGATTGTCGCTGATCGGTATTTATACCCCTCTGTTACCCACACGTCCAAACTAATGGTTTTAACCCCAGTGCTTTTTTGGCAAATTTGAATTACACACTATATGTTTGTTAGTTTTAAATAAAATAGGGTGAAAAAAAAATGATTTAAAATGTTTTTTTTATTTAAAAAAGATCAATTTCGAGCCGCAATGCATGCTGGGAAACGTGACGCAATTTCGCTAGGCGAGCTAAGCTAATATGAAGCTAATGAGATGAATCATCTCTGACGTCACCCATTGACTTCCACACATAGACTGTAAAAAACAATTATTTTATGTACAATCTATGCTTCCACAGTCGCCCGAAATGAAGCCTGAATATTCAGCTCATGACCGCAGCCATATTGGCTGGAGTTAACTCCGCCCCACACGGAGGTTCCAAATATGGGGAAAAGGGGCGGGACCGAGTTCACCCGCTTTTCCTCTGGTTTGTTTTAGTTCACGCCCACAGCTCTGCAGTCGGCGGCCCCTCGATGCTAACAGCTAACCGCTTCAACTCTCCAGCAAAGCAGCACCGCGGTGGATTATTTACATCATGAATCTTTACAGGTGAGTACTTGGTGTTTAACACACAATCTGTAAAGCGGTGGAAGTGACTTTTAGACAACAATGAAAACATATTTTCCCGTGGTACGAGTTTAGTACGATGCACCACAACAGTAATATGATTGTGTAAAACGTAGTTTTTCTCTAGTGTTAAATCAAATTGTTGAAATATGATCACATGATGCTGTGATTACAATATGAGGAGCATTTATCTTTACTTCTTAGTTAAGTTAATCATGTCAACTTCTTAAAGCTGGAGCTAATATTTAAGTGAATCCTCTAAACACAGTCACAGTGAAGCAGAATGAACTAATATCAGTCAGAATGTGATGAACATCAGGTCTGAAGAGGTTAAACAGATTGATGCTGCCTCCTCTTCTGCTGACAATCCAACTAAATACTGTCATGTTCTTTCAAAGATAAACTCATTTTCTTAAAAGATTTGGGTCAAAGATATTCACGTGTATTTTCAGCATAAACAATTTTAAATATTTTATTTTATGTTTAGAACATCTTTCCAAAACAGCATATGTACAAATATTTTTGAGTAAAATCTATTTTCTTTTCCTTACAATTTCAGTTTGGATTAATGGTGATGTCATTTCCATTTGGCACCAGAAGGACCGTTCAACAAAACCACCACGGCGACGTGAGCTCGACGAGGACCCACATCACCTGGATCAGCTGAGGCGGACGGTGGTGGACATCTTTTATTTTTAATTCTACAAGGAAGAGCAGCTCCTGGTTCTCTCATCACTGTGGAGGACGTGAACGGCCGACGTCTGGAGTCTGGAGCTGTCATGGGGATCGGAGAGAACGTCCAGCAGCTGCACACTCTTCAACCCAGCACTAAACTTTTTTTTTCTTTCATTTCTTACTGAATTTTATTTTCAGTAGATAGAAATGTACTCTTTAGGATCATTTATTCAGTTTTTTAAATATTAAAAACAGACAGTAGTATCATAGATGATGCTTTCTAACCATGACATGTTTAAAGAGGTCCCTATTT
>NC_050515.1:12807851-12881039 GCF_002922805.2 Oryzias melastigma | reverse complement strand
TAGGAGTTATCTTAAAGGAGGAGTTTGTTAGGAGTGTTGTGGAGGTAAAAAGAGTGTCAGACAGAGTGATGAGTCTGAAGATAGAAATCCACCGCGATCGTCACCTGTCAATCAGAGGCCGCGCCCCCTCATTAAGCGAAAATAAATGCTGTTTTTAAAAAAAAAAAATTACAAACTTAGAAATAAATTCACTCCCCTCAGAGTTGTCATGGATCAAATATGCAGCCATTGATAAAATAAAAACTTCAAGCACCAGGCATTAAAGGGGTTTATTAGAGGGCTGAAAATGAGGATTTTAACATGGGAGTCTATGGGAATTTGCTCACTCTAAGCTCCAGCCTCTCTGGTCAGTGCCGGTACTGCAACATTTTGTTACTTCCGGGTTGGCTTCACATTCCGCCTGCCAGTGTTGGGGTTGGGTCATAGACTGTAAAAACATTTTATATACAGTCTATGTCTTTGGGTTGGGTAAAACCATAGACTGTATCTAAGAATAACAGTCTATGGGTAAAACCCATGATAAAATAAACTAAAATCACTGCAGACAAAAAAAAAGGAATCCAAATATTTTATTTTATTTTTTCTTGTGTACATTTGACAACGGATGCACAAATAAAGATAAAATAGCTCTAGTAGAGACAGTACTTGTCATGAAGTTCATTTAATTCATCTCAGATTGAAGTGTTTTACTTCCTTTCTACACATAAATCCAGTTTTTACTCTTTTAAAAGTCATCGAACATAATAAAGTGCAGAAGAATCAGCTCTTAGCCAATGAAGGCATTTGATTATGAGGTGTGCATACTTTAAAAACTCTTTTTTTCTCTTGATTTCAAGCCGTATCCATAGCTACTATTGCAACAATCTTTAAACAAGTGCCAGTACATCACAGTGCAGTTTTTAACATTCACCAGTCAAATGTGTCACTTATTTTTTGGTAAATTGTCAACCCCCTCCAAAAAAAAGAAAAAGGCATTTTTTTTTTTTACTTTGACAGGTCATTCTTATTTCTTTGACGTAATTCAAGGAGCTTGACATGCAATTCTTTACAACGAGTTGCACCAATTTGAATCTTATTCAGTACTTAAATAAAAATAAAGGTTTAAAAAGACTGAAGGGAGCCTTGCTAGGTGAATTAAATTAGGGATGCCAGCATGTTTACATTGAAAGTGCCCCAAAAAAGAATGTATTATTCAGTAGACACTGAAAATTCTTACTTGCCTAATAGAAAATTAAAAAATATAAATATCTTTTTTAAATTTTTTTGTTTATGTTGCTTTTTTTAAACACAAATAACATATGGAACTGACCAAAAAAAAATCAAGGTTGAATTGCTGAATCCTTAGTTTTAACTACAAAAACATAAAGGAAGATTAAAAAAAAAAAAAAGATAAATAACAAAAAAACTGACTACTGAATAAACCCTCACAAACAAACAGACATAACATACAAATTTTATAAAAACAGTTGTTTTAAAGAGGTAAATGAAATTGTAAACTGTTCTGTAACAATACTTCAAATGCCTTTATAACATCGTTTTTCTAACACATTTAGCTTCATCTTTTAAGCATTTTCTTACTTAAAGTGCACTCTGGAGAATAAAGAGATCACCCAAAACCTGCATAGCATTCTTACAGAATAAATATCATCAGTAACAGTTTGAGATTTAAAAGATAGATATGTAAAGGAGGTGAACAAGGCACCATAATATGTTTTTTTTTGTAATAAAATTTTATCGTAACCATTTCTTTTTTTAACCCTTTAACACTAGAGCTCCAATGTTTATGTTCTTTGATTTACTGTAACTTTTCAACCGTTAACACGATAATTCCACGCCGCTTTTCTCCTTCAAAATCTACTGGAATTATCGTGTTACAGTATGTTGAAGATTTTGGTGTTAAAGGGTTAACCACCTGATTTTATCGTTTCATAAACGGAGTGAAACTTCTCCTGTATTTGGTCTTACAATGAGCTGTCCTGTGAGCTGTTACTGACTATAAACAGCTCAGACGGATCTTTACTGGAGTTCCTTTTGGACCCGTGAGATTTACTGGATTCTCCCTGAGCGTTGCTGCTGCTGCCGCCGCTGCTGCTGTTGGAGCCGCCGCTGCCCATCTTCTGCGTTAACCTGCTCATGCCGATGCCCCCGCTCTTTTCTTTGCTAGACTTGCTGCTGCTGCCGGTCCTCTTTGCTTTGCCGGACGTGGAATTGATCTGGGGCGACTTCTCGGACAGGAGGGGGGATTTCCTCTGCGGCGGGGGAGTGACGGGTGGCTGTGGCTGGACAGCGGGGGAGGCGAGTCGAGCGGGGAAGTTTGACTGAGCCAGGCCGTTGCTGATGATCACGTCTGTGAGGCAGTCATCCGTTTGATCTTTAGCGAAGCTGATGAACACCTGCAAACACATCTTTAGATTAGTGATTTTATTATAAAAGTCAGGAAACACACAAACAATTTGTGCACTTTTTTTTAAAAAAATTCAAGGAATTAGGACTTAATTCTTGGAAAAAAATAACATTATTCAGCAGCATTTATTAATGTTTTTTTTATTAAATTGAGCAAATTGAATTATAATAATAATATTTTCCCAAGTAAGAAAAAAAAAACCTCTCTTTAAAAAAAAAAAAAGTTTTTGCGCTTGGAGGAGGTAGTTTTTGAGGCATATCGAAATATTTAGCAAAAACTGCAATGGAAACACTTTTTTTTCTTTCAAGTTAATATTAACAAGTTTTCAAATTTCTATAACTACACTTGTTTACCTCAGGAGAGAAAGATGGGGAAATGCCTTTTTTTTTCTTATTGACGGAGAATAAAATGGCAAAAAAGGTAAAAAAAAAAAAGAAGGAACGTCAAAAAAAGGCTGGAAGCTTAAAACGGGGCAAGGACTTCTGACCAATGATTTCGGGCACAAATTATGTTTTTTTTTGTGGGTGCAGGGGGAGGGACTTCTAGCTATTAATTTTCGGGCGCCATATTTTTTCTTTAGTGAAAAAGACGAAGACGTCTCCTTTGATAGATAATGATGAGAACTAGAGCAGAAACTTGAATGCATCTGCTGTAAATAAAATTTTTGAATAATTTATCACATGAGTTGGTTTATGTTTATTCACATAATTATCATTTAAAGTAAACTGCATAATTGAGAAATTACGTTTTTTTTACATTTCTAGAATTTCAATAAAGTTTTGCACATATGTGTAATTAGTGCTGGGCGATATGGAAAAAAAATTGTATATCATGATATGATTTATTTAATATCACAATAATGATTTATGTCACAAAATACCACAATAAAATATATTTTAAGCTATTTTCTGAAAAAAACTGTCAAAAATGTTATTACTTCTTTTGTTAGAGCGATCTTTTATTCTGTTTTATTTTTAAAAATCTTTTGATTTTGAAAAGCGACAGGCTTCTCTTGGTCACTCTGAGCGCTAAAAGTAGCCTGGCGGCGTGCAACACGAGAAAAGTTGTTTGAACAGGAGAACAAATGGAAGAACGGGGTACAACATCAAGACAAAAGAAAAAAAAACACAACAGGCTAACATGAGTCCTCGGTCCGGGTTTGACCATTTTACAGTTGGGGAACACCAGAACACTGGATCCCCTAGAGTTTGACACCTGTGACAGAGCCGCCACCCTTACCTGGTCCAACGTGGTCTGTGAGACCGAGAAGTCTGTGACGCCCAGCTCCTCGCTGTTATTGGCCAGCACGTCAAAGACCAGAGCCAGGCAGCAGGCGTGTGAGGGCAGGTGGTACTGCAGGACATTCTGGTGCTGCTCCTTCAACTCGATGTTTGGAAAGGATTTGGTCATGTACTCATTCACAGAGCACGAGTCGCTGTCCGCCAAGCGCAGGATGATGGTGTATCCATCCCCAAACCTAACAGACAAAATTCAAGGGTTAACTGATCGATCAGGAGTCTGCAGCCTTTAACAGTAACATTTCTATTGATCAAAAACTAGTAGGAGCCACAAAGTCCCGCTACAATCATCTTTTGATCTATTTTAAGTGTTCCCAGTGGTCTATTAATTATGCCGTTTTTAGCCAAAATCAGAAAAAAATGTGTATTTTTCCCGGACATAGTTTCTGCAGAGCGACAGAAGTTGTTAGTGAGACCGCTGGCGAGGAGAAACCCCGCCCACTTTCCCCTTCATGTTGCTAAAAGCTCGTAAAATAGGGAGATTGTGGCCCATCCTGCGTATTTTGTCCATCAAAAATAAGTTATTTTTCCAACTGCATTTTTACGTCTGCTCCTGATTTACCACGATTTGAATAAGAAATGCTCAGAAATTCAATATTAAGCTTAATTCTCCTTATATATGTCCTCCATCAACAGAAAAATGCTACAAGAACATGTTCAAACACCATTTTCCTCATTGGAGCATCTGCTCTCACCTGTTCTTCAGGTGCTGCACAGACCCCAGACACTGAAAGCGCCCGTTAACCATTATGGCCATCCTGGTGCAGAGAGCTTCACACTCCTCCATACTAAGGACGCACACACAAATAACATCAAATTTACTTCACAAAGGTGAGTCCTCGTGTCTTGATGCGTCTCAGATTATGGTGGATCTCACCTGTGTGAAGTGAGCACTACAGCTTTGCCTTCTTTGGTGACACTATGGATGCAATTCCATAAAAACCTTTTGGCTTTTGGGTCCATGCCGGTGGTGGGCTCATCCTGAGAGTGACCACAAAGAAGCAAATCAGTAAAGACCTCATATTTAGTTTTGTTTCTCAGCTCCTCTTTAGCCTCACCAAGAAGATAACAGGCGGAGCTCCGATGAGCGAGATGGCGGTGGAGAGTTTCCTCTTGTTTCCTCCGCTGTAGCCTCCAGCCTTCTGCTCTGCGTACTGAGTCAGCCCCAGCTTTCTTACCCCCCACTGCACCACCTGCAACAAAAACCCATTAATGGAGCAGTAATTTAAACAATTGTTAACCATAATTGGATGTTTTTGGTTACCTTTGAAACAGACTCCTCTGGCACTCCTCGCAGGCGAGCGTAAAGCTCCAGATGTTCCCGACCCGTCAGCAGGTCACTGATGGCATCAAACTGTGGACAGTAACCCATCAGCTGGTGGACTCGGCCCATCTCTGTTAACACACTGAGGACAAAACAAAAACAAAAAATCCCTGTAATTACCAGATAAATAGCTGGAGGCGGCGCCGCTGTGAGCGTTCTGGTACCTGTGACGGTCCAGGAACGCCTCTCCGTGTGTGATGGGCGTGTCTCCGGTCAGCATGCGGAACGTGGACGTCTTTCCTGCTCCGTTTACCCCCAGCAGGCCAAAACACTGCAACAACACATTTAAAATGATGTCTAAAAATTCACGAGCGATAACTAGTGTTGTCATGAGATTAATTAATCGTGACCTGTAATTAATTAATCTATTTTAATCGCAAATCTTTTTTACCAAATAATTGATGTGAAAAAACTCATTTGAGTTAGTTCCATTTATATTTAAGATCTTGTGGGTAAGTAAAATATCAAAATATGACTAAAACGGATTTAAAAGTAGATTTATGAAGTTTTTTTTATTTTTTTTATAAAAGACTTTCAACTTTTACACCATTAAGAGGTAAATTTCAATCTCAAACAATTAAAAACGAAATACACAAAAAGCAATCAGGAGGCCTCGATTTACCATGTCAGATGAGACATAATACATCTAAACATATTTGTGCTGCAAACGAAAAATATTTTTTTAAGTAAAAAAAATATAAGGGGTTTTGAAAGCAAATATTA
Source organism: Oryzias melastigma (assembly GCF_002922805.2). Classification (NCBI taxonomy): domain Eukaryota; kingdom Metazoa; phylum Chordata; class Actinopteri; order Beloniformes; family Adrianichthyidae; genus Oryzias; species Oryzias melastigma. Next base: position 12,875,290 of record NC_050515.1, on the reverse strand, counting down.
AATATTTTAATTTGAAAATAATGAAGTTTTGTTCTTAACACTTTACATTTTGTTTGCAATTTAGAACATTTTGACCTCAAAACTTGACTTTTGCTTCCAATACGGTGGCCCAAAAATCACTCCATATACTTCATTAAGGAAATTTTACCTTGAAAGCGTTAAACATGTGTAAGAAGGATTTATTTATTATTTATTGCTATATTTTAGAAACAGCAGGCTCAGCATTAGCCAAATGAAACATTTGCTTCATTGTTGCTTATTAGGGAATTTAAAAAAAGGATTTTCTGATTTTTTCTGATTCTGATTGAAGTTATTACTGTTGTTGTTGAATTACAGACAGAAAAAGGGTGTTGTAAATCCCTCACCTCACCGGGAGGAATCCCCAGGCAAAGACGATTCACAGCCGGATTTTTACCGACTTTATACACCTGAAAAGAATTTTACAAAAAAACAGTGAGGATTCAGTCTGTATGTAAGAATGAGAACATTCCAGGTACAGTAGAATTCAAGAAGTAGAAAATAGTTGTGACACCTTGCTCAGGTCGATCATGGTGAGGATATCTGACTGAAATTTTCCACTCATGATCCTCGCTCGCTCCCTCGCCACATCCTCGTCCTCTGGACCAATAGGAGGCAGCTGAGGCTCCCCCCAGCACGGTCTGAACAAACATTCATCATCATTTTCACTGACGGATCCCAATTATAGATCCAACTAATGATGTTTATAAATCCTTACATCAATCTCCTGCTCCCATGAAGAGTAGAAAGTCAATGAAACGGAAAGGAAAGATTTGAGATTTTCCATTTTTTTTTGTCTTTTGATCATTTGAAAAGCAACAGAAAAAGGGAAGTGTAAAAGTAGATTAAAAGCTTTGCAGTGAAAATGACAGCCTTACTTGAGGTGAATGAAGAACTTGTACTGCAGCAGGATGGTGAAGATGAAGTAGACGACGCCTGAAGCTGCCATAGAAAAGAGGTTCTTTCCCACAAAGTCCCACTGAAAAGGATCCAGAACTGGTCTGGTACCTGCAGATCCACAAATCCATCAATGCATTTATTTGGGTTTATAAAACTACAAACATAAGAAGTAAACCAGCGAATGGATGTGTCAGTTCTACCCAGTCTGTGGAAGGCGTCTGCCATGGCCTGGTTTTTAGCCATGTCGATAAGGCCTCGTCCCAAGCAGAAGTGAGGGAAAATTAAAAACACTTTCTTCAATATTTTGTTGATTGCATTCAGATTCTGTCAAGACAAAAACCATGAGTTAATAAAAAGAAAAATCAACTATGAAGTTTTTTGTCTTCAGTGCAACAGGCTGCTATGTAATGAATGCTGCACATCTGTTCTGTTTTTTTTTTTTATTTCTGTAAAATTTTAGTCTTTTTGGAATAAAAAAAATCCTGAATTGCAAACATGTAAAGTTTTAATGATAGAACTTCATAATTTGCAAATGAAAATATTACCTTTTTTGTTTTCAAAAACTTTTTTGGTTTTTAAAAACTTGTAATGCTTTCAAAATCCTCTCAGTTTTCAAAAGATTTTTTTGCTTTCAAAAACGTCATTGGTTTTCAAAAAACTTTTTTGCTCTTAAAAAAGTTTTAAAGTTTTAAAAAATCTGTTTGTTTTCAAAAAATGTATTCGCTTTCATAAACATTTTAATGCTCTCAAAAACTTTTTTTGGTTTTCAAAAACCGTTTTTTTTTAAAACAATTTTCTTTCAAAAGCTTTTTGTTTGTTTTTTAAATTACGTTTTTGCTTTCAAAAATCTATATATTTTTTTAATTTTTTGCTTTCAAAAACGTGTAATTTTTTTTAAAAAACCTCTGTTTTAAAAACATTTTAAACTATTTTTTGCTTTAAAAAACCCTTATTTTATTCTAAAAAACTTTTTGCCTTTAAAGCTTTTTTTGTTTTTCTAAAACTTTTTTTGCTTTCAAAAACTTTTACTTTATTTTTTTTTTGTGTAAAACAAAATTTTTTGAACACATAAAAGAGAAAGATAGGTTAAACAACGCATCTGAAAACATTTGTGTCGCAAGCACAAAAATATTTTTTGAAAGCAAAAATAAAGTTTTGAAACAAAAGAAGAGTTTTGTAAAGCAAATATTTAGTATTTTTATTTGCAAATCATTCATTTTTAATCCTTAAACTTTTGAGTGCATTTGCAATTTAAGAATTTTGATCTCTAAACTGTGACTTTGATTGCATTAAGGTGGCACTAAAATCCCACCATAAATGAACACACTGTGCTGCCGTACCTCATCTACAAACAGCTCCAGAACAAAGGTGGCCATGCTGCAGTTGATGCCGATGAAGAGGTTGATGGAGGTGAGAATCACGTAAGCTGTGCTCGGAACGGTGAACACAAAGGATGCTGGGTACATCAGGGGAGTTATGGACCACCTAAAAACAAGAAGTGAATTCATTACTTGAAAAAAAAATCCCTTTTGAAAAGATCTTCTTTGGAATTTAAGAAGGATGCACTTGAACTTCAGTCAAGTCTGCTTGAGCTCACCCATAGAGCAGGAGCAGCAGGATGAGAGCGGGCAAGTTTTGTTCAGAGACGTACGACTTCTGCTGGAAACAGATGAAGATCAGCACCACCATGGCAGCCGGGACGGCATAGTTCAGCTGTGTAAAGATCAGACGACAAGTTAAAAAAGTAAGTTAAGGCGAGGGTTAATATTAAGTGAGGGCTGCACAATATGAGGAAAACTTGAAATGTGCAATATATTATGATGGCAATACGACTGGTAGCAAAACAAAAACAACAAATACATAATTTCCATTTCACTGTAACTGTTTTATTTAAGTAAATCTCATCATAATTAAAAACTTTCTCCAATTAATCCTCGTCTACATAAAAGGTGAGTATCTAACACAAAAGGGCTCCACTTGATTGGTTGACAACGTGAAGGGGTCCATCCTATTGGTCAACTGCGTCAATGGTTCTATTTGCCAAGTTAAAAACTTCAAGTTAAAGAGTTATATTGCTAAAGATGCTATACTAGTCTGTTACCATCGTCCAAGATATGCAAAAAGCGACGCCATGTTGGACAAGTCAGTAATCAATAAGGTACAGCTGAGCAGATATCACTAAAATTACCATAAAATACCTAATTTTGGTTGAATTTTAAAAAGAAAAAAGTTTGATTATTACAAAAATAAGAGCCAGGTATTAATGTTTTTGTACAAAGTGCAACTGATGAATGACATTTCAAACTTTTGTATAAATAACTACATTATTATGTATGAAAGGCTACCAGATGCATATAATAATTTACTTGTGAAAAGTCACATTCTTGTTTTTCAGCTCTGTTTGTGCAATTGTAGCACAGCAGTAAACAGGCATCTCGACATGTTCAATATGGCGTCCAACTTTGCGTGTGCAACAAGCTAGCGTAGCGCCTCTAGCATATGCAGCTCATTGCTTCAAGCTGCCATGAGATTATATCAGCATGTATCCAAGGTCACCATTTATTGCAGTTTTTGCTCTCTTGCAATATGCATGTCGCATTTGCGGATAATCCGATAGCGATAAATTTGTGATTTATTGTGCAGGACTAGCTTAAGTGTGCAGATGAGGAAACGCAATAATTGATGAGTCAACAAAAGAAAATTAAATCTGTCTGTTGAATTTGTTTTGGAATTATTTTAAGAGAAGGCGTCACTTGATATTGGCTGTTTAGTAAGGGACTTGTATGAGACTGTCTGCTGCAAGTGTTCTGTTAAATCAGTGACGCTGAAGACTCACCATGTCCCACACATAGTTTGTCACCCAGTAGAGGACCGGCTTGACGCCACTGACGAACTGCAGATGTTTGGCTTTACTGGCTCGCTCCTCGATCAGAAACAGGACAAAGCTGGCCGGCACAAAGGACATGGCGAAGATGACGCAGATGGAGATCAATACGTCCACTGATGTAGCCATCCTGAGTATAAAAAAGGTTTACATACATTTACATCCATTTTCACTTAAATCCATCTGATTAAGAGTGGAAAGAGGAAACTGACAGGGCCACTTCGGTGAGCTGATCCTTGGTGAGGTTGATCGGGTGGTTATAGGCGCTGATGCCATGCGTCCTCCTCTCTGGGCCTGGTGGTAAGCTGGCTCTCAAAAGGCCGTTGTTCATGATGTTGACAAAAGACACCATGGAGTGCCAGCCTTTATTGTTGAACCACACCTGGATCAAACAAATGACTTTAAGTTTTGAATCTGATGACTTTTCTTTGAAAGCAGTTGGAACTCTTCTATGTACCTTGACGTTGTCTTTACTGTGCAGTCCTTCCAGAAACGCTGGCAGTTTGTTTAGCAGGTTGTCAAGCGAGCCGTTCTGTGATCAGCCAAAGAGAAGTTAATCGAGTTAAAAATTCAGAAAGTTTTGATAAAACAAGCTTCAGAGGCGGCTTTACCTGCGTTACTTGGTAACGTCTCCTGAAAGTCGACACAGATTCTTCAACGTGGTCAACATCCACGTCAGTTTGTGTAACTTTTCCGCCGAGAGAGAAGCCTCCATATCTAGAAAACGCAGTTTAAATACTTTAAATATTAGATGTTAATTATAAGTTGTAAGTATTTAGCTAAAAAAAAAAAAAATGATTTTACCTGAATTCATTCACCAACTTCTTCGTTTTAAGGCTGTGAGGAGAAAACTCAAACATTTATTATGCTGGATTTAATAACAATAATAGCTGCAAATATTTAGCTTTTTTACATTTATTTTGCAAATTATAGTATTGTCGGGCATAGAAACAAATTCAAATTAGCCTCCTATTTCATCTCAGGCTCCCAACGAGTGTCATAAAAATTCAGGAGAAACCTAAGAGAGCAAACTATGAAACAAGTAGCTAAAAAAACAGATGAAACGTTCTTAGTTTCTTAAAAAACTGTCAGGAGGAGGCACTCAAGCGCCCTAAATTCAATTTAAATTGGGTCAACCCAGAATAAGGTTAGAAAAGCTAGAAAGAAAAAAGAAAAAAATCGAGTCAAACCCAAACATGCTTTGGCTTATCAGATATCCTTAGCAGGTCAAACAAAGTAAAAAAGGGAAGAATAAAAGCATACCTTTTCCTCAGAATTTGAGCGTACGTCTTTACCAGGTAATCAGAGACATTATAACTCGTTAGATTTTGGAGGATGTCTCCAGTTGCTCTCTTTATCTATAAAATAAAGACAAATGAAATCACAGCGACAGAAGTCAGATCTACCTGAACTCGGCTTTAAAAGAAATGGAGCTTTGATCCATCGCTTCACTCACCTGTGGAGGTGGAAGCCCCCCTGCACCCTCTGGACACTCGGGGAGCATCCGATAGACTTCCTCCGAGCTGCACTGACATTCAGGCGAGGGTCTTTCTTTGCTCCAGTTTCCTTTGCTGAACATCTGCCACATGGAAAACGACACCTGGGGTCTCGTGAACCGACCGCCTCGCTCGACTTCACAGGTCCTGCAGAAGACAGTTTATGATCAACCCTAACATGACTCAAAATAAGAATGTTTTCTTATTAGAATATGTAATTGTTTCCTAGTCACAAAGTGACCCAGGAGTGAAGATCCTGAGGAATTATGTCACTTTTGAAGGACTCAAAATCAGACAAAAACAGAATAACATTAAAAAATGCAGTGGTAAGTGCAGTGCTTTGAAATTTAAATTATCTTTGAAATGATGACACCTTTATCCACTTTTCACAAAACCTCAGAGCTTAAACCGCCTTACGTTTTGTTCTCCTCCTCCTTTTCCATGCACTTGGTACCAAAGCCCGGCTGGTCCAGCAAAGCCTCCAGCAGGTTCTCCATGGCCGGGTTTCCAGGAGCATCGTTGCTGTAGAAATGTGTCATAAAAACGATTCAAAGATGTCATCTAGGCAACTATAAAGGTTTACAAACAGACCCTCTTACCTAAAGAATGTGTACTGCTTTCCGTACATCCAGGGCTGTAACTCAACAGAAGGGTACCTCCCAAAAGGTGGAACAATGAGGCTGAAGAGCAAGGCGACCAGGACAAACAGAGCAGGAAGAACAATCTGGAAGAATGTATTTGTGAGATTACATTGATTTAAAATCACATATTCATGGAATACTGTTAAGAACATAAACCTCTGCAGACAAACAGCTGTAGATCTTGGCGTCTAACCTGAGCGAAGAATCCTCTGCGGCTCCTGAGAGCGTAGAGCCAGCGCTTGATGAAGAGAGCTTTCAGTTGTTGCCACATCAGCCAGGATCCTGACAGAGGCTCCCCTCCTCTACCGTCTCCACTCAACAGGTCCGTTTCTAAAGGCTCTGCAAGCAGAACAGTACAGATCACTACATGTATTTATTTGACACATTACTCAGAATGACACAAACATAATAGAGCCCTTTAATTCTGAGTTATTTGGTTTCCTTTTTCTAAACCCAAATCCTCATGTAGAGGTGGGGTACCTTTTTTACGGAGTCTTTTCTTTCCTGGCAGCATTATGGAAACAATGACACGTGAGACAACAGACTGACTGAACATGAACGGTGATGCGTGCAGCAGTGAGAGTGTGTGCCGACCTGGCTCAGGTTGCTCGGTCGGCTGCTCCTCCGCTCTCTGCCCGGACGGCTGCTGGCTGCGTGGAGATTCTTCCTGCTGCTCCGGTTCCGCGTCCACGCCGGTTTCTTCAGCAACTCGCAAAAAGATCTGGAATTTCATGAAGGACTTTTATTCCCTGATACTGAAGAGCAACTTTTTTCCATCAGGTAAACGTTCAGCCAGCAGGTGGCAGTATAAAAGCACCCAAAGCTTTATGCTAAGGTCAAACGAGCAAAGAGTGGACAGCTAATTGACACGGAGGAAACCTATTAAGCCCATTATGAGCATGGCTGCTCCGCAAATATCCTCCTGATAAGACCCGAGTGTGTGACGGTGCAGTGCACACGCCTCTGTACGGAGCAGCTGGTTTTATCTTCATTTTCTTCAGCTTTGTAGTTGTCAGCATCATTTATTCAGTGGAGAGTATCCAACCTGTCATTGGGTAAACAAACATGAGGAATTTTCAAAATGACATAGAAATTGTATTTATTTAAAAGTAGGATTGATATTAAAATTTGGGATAATTAAAAAAAAATGTAAAAAAAATTTAAAAAATTGAGATAGGGAAAATTGTGGGACTTGTAGTTTTTAAATGGCGAATCTCACTTGATCAAAAAATAAATAAATAAATAAAAATCAGCAGCAGGTTAAGCTGCCCTCAGTGCTGAGAATTTGGGAAAGCCATGACCAGATAAATTTACCTCTAAAACTAAGAGAATTACTATTTAAAACAAAATATTTTGAGCTTTTATTGTTTAAAAGAAAAGAGAGTTTATATCATGTAAATCTGCATATTATTGATAAATATTGATATTGATAAATACAACCTGTGAATTTTCTATCTCAGGATCAGGAAACTCACCATAATTAGACACTAGACACTATTTATTTTGTTTGACGTGGTTTAAGAGAGTTCCATTTAACTGGTCTAATGATGACATTCTCTTATTTAAGGTTGTTGAGTTCAGAAATTTTTTGTCCCTTTTGATGCTGTGAAAGATTTTAGATTTTCAAATGAATTATTTTTCATGTCAGAATTTTTAAGTTCTCAGTAAAAGTTAAAAATGTTTAATGATATCGTCTTTAAATAAAAATGCACTTTGGTGGAGAAAAGTAAGTCGTATTGGTCTAGTGTCTTGTTGTAAAGAGAAACATTTCTTTAAAATAAATGCAGCTCTGGGATGCATTGATAATTGTTCCCTAAACAAATTGCTGCTTCCTGAATCATAATTGAATCGTGAGGTGCCTCAAGATTCCAACCTCTAGTAACAAAGCAAGCCAGTAAATTAAATTTCACTCGCCATCTTGTGATAGTTAATTTATAACAAACAACCAATTAATTCATGTAACTAAAGAATGACTGCATCTCATTCTACTCTTGGATTTGCTACCGCTCAATAACTCACCTCCTCCAGCGTGCTGTCCGACAGACCGTAGCTGCTGATGCCCAAGTCAGGAAGCCGCTGGTCCAGTTTGGATAAGAGGATCGCCAGGCTGCCGTCTTTAGCGGCTTTCTGCGGCAGGTTGATCACCGCCTCTCGCCTGGACTCCTCCACTAGACTCGCGTTGGGTATGTGCTGCTGCACCAGAGCAAGCAACGCTGCGAGATCTGGCACAGGGGAAGAAGACATGACCGGAACTTCACTTGAAGGTCTTCAGTGGAACTGATTGGTGTGTTGGGCACCTACATGAGCTGCTCTCGTCACTTCCCAGCCCGGTGTCTTCACTCAGAGAAGATTCAGAGTCCTAAACACACAATAGAGATGACAGTAAGCTGTTAGTTTTATACTATTTTTGTCTATATATGTACATGTTGTTCCTAAAACCATAAAAGATGAGCTGCCCAAACTTTTACTGAATTTATACAAAATGACTAGAAAACCTTGGCGAGAGGCAGCTTGTTGGTGATGGAGTTGGTGCTGGTGGAGAAACTCGAGCCGCTGGGAGTGCTGGGGTTGGTTTCCTCCTTCTTCACAACAGTCAGGTAGTAGCCAGAGCCCAGCTGGGACTTGAGGAAGAGCGGTGATCCGCAGCAGCACAGCTTCCCCTTGGAAATGATGGCGATCCGATCCCCCAGCAGCTCCGCCTCGTCCATGTAGTGCGTGGACAAGATGATGGTCCGGTCTGATCGAGAAAGAAACAGCTGTTTATTTAGGATTGTAGCTTTTAAAAAATTGCTATCCTCTCTAGATTTTTAAGATCAAAGATTTGATGAATACCTTTGCGGTATTTGAGCAGCAGATCCCAGATCCCTCGACGGGAATATGGATCAACACCAGCTGTGGGCTCGTCCAGAACGACCACTTTGGAGCCTCCGACAAACGCTATCGCCACCGACAACTTCCTCTGCATGCCACCTGGGAAATACACACATAAAAATAAAGAAAAAGGGAACAATCCAACACTTTTATACACCTTTTTTTTAATTTGTGGTTTTACCAGAGAGGTTTCTGGTTTGCTCGTGCCGCTTGTGCAACAGGCCGACGTCCTCCAGCAAAGTGTCAAGTTCAGCCTTCACCTTTTCCTCAGACAAACCCTTCAGACATCCGTAAAACCAGACGTGCTCCTCCACCGTGAGTCTGGAAAACAAATGTGGAGATGAAAACACAATCTGGTTCAGACAACAAAAGAATAATTTTGTACACACTGGAGCCATATTTAGCCAAACAGACTTAATAAATCTGATCTAATTAAACCCTTAACAATTCTATTATTTTTTTAAAAACTGGTCAAATTCTTCCAGTCTAGAAATTAAAAACTGAGCTGCCCTCGTCATGTTTTTTCTGCAAAAAACCAATGCAATCGCTTAACGATTCAATTAATTTAATTGTTTGAGACTCAGCTTCCCAAAAAGTTTCGGTTTGTAATCTCAGAAAACTCTAGAAGTTTTAAGCTCAGTTATTTAGGAGCTCCTGCTGTTCTCCACTGAAGTGTTTTGGAGTTCAGAGTCCACCCGGCTGATTAATGAGCATTTTGTTACTGGAGCCTTGTACAGGGAACCTGAGCCTTACATGTCAAACAGGACATTGTGCTGAGGACAAACTCCCAGCGTGTTCCTGATGATGTCCATGTCGTAGCGGATGTCCAGGCCCTTGATGTACACAGTCCCAGAGGTGGGCGGGAAGAGGCCAGTCAGGACAGAGCTGAGAGACAAAAACAAGTTTATGAAGATGCTTAAAAGACACTTGAAATGTCTTTATAATTGAAAGTTTGATTGATGGGTCATTTCAGCGCTTACATGGTGGTGGTTTTCCCCGCTCCATTGTGACCAAGAAAAGATGTGATCTGGCCTTCAAAGAACTTCAGGTTCAGGTGGTTGACAGCAAGTTTTCCTCCCTTTTTGTAGATTTTCACCAGATTTCTGATGTTCACACCCAGAGGCATACTACTGGGTTCTGTCTCAATGTTATCTAGTGAAGAAAAAATAATTTGATCTATATTGAATAAGCAAATACAGTGCGTAACCTTACAAATAAGCAACTATTGCAAAAAAAAAAGAATAATAATTGAAGCTGTTCTCAAACGGTTCAGGAGTATTGTTTTCTCAAACCCTGTTAATTAATAAGCTTACAGTCTCAGCTTGTTACTTGGATTTAAAGTTAAGCTTAGGCTTATATAACTGCTGCTTCAAACTCATAATTGGTAAGAAGATTGAGTTAATGACTTTGTTTTTCCCTTTTTCTTTTTTTATTCAACACCATTACTACATGCTTAACATAGAGTTGCCCTTAAAATTAACATAAAATGTTTTAATTTAATTGTCTAAATATTTAAGTAAGTTCATAATAATTTATAGGTATCAATACCAAACTACTCAGCTTGCACGTTCATAATTTGGTAGGAATTGCTATTCTGCACAATATGATTAGAAATTAATTTGCCAAATTTACATCATTAAATTACATTTATTTAGTCCTGAAAAAAAAACTTTTCTCATAAAAGTGATTCATACTGAACAATGTTTCATTCGTTTCATAATCATAAAATGATTTTAAAATAATTAACAGAGAAGCCATTTTTATGCCAAACATCCATCCATCCATCCATTTTCCGAACCGCTTTGTCCCTTTGGGGGTCGCGGGGGTGCCGGAGCCTATCCCGGCTACTGATGGGCGAAGGCGGGGTTCACCCTGGACAGGTCGCCAGTCTGTCGCAGTTATGCCAAACAAATACTATAAATTGCTTTTAAAGGGTAACCAAAACAGGCTGTTGGAGGCCGACTCCAATTTCAGCCCAGATTTGAAAAAGACCAAAAAGGGGGCAGGGCTAGTGGAGGCGGACTGAGCAGCGGAGGTGTGGCTTGGATCTATGATTGATATATCAATGGATTGATGGATTAGCTTTATGTAACGTATGCTGGGTCTTCAATATGGAGAGTGGTACCGGGCAAGTGATGCAAGTTTCTCAACAGAACTTTCTGAGGAGGTTGAGGATTTTTCTCCTCCCCCTGCTCCCAAGGCCGGCGCTCGTGGTCCAGAACCTTGTTGTTTCGACCCGCTGGCTCAAGACGCTGCTATTGCAATGCCTGACAGCGGGGCTGCCAGCGCAGCTGAGGGTTTGCAGGTCTGAAGGGGACTTGGAGAGTGGTAAAATGCCGCTATTACCATAAGCTAATAAATGCTGACGCATTAAGCAAAGAATCCCGAGTGAAACGCTCATTGGAAATCCATCAGGAGGATGGAGTTTGCTAGATTCAATGTCATTTGCACTCTACCTCTGTTCCCCAACTTCCAAGTCTACTGGAAAGTTGTTCAAGCCAGTAGATTTTTGACAAGTGAAAGTGATACACCTACGAGTCATGCTAAAGCTAACAGAATGACGATCGACCATCACAGAATCAAAGATGGTCGGGGCTTTTATACTGGAGCTCCAGAGCATGATGACGAGAAAATTCTGGGACTTTTAAAGCTATTTCCACTTTTAAAGCCCCATTTATAAAGTTCAACAGCCAAAAGAAGCTGATTTAGGGTTTGGCTAACCTTTAAGTACCCTGTTTTATGACAGTATGAAGCTAGGAGGCACACCAAGCAATATCCTACAGTTTCTGGTACCTTCATCCTGGTCTGTGGGCGCTGGTGGGATTGGCATGCCGGCTTCAAGAGGAACACCCCCCCAGTAGTTGAGCTGAAAGATGAAGTACCAGGGCCTGGGGATCCCATACTCACCTGTACAGAAACAGGCAAACAATGAAGAAAATAAAGGAAACATAACTTTTTTTTCCCTGTAATTGTAAAACTACTTAACTTACCATAAATAGAACATTTTTAAAAGTGAACTTTAAAAGTTGAAACTTTACTAAAGTCTTTAAAAAATGTCACTTTTGCAAATAATAAAGATGAGGATCCAGTTGTCATACCAGGGAAAACTGCTTCGATGTACCAGGCTGCGAGCGCATAGATAAAAGCATCCACGTAGAGCATGATTATAGAGGTGGTGAAGCTGTACGAGTCTCCTTCCACGGGGCTGCTCTGCAGGTTAAACCACTGGATACCCAGACCCTGCTCCTCATACTGTGAGAAATATTCACAGCCAAAGCCAAAGGCCACGGGGGACAGGAAACTCTGACAGAAACAGTATAGTACACGCCGTTAGAACATCCCCAACTCTTTCAAATCAAAACTTTAGCCACTTTAAATTTTCACAATAAGACTTGAACAGCTTTAATGGTGGAATATTGTTTCCCTTACTGCTAATATTCGGTGTGTGTAGTTGAGGTGGTCCCTCCAGGCGGTGAAGAGCACGTAAGGCAGGTAGAGGCCGAAGTAGAGGAGTCCTCCGCAGGCAGAGGCCAGGTTGGCCTTGCTGAAGAACGTGCTAATTAGAAAGCATTGCATGATGGTTGCAGTGGCAAACGCCATGAGGAAAAAGAAGACCACAGTTGGATCGCTATATGGCAGTATGTTACCGAACTGAAAGAAAAAAAAAAGAAATAGAACCATCAACAAAACAATTGCACACATTGGTGTTACTGTCTGAGTTTAAATTACTTGAAGTCCCACTCCAACTATATTTTTTTCTTGTGATCTTTTTTTTATGATTATACAGTTTTTAGCCAAAATTAAAGAGCCTGTGTGTGAGATGACACAACAACATCTGAAAACATTTGTGTTACAAACGCAAAAATATTTTTTGAAAGCAAATATTTAATATTTTCATTTGCAAATTATGAAGTTCTGATCTTGATTTATAATTGTATTTGTAATTTATCTTGTAAATTGTACTATAACATCTATACCATTTATATTATTCTCTTTGTTTCAATATGGTGCCACAAGAATCACATCATACCAATTCTTTGCTTAAATTCTCTCCAGCTAGCTTATGGCACCTCCCAAGCTAACATTAGCGCAGCTAAAAAAAACTGCAATATTAGAGCTATGCAGCCGTACAGTTTTGAGCTGAAAACAAAGACGTTAATGGATCTATTTGTGTTCCTGCGTCGTAAAACTGAGCTTTTTAAACTGCAGGTTTTCATCTACTCCTGATCCATAACGATTTGAATAAAGAAATATTTATAAACGCAGTTTTAACCTTAAATTATTTCATATACGTCCTCCATCATGACAAAAATGCTACTAGAACATAATAAAAAACATCATACATTTTCATTGGAGTGGGTCTTTAATATAATTAAATGTCCTTAAAAAGTAATCCCACCTTGAGCAGAGCAATGAGGAGTGCTGCAGAAATTGAGAAAGGAATCAGACTACTGATGAACCAGCTGAACCACAGCGTTCCTGTACTCAGACCCATAATCCTCATGGTTTCCTTCAGCCTGGCTTCCTTCTCATACACAATAGATTTGGTGATCATAGCCACTGTGTAGATCCAGGCCAGGGTCATGAAGAGTGGCAGTGAGCGGTTCAGCACCCGTAAAAACCTGAAGTAAAAATTAGAAACTATTTATGAGCAGCAAAGAAACTTTTGAAAGTTTCTCTGTCCAGCAGAAATCTTACAGAAGCTACATGGGTAATGAAATAACCATTTTCTTCTGGGATTTTAAAGTTAATATAACTAAATCACACACACACATATATATATATATATATATATATATATACACACCAGTATATATAAATAAATAGAAAATAAAAAAAAAATAGTGACCAAATTTGACCCAATATTGTTAAGTACGGTAACAGTATTGGATTTGAAGTTTTCCAGCAATCTTAATCAATCTTATAAATGTTGCATTACTTATATTTAAAATCCCGGAGGAGGATTGATCCTTTTTCTATTTCCAGCATTTACAGTTTTTCTACAACAACTAGCAGAAGCATTCATCATCAATTTAATCAAAACATAAAAAACTAGATTTATCATTCTAGAGTGTTTCACAATGAATAAATAATAAATAGAAACAATACATGATAAAAATAGGAGATCTACTCTAATTGTATAAAGTACTTTTAGCTCCAAAAAAAAATTAAAGTAAATAAATGGACAAATCTAATTAAAAATCAGATTTTTGCTACTAATAAAACTGCAACAATCAAATTCACAATTTTTTCTCCTTACAATAACAAACCATCTAAGGATAAAATTCCCATATAAGTAGTGATCTCAGTTTAAAAGGAGCTTATTGAGAGTTTGTGACTGCATTGTTACTCACACATCATCCACAAAACAGGGGTAGGGCATCTGCTGGATGTAGATGCCCGTCGTTTGCTTTATTCCAGTCAACACCTGGTTCAGAGCTCTCTCCACCAGATCCTGAATGTAGACAAATCCACCCCAAATGTAGCGCAGGTCACTAAATGGTTCAGCAGCTGGGCCAGGATCCCAAAAGCTGAAAAACAATTAGACAAAATTAAATTTAAAAAAGTACAAAAAAAGCGATTTGATGCTGGTTGAAACCATAAAATCGCATGAAAATTTGGATTTCAACAAAAAGTTCAGGGGTTTCAATATACAAAAAGGATTTGATCACATTGTGTCAAAGTTCATTTAACTAAAAAACAAAAAACAGAGATATCCTCAGTACTTGTCCTTGATCTTGTTGGTCCGAGCCACACTATCAATGTCCATCCGGATCTTGTAGGAGACATGCGGCGGTAACTGGGTTGTGGAGGAATTAGGCAGCAGGAAAAAGACACCTCCCCAAAACTGCCGGTCGTCTAACAGCTCCAGAGCTCTGTTGATCAGCTTTTCCTCAGACTCAAACCCCTCCAACTTATCCAGGGAGATGCACTAAGAGAGAGCAAAAATAAAATGCATTAAATTAACCAGAACTGTTTTATAATATGATTTATTTTAAAGGAACACGAATTCACTCAGGATTTTTTATAAAATAAATTTGGAAAACAAAATTTTAGAAATAACAGCAACAGAGAAATATTTTAGATTTTTAATGTAAAAAAAACAACTTTTCAAACAAAAATACTCTTAAATGTACCTGATGATTTGACTAAAGAAAAAAAACACAATTTCTTAAAAGAGAAGAAAAAACAGGAAATCCTTTGATTTAAAACTAAAACAAAGACGTCATAAAAAGGAGAACCTTAGTGACTTGTGCCACAGTGTTGGTCACATGGCTGAGGTCATTGTAGAGGTCCAGCCAGGTCATTGGTGAACCTGGTTTTCTTTCAGCGTTTGGTGAGGGCGTAGACAAGAAATGAGCGATCTGAGAGGCCGTCCACGGTGTGTTTTCCAGACGCATGTTCACCAATACCGCCACCTCTGGACGCTTCAACAAATCCTGTAGCACATTATGAGAAAAGAAAAACATAAGTCATGCGTAAGAACTCACAAACACGTGCATTGGGAGAGCCGAGGATGACTCAAACCTGTAGAAGACGAATGTCTGAACTCGTTTCCATGTAGTTCTTGATTTGAGGTCCCACCTCCATCCAGGCTTCATCCACCTCCTGCAGAACTTCAAGGTCCGCAAACGTTTTGTTCACCTTCAGAAAAGAAATATTTCAGGGTATTTAATTAGAAAGTGTGAGCACAAATCAAACTTAAGGTATAAACTAAAATCCGCAAAGTGATAAATGCGTGCTGGGCATCACTACTGAATTCCTAAAGTAATAAGATGTAGATTCACACAGCTATGATTTGATTTGGAAACTCAACACAATACAATAAAAAATAAATAAAATAAAAAAAACTTTAATTAAAGCTAGCTTTTGCTGAGAAAACAATTTAAACATAAATAGTGATTCAAAACAAAATAAAGTAAAAGCTTTAATAAAGTTATTTACAGGTTCTGACGTTAAAAACAGTCAAAACAAACTTTAAAAAATACAAAAATTAGCTTTTAAAGAAAAGTGACCTATGGACTATATACGTTGATGTTGCAGCTTCTAAATCTAAATTCATTTAACCCTTAGTAGCAGCATTTTACAATTTGCTCTAATCATTTACCGTTAAAACCGTTTGCTGTGGCAAAGCTTGACATTCATCTTTTTTGCACAAAACCAATTTTTTTACATATATATTTTTGATTTTATTACAGAATAATTTCACATTTAACCTGAAACTGTCCAAAAAATGAATTCTGAGTTCTACATATTGGCAATTTTGACTGACAAATGACAAAAATTTAGATAAAACAGCTTTTATGTTTTATACCCAAAGACTAAACATGTAGAAACAAAATAAAAATGTATAAATCTACAAACAAAGCAAAGCTCCAAATATTTATTCCAAAGGATGTCACAATTCTTGCGTTTGAAATTGAATTTTTTTAACTTTCATGTTAATATTTGAATTAAATTAATACTAATGGAGGGTCAGTGTCATTTCTGCATCATTGTAAACAGATGATGTAATTGGCAAACTCAGTGTTGAGTCCAGAGATCACTGAGGGTTCAGCGATATCTTAAACTAAGTACATAGTATTAATTAAAAAAACACATAAAAAATTATAATAATTATGCTAAAAATAACTAAGTAAGCATATTCGTAACTTAAATTCTCAGCACCAACAAAAACTATTACAATGAATGTAATTATTATTATCCATTACAAAAATTCTCAGTAAAAGGAAAAATTAAAGGGTGAAATAATTGATCCAAATCGTTAAAAAGATTCTAACAAAATGCAGCTTACACCCAACTTCAGATGAGAACATATCTGGCTCATTAAATGTTCACAACGATACCTCTTTCATGACGGCTTTCACTGCAGGAGTGTCAGGTGCGTACAGCAGTTTTCCTACAAACAGCGGTTTGATTCCTCGCCACACGATCCGAGAGCGAGGGTCCGACTCCAACTGGTGAATCAGACTCTTGCAGAAAGGAGCTGCAGCAAAAAAGGAACAGACAGTATAAACTTTACATTCATCATTTGAAGAATCATAGGATTAAATGAAAAAGTTGTCTTTCAGTTTCCATCTTATTCTCTTTAATAACGCTTTTATATACAAAAACATACAAGTCATCCTCTGCAGAAACTCTGATATTTGATTAAGGCTAATGTAGGCTAACGTAGTTTAAGTTTCATAAAAGTCAAAAATGAAAAGTCTCTTACTTGTGGTGTTAGAAATGCCCAGATTTGCATCCTCTGATGCGTCTTTACCCAACAAAGACTTGAAGTCGTGGTCTTCATACCAGTTAAACGACGGGATACGCTCACCGCCAGTGTCCGGTTGACCACACATGATCTTTGAAAAAGCTTTGAAACGTTCTCCTTCAGCTGCGCTGCTTTCAGGAGTGAGAAGACTAAGAGCAACACTGATCTCCGTAAAACTGGACAGGGAGGAGATCTGTTGAAGAGTCGGAGGATACAGAATCAAAAAAAGAAGAAAGATGATGGAAAAGCCAATTAGGAAGCATGTAATTTTGAATTCAGCTCATTTTACCATAAACACAGGTTTACAGTGAGTTACAACCATTTGAAGTTTATATTCCAGTTAAAAAATGTATAAAAAGAAAAAGATAACTTCTTACGCCATCTGTGAGTACAGTCAGATCCTGGGAAATGGTGCTGATCGCCTGACTCATGACTCGAAGATCTTCAGCATTGGACACGACAAGTTCTCTCTGTTGGGGAGATCATTCAACTACTTTAGAAATGTATGTGACTGAGGAAATACTATACATTTATAAATCAAGCTCACTCTAAAGCAGGGGGCCCCAAACTACGGCCGAGATCCGGCCCGGTCC
Organism: Oryzias melastigma; assembly: GCF_002922805.2. Taxonomy (NCBI): domain Eukaryota; kingdom Metazoa; phylum Chordata; class Actinopteri; order Beloniformes; family Adrianichthyidae; genus Oryzias; species Oryzias melastigma. The sequence continues at coordinate 12,857,630 of NC_050515.1, read as the reverse complement.
CCGAAACTGTTTTGGCTGTTTTGACATTTTTCCAGTTTACTTGGCATCTAGCTAGTATTTCAGCTACATGCTAGTTGTTTTGGCTAATATAGGCTTTTTTTTTTAGTTATTTAGGCTATTTAGACTTTGGCTAACATTTTAGCTTTATGCTAGGTGTTTTGGCTAAATTAGACATTTTTCTGTTTTTAGACTAATTTGGCATTTAGTTAATATTTCAGCTTCATCGGTTTAGGCTAATATAGGTTTTTTAGTTTTGTTTTTTAGGCTAATTTGGAGTTTAGCTAATATTTTAGCTTTATGCTAGCTGTTTTGGCTAATTTAAAATTGTTGGAGTTTTTTTCTACTAATTTGGCATTTCACTAATATTTTAGCTAACCATCAGCTTCAGCGTTTTCACCTATCAGCTCCAGTGCTTTTAGCCATCAATTTAAGCATCTCCAGCTATTAATCTATTGCAGGTAAAACTAAATATCTAGTTTTTAAAACGTTGTAGTATTATTTTTTTCTTGGAAGATTGCAGAGATGAATTATTTAAAATCTGGCTATGTGTGGCTTTCTTGAAAACCATAAATCTTTACATTTAGGCTGTGATTGTTACACTTTTTCTGTTAGCCTATAAACCGACCCCGGCCCCCACATCAGAGAAGAAAACAGTTATGTGGCCCTCACTAGAAAAAGTTTGGGGAGCCCTGCTCTAAAGCATGTCACTAACTGGGTTTTAATGTAAGCAATATGTGCGACCAACCTGACCCAGAACAGCAAACACTCACCACATTAACACCACTGAACTACTGTAATTCTACTGTAAGCTGGTCCAAAATTCAGCTGCCTGTCTGTCCACAGGGACCAGATTGCTTCACTGCTGCCTCAGCCTTTAGGAATTGTTTGAGACTTAACTTCTGGTCCTCAAATGGTCTGACACCTCAGTATATTTCGTAACTTTTATATATATCGAGTCCCAAAATCTGAAGATCAAATGCTTTTAATGGTTCATAGGAATCGGCTTGTGACTTGGGGAAACAGAGCCTTTTCAGCAGCAGCTCCCAAACCCTGGAAAGATCTCCTGTTTTCTGTGAGGTCTAAAAGATCCCTCAGTGATTTAAGACACTTTTGAAAACTCCTCTTAACTCCAGCGAGCAGATCGAGTGGGCAAGCTTGTTAATTTAATGGTTCTATTGTTTTCATTGTTATTGTTTACTGATTTTATTTATATTTGATTTTAATTTAAGCACTTTGGATGCTTCTGGTTTTATAGGAGCTCTACAAATAATAAAATGATTGACATTCAAAGTGTAATTAAAAGTGTAAACGTATGAGTCTTCCTGTACATAAAAAAATCCGATGCTATGTAACAATTTAGATGTGAAAACTAAGGGACAAACCCGTGACTTCCTGGTGGAAGATGATTTGTAAGCAAAGTAACTAAACTTGGATGTAATTCGCCAAGTTACCACTAGGTGGATTATCAAAGAATAATATTTACTAGTTTACAGAGTTTACTTTATATTGTAGCTTCAAAAACTTTTTCATCCTTTGTAATACAATTATATGACACAACTGTATTATATTCACATCATATCTAGTATTATATTTATATATGACAATTATTTGGGTTTAAATTGGGTGAAATCTTTTATCAAATAATTATTGAATCTTTATATTAGCATGGATTTTCTGTTCCAACAACTCTAAGAGTTTTTATACGGTCATTCGTTAATATTCAACAAAATTGTGCAATATTTAACTTATAATTACTATTTTATTGAAGTAAATGAGTTCTCTAGTGACAGATAAAATGCTGTAAATATGCATTTTTTTCTCTCTACTTTTATGTAAAATGTAGCTTGATGTGAAAAGAGTGTATTGTGAATTGTATTGATGTTGGATTTCGATTTTTAAGAACTGCATCAATCACACCAGCACTTACCGCTATAAATTTGGTCAAGTCAATCTGGCTGAAGAAAAGGCTCTCAGCCTCCTTCAGGACTTCAGCCGGGAGGTCGCACAGCTGAGTTTGAAGATCAGTCTTGTTGGCCGCTCCTCCTTCTACAATAAGCATTTTCTCTAGCAAGCTACTATTGCACACGACATCCTTAAGAGGCATCTGGGATGCAGTCCGAGCAACCTGCAAGAACAGGAAAACACTTTTATTTCTTTGTGAGAGGTAAGGTACTTAAAAAATAATCAGGAAGCAAGAAAAAAATCTCTGCTCCTCCGATTTCTTTCTAAAGTACTTTGGTTGGTTAATAGCTAATATTAGCATGCTCCTTTTTAATCCTTAATCTTGCATTTATTTGTGTTGACTGAATCTGGGTCCAACATAGATGAAACACATTCCTAAATAATTCTAAAACAAACTGACTAAAAGAACGATAAAAAATTGGTGTTGGAATGTTATGATTTTTTTTAGAAAAGGAGTAAAAATGCAAATGTTTTCTCTAAAATAATTGTACTTTCCTTTACTATTCCCAATGCCAGATCCATAATATACATTTTACTAATTATGAGGTAGAACAAAACTGAAATGTTGTTTTTTTTAAAGTTGTATTTGCCTTGTACCATATACTGTATATACTGAGGAGGTTTTGCTAAATCTTATAGATGTGCCAACAGAACAGGTAAAATTCTCTTTTATTCAGTCCTCATTTTCTGGGTTTCCTTCACAACACATTTCAATTCATTTGAGTATATGATCATTTGCATGAGCCAAAACAAGTAGACCTTCAGATGCTCCTAAACACACATTGCTGCTTAATAAACACCAATGACCTGTATATTAAGATGAGCGTTCATCAGCTGATCCACAGTTTCAGACGGTAAGCTGGCATTGGTGAGCAGAAAGGTGGAAACGGTCTCATTGGCTTTCAGGGAGTCTTTGAGCGGGACAGCTACAGCAAAAAAACAAACAAAAAGAGAGAATGAGTACAGAAATAACCCTAAACCAAATAAAGGAATATGCTAATGAACTACTAATAAAAGGTTGGACACATTTTTTTAGAGCAGTCAGGGTCTTGAACTTAAAGGAAAAGTGTTTCCAAACTTCTGATTGGATCTGCAAGTTCATTGATATTTATCTGTTCAAAAAATTAGCCTTTTTTTGGGTTATACAAAACATTTAAAGATTTTCGTCAACATTTATAACCCTAAGAAGAAGCAATAAATATGTTATACCACAGTGGGGCTGAGGGTCTAAATTCTCCCCATGATGAAACAAACTCATGCAGACACACTGGCACACACTGGCCTCTTTGCGTTGGTCTGTTTGTCAGTCAGCAGCAGTCATGTAACCGGACACGGCTACAACAGGAGGCGGGTAAACTACACAGTGTGTTTGAGAGTGGCTGATGTTTTGGTGCTCAGAATGTTTTCATCCAGAGAGAAAAGGTTCCTTCATGGATTAGCATCCTCTGGATTATTTGGCATATTCTTACATTTTAGGGCTACTTTTACTGAATAGTGAAAAGTTTTGTGGAAACAAAATTTGTTTTTTCTTGTGCTCTCCCCATTTAATAAGGGTCACCAGACCAAAGCAGTGCACTCAGTAATTTGAAGGAAAAAAATTGTTCTTATACTGTAAATGTCAACATTCTAGGGCTTAAAAAAATACTTAGTCTTACTCAAAATTGAAAATTATGAAAGTTATCAGGATTTATTACCTAAAGGTCATTTCTTTCTATTCAGTCCGCTAGATGTTAAAATCCAAGTTTAAATTTGTCTAATTAAGATGAACTTTTTTGCTTATGGCTTTCATTAAGCTTATATTTATGTCTGTGTTTATGCTCTTCTTTTTGTTCTTTACAGCTTTTGTAATGTCTCATATCTTTCTTTATTTTGAATCTATTGAACAGTGTCCTTAAGCAAATTAAATTAAGAACTTTAGTGGTTTTTATCGTCTGTTTACAGCTTTACAAAGGAACAATAACCTAACTAGCTGACCAGTCCTAAATAAAATATTAAACCTACTTGGCGTTGACTCAAATCTTCTTCCGAGTAGCCGAACACTCTCCATCAGGTCCTGAAAGGCAGTGTACGTCAGATTTCCACGGCCCAACAGGAGAGCTTGAGCGTCCATGAACACACGAGACAATCTGGAGAGAAGGAACAAGAAGAGCATTGTTTTATTTTTAAAATATGCGTTAAAAAAACAAATCACAGCAATTTACCTTATAGCCATCTAGTAGTTATTTTAGTATGTAAAGTACTCAATAGAATAAAAAAACATACATGGATTGCTTCAAAAATTATATATTTTTGAATAATAAGATCATTTAGTCTGGATGTAAATAAACACTTAGATGATATAAAACGTATATTGGAATTTATGATAAATATGGGCCTAAACTTCTAATAGTTTTCTAAGAGGAAACTTTGTTTTTTTAAACAGTAAGTAAAACTTTATTTAACTTTATTATAAAATATTAATGATGAATAGAAACTAAAAAGTGGAGGAAGTTAAAATAACATTAAAATATAGACCTGCATGAAGGAACACAAAGAAGTGAGGTGTGTTTAGACCGTGGGAATTTCAGCATCAGGAGCAAAAAACAGAAATGGTACAAAATGTACCTAAATTTACATTTCCCAAGAGAAATCCTGTACAAAATACATCAAATAGGGACCAGAACAGAGCCTTGGGGAACACCACTGGACAGCTTTATTTGTTTTTGAAGACAAAGTGTTAATTGTGATGTTTTTGATTCTAACTAACTCAGGACAGAATCAGGTAAAAAACGAGATAAAAGTGACAAAACTAAAACACTAGAGAAGGGCATCCTGTGTACCATCTCAATACAAGATCCATCATTTCAGACAACTTTTTGTCTCAAATTTCACCTACAGGGAGTTGTTGAAGTTTCCAGCTATGCCTGGTGTCTCCCCCGGCGTGGGGTTGTGGAAGCAGGGGTTGTTGACGTTGCAGACGATGCTTTGAATCCAGGGCAGCGTGCCAGCTGACGGCAAGGCTTTGTTCGGGAAATGACCTAAACAAGACGGAAAGTCAGCATAATAGGTTCTCTGTAGCACCTCCCTCCTGTTTTAATCAATTTATACCATTTAGATAAACTGCAACGCTCTTTCGGGACATATGTTAAAATTTTCTAAAACATTCAACATTTTTACTGATTGAAAAATAGAAAGAGAAATGTCTAAATTACTTTAAAAACTTTTTTTCATTTAAGAATTTGTACTTTTATTCTGAAAGGCTATTTAACCTATTTGTACTTCTTTTACAGATGTTGACTCATTATTTTTAGATTACAGTAGCCCTAATGATGCATACTTAGCACAGTTTATTCATACTTAAGTACATATTTGATAGCTTACACGATTCTTTTCCTGTGCTGTCAGATAAAACTATCCAAATGTGTTGATCCTGCAGATAAAACACAGACTATCTGAACTGAATTTAGCCTTTTGTTTATGTTGTGCTATTTCACTAAAAGTCAAAGTAGGAGCTTTTAATAACAAGAAACAGTGTCTATTACTCAGTTTATCTTTTATAACACGAACACAAAAAGACCGATTTTGAAATATTACTCACATTGTCCTTGTTTGTAAGGGGGATGTGACTGACGAACAGCGATGAGGATGAGAAACAGGAAGAGTGGCCAGGCTATCTCAATGATCAGTTGAATCTGTGCAGGACAATAACAGAACAGAAGAAAAACAGAATTATTGAGAAATGCGACAAACAGGTAAAACTTTAGCTGACTTCCAATCTGAGTTGTGTTCCCAGTGTAAGTACCTTGTGTCTTCGGCGGTATGTGATGTTTTTCCAGAGCAGGAGATAGAGTTGACGGAAAAACCCCATCGCTTTCAGGTACGACCAGGATATGCGTCCCTTTTCAAATTAAGGCTGAAGGTATTTGCTACTTTTCAACATCCTCTCGGTTTTGTCATTCTTGAATCTTTTAAAGCTTCTGGAATACTGTCAACAGGAAAAATTACAAGAAAAACTGAGCAAAGATTGTTATCAACAAGAAAAAAAGATTTTTTCCCCCCAATAAAACAGATATTACAAAAACGAAGGGCAAGGCTGAGTTGTAGTAAAAACAGAGAATAAAAAATACTTTCAATCAAAAATAAACTTCGTGGTAAAGGATTTTTGCTATTCCATTTCCATAAAAAAGAGAGTCTTTTTTTAAGTGTGTATTGTGAGTAAAAGTTGCCTTTCCGTGTCTTCAGTGATCTGCTCGGCACAGACAATCCCTGGTTTATCCTAAAATCCTCCTGATCCAAACAGCTTACCTGTTTCTCTTTGAGCCGGTGACTTCTGCTCCGTCAGCGCCTCCAAAGGCAGGTTCTTATAGTAGTTCTAGTAAATAAACAGGGGAGGAAACTCTGCCAGTTTACAGGGATCCTATAAAATTAGCATAATTAACACAAAATCCAGTGTATTTTATTTTGTTAAGAGGCATGGATGCCACATGAAGACGTATGTTTCTTTATTTATAAACATACAACCTTTAACTGCTGTATAAAAACCATAGTAACTAGTAATAAGAGAAAATATCCCAATATTGCACATACCTTTACATTACCAAATATTTAATAACAATTAAACAAACTTATATTAGTACCCAAAAATGTTAAAGCAATCCAGTGTAAACTGGCCTCATACCAGTTTGACATGAAAGGCTGAGAGGACGTTTAAAAAATACAACTTTGTTGGCTGAAAGTTGAAAAACATCAAATCAATTGTGAATTAATGTTAGCTTAATTTTAGCACTTACACAGGATGCAGTCAGTTCTTCGTATGCTCACTCTAAATATAAAGTCAGAACAACAAGCTAATAATAGGAATGAATTTGTTCATATTTACCTTTCCGGAAAATTGTTTTCTTCTTAAATGTCAGCGACAGTCGGAGAAATTAAATGTTGGAGGCAGCCCGACATTGACTTCCCTGTGTTTGTGACGGCAGGTGAAAACTGAACGCTCCGTCCACGGACGAAGATGATTGGCTAATGTACACACCAATGGGCTGAACCACAAATGCCGGTGAAGAATCTGATTGGTGGAAATCTGTGCTTTCGTAACTGACGGAAGCCTCCTTTGCCAATCACAGAAGAGGAACTCGCACACATAACTCTTTTGGATAACGACTATCCCACAGTGTAGAAATACATGTAAAATACAGCAAATTCTGAGACTTCATTTTTTTTTTTAAAAATAAATATCAAGATAAATGACATTACTTAAATCAACAAACAAACGGTTTCTTAAAAATTAAGGCAGTCAACTTTATTTGTTTACATCATTTTGAATTGGACATAGTCAGGCACAATGTTGGTTCTGAGTCCAGTTTTAAACATTTTGTGATTTGTGCATGAAATACATCACATTAACCCCTCCACACACAGCAGAACTTATATGTCTAAAAATTTTTTGCTACACTAAAACCAGAGACTATTCATCTCAATATACTTTGATGATAAAAAAAACAAGTTTATATTAATATACCAAAAATTATATATTTTAAAAAATAGATAAATAAAGAGGTGTGATCTATCCCTGACTTATTAAAATCCTTTCATAACAAAATCCACTTTACATCTGAAAAGGTTAAGAACTAAATTTCCTTGTGGCTGTGATGTGACAACACTCAATTTGCATATTGTCTCTGTTAAAAAGGTCATGAAATTTATTAAAAATATATTTTTTAAGTTTGTGTGCTCAAAGAAAGACCGGCTGTTCTTGTCCTGTTAGAAGTCGGTACGTTGAGGCGGGCATCGTCTTTAAGTGAATCTGTCCAAAGAGAGAAAATGTTCGTTTACACTGTTGAGGTTTAAATATAACATTTATTTTCTATATTCTTGTGCATAATTTCAAAACTTCTCACCTCCCCAACAGCGTTTGTCAGTGTCTGGATAATCTTCTCATGTGGAGTTGCAACAACGCTCTGTCCATTAATTTCAATTATGCGGTGTCCAACGCGGATTCCTCCTCTTTCTGCAATACCCCCCCGCATTAGACTGCAGATCTACAGAGGGTTGAAGAAAACAAAATCCTTTACAAAATAAAAGACCAGGGTTGTGCTTGAGATTGTCTCAATAACCCAAAGAAAATAAAGTTCTCCACCACAAAAATCAAGATTAAGTGTACAAGAAACAGTTATGCATTTTATTTGCGTACTTGTAAAATACTAATTTAATGGTCAAAAGCTGACAACATGGACATACAATGCCGTCTTCCACACTAAAGCCCAGCTGAAACTTGGGATCTGGTCTCCTTATGATCGCCATGGTAACTGGGGGGCAATGAACAATACTGAGCTTCACATACTTTTGGCTTTTCAAGTCCTGTGAAAAGAAAACAAAAAAATGTCCTTATTAGATTTTGTTTCAAAGATATAGATACCCTTGTTTGTTATACAATTTCAATATTTTGTTCAGGTATATTAAATATGATTGCACATAAAAACACAGAATAAAATGGTAAACATAAACAGAGAATCAAATAACAAAAAGAGAAAATAAAATTAAAAAAACAGAAAACCAGAAGCAAACATGCTAAACAAAGTTCCACTTCCTTAGTTTTATCTTAAATTTTGTGTCAGAAAAGGGGTCAGGATAAGGGAGTGAGTGCACACGATGAGCACATCTTATCCTCCTGAAAGACGGCGAGTAAAAATGACAAACTTCAGAACTATTCCTTGCTGTCGTTTGCGGGCTACAATCACCAAAAAAAACAGCATTGCATCTTCAGCCAGATTGTATTTGGACAGTTTGCACGTGTGCTACACAGCATATCAAAGACTGAGATAAAAAAGTTTCTGAGTACCATCATATGTTGCTGCTGTTTGTGGTTAGAATCAGCTTAGAGCAAATCAGGGCAGATCGTGACGTTTTTCTTGACGTCTCAAGTGAAAATAATGGTCAAATGTTGACAGTGTGGTGCAGGACACCAGAATTTGATATAAAGCATTTAATTTGTTACTCTTTCTGAATAAAATTTAATTTAAAAAGATAATGTGACTTTCCCAACCAAAGGTAATAGATAATAAGTAAAATAAATATGCAAAAGTAAATTTTATGCGGTACAAATAGAAATCCTCAATGAACAATGACTGTAATGAAACTTAAACATCTCATCCAATGAGAACAAAATCATAAATGACAAGTTACATTAACTATTGAGTGTTGATGCTATAAAAAAAGCATCATTTCAGAAACCAAAAAGTTTATCAGAAGAAAATAAATTATCAGAGACATGTTTTGTACTGGTAGTTATTGTACAGCTCCTTCTATTCAAATACAAGGTCGAGTTTCTTGTCCCCATTGACAAGAATGAATTGAGATAAGCAGAAGTCAACATTAAAAAACTCTGCTTTTCAAACACATTAACTGAAGAGTCTTAAAATTAAAACACTCATTATAGCAGCTATGACTCCTCAATTACGTGTATTAAATGTGAAAATTTAAAATAAGTATTTCTTTTTCATCTACAACCATATTCTGAGTTGATAAACGAGTTATAGTGCAAATTAACTGCAACAATAAATATTGTCAGCTTTTTCATTTGTATTAAATAGTTTTTGCCAAACAAAAAGGAATCAGAAACATTTGCTGGCAAGTTGAGTTTTGTGTGAAGCTGTTGTTTTTTATTTTTATTTTTTTTTAGATATAGCGCTTTCTTGTTACAAGATCACTTTAAAAAATCTCCCCTTCCCATAGACCAACTCTGATCCTCTTTTGATCCATTTTAAAAGTGTTCCCAGTGATCCTTTTTATTATGATTCGGCTGTTTTTAGCCAAAATAAAAAAAAACCTGTGTTGCTTTCTAGGACATTATATCTGCAGAGCAGCTGGAGTTAATTAGAAATGTATCTATAAGTTACGGCAGAGGCAGATCCTCGTCACCCATAACTGAGAGTTCTCTGTTTAAATACTCTCCCACTAGCTTACAGCTCCTCACACTCCCAAACTAGCATTACAGGTGGAACAAAAGTGTCAAGCAATATCCAGCCATACAGTTTTGAGCCAGGGAGAAGTATGTCGTTGGTACAATGAAATGATAATCTATGCCTCTAATTATAAAAATGAAGAAAGCTCTTTATGTGAAAGTTTCATCCCAAAGTGAATTAATAGAGAGAAAAGACGGATGGCATAAACTATACACGAAAAAAAATGGTTCCAATTTAAACAACCAAATTCCAGAGAAAATAAGAAACTGGGTTTTCTGTGAAAAATAACAGGGACTGAATGAGCCTCTAGATCCCAAAGAAAGACGAGGAAATGTTGTGGGAGACGTAAAACACAATAGGTCAGGAAGATTTCCTGAGGCACATTTCCTTTAGATCCTGACACTTTGTTCTTACAGCAGCTCCTTGAATTCCTCAGAGAAAACTCCTCAAACAATAGTCACACACAAAAAAGTCAAACTCACAACCACAACATGGAACCACAGTGCCACCTAGAGCATTTCAGAAGAGCAACTACAACATAAATTCATGAACTTTTGATGCGACTAAAGGCCCTACAATCCCACCAACAGTTTGGGTTTTTTTCTCATCTCACCCGGATAATGTTCTGGCACGTGGTGATGGGCAGACCGACCAGGCTGGTGCCGTTAACAGACATGATCCGGTCACCAATGCTGAGCTCGCCGCAGCGCTCCGCTGGGCCACCGTGAAGGAGGTTGGCCACCACCACAGTGGGCAAGATGGAGCCCCAGCCCGACTCCACCACCGCCAGTCCCAAGATGTCTCCTGGAGCCTTAGTGATGACCACCTGATTCCCAAACACAGAGACACACCTGAGTAAACTAGAGTTTATAGGAAATGAGAGAAACTGTTTTTCTTTATTCATAAAAATGGTTGCAAACACTACAAACACGTATTCACTAACTTAGAGTTGTGATCTTTTAGATACCTCAGAATGCGGTTAAGACTATAACAAAGCAGAGGGGAAAAAAAAAAAACTAAAACAGGAAATACATGGTAGTTGCACTATTTTGCAACATTTACTTTTAGCCAAGGAAGACATTTTATGCATGACTGAGTCATAAAAATTTGTAGCAACAAGAAATGTAAATTAAACCAAACATTTGAAGAGGAACTTAAACCACTCATTCTTGTTAGAACTTGTTTATAGGTTAGAGACTTTGTGACTTTTTCTTCATTAAAGGCATACGGAAATTGTGAAAGATAAAAATAGTTGCTTCAAAATAATTCTGAAGCATGTTGTGACCGAGGTGCGACCAGTCTATCTGCTTACATCTCGGAGGTTCTGGGAGTCAGAAAAGTGGGCCAGGTCTCCATTGTACAGCTCCTGAGTCTCCAGGTAGTCGCTGTACTCGCCCGGCCTCAGATCGCTGGCTTTGATGCCACTGGCCTGGAGGAACTGCTGATAAGCCACTCCAAATGCCTGTCCGATAGCTTGAGCGATGATCTGTGCCTAAAGAGGAGCAAGCTTTATTAAAAAACATCATTTGATTTATCAAAACTGATTTTTTTCCCTCAGAAAAATCCTTACAAAAATCACCTTTTGGTCTGAAACAGACAATTAAAAAATATAAATATACAATATTTAAACCCAGAGAAGTAAAGCTGTTAATTAAAAGAAAGCTAACCATGAAACCAAACTGGTGGAAGTAGCTTTTTTTTTAAAGCTGTTCCCCAGAGAGAGAGAAAGAAAAAAAAAACACAAATGAGACTAAATGTATGCAAGACAAAACCATCTATGTGACATTTATGACTAACCAACAGAGATCTGAAAACACAGCAAATCATATCAGCTGCTGAAAGCAAAAAAAAAAATCTAATCTTCAGAATACAAACACAATCCCAAACCTTCTAACTGACTGACTTACATCCTCTGAGGAGAAGACGTGACAGATCATCGTGCATTTCTTCTGGGACACAGAGGAGCCTGTGGAGGCGGAGTCTTCGTCGTGTCCCTTTTGCTTCCTCCGGGCCATCAGGACCACAATCTTGCCGATGTCTGCGATGTAAGAGATCATCTGCAGAGCATGATCCATCATGGCTTCCTGAGAGGACACACGGGGGAAAACATACTTTTAATCATGATCTGAGGGTCTTTTTTCTTTTTACCTACATAGAGAAACTCAAATTGACAAGAAAAATCCAATAACTTTTTTTTTTTGCTGCCCATAATTATGCCTACCATGTAACAATTCCAAATTTTCCATATAATTTCCATAAAAAAATTCTAAAAATAAAATATAAAGATAATGCCATGTGTTTTTTTTTTGTTATTTTATATTTTTGTCAGAAAAAATATATTTCATAATGAATTTTCGTTTCTGTTGAAAAATATGCCTAAAGAAAAGGTTGGAAGCAACAACTTCAGCATGAGTTACATCACACTGAGCGACTGTTGTGGCTAAGGAAGACTTCAACGGTCACTTTTTTCAGCATTTCAGGCGTTGGCGCCAACGTCTCCTTTGATAGATGATGGTGAGCGCTAGTGCCGTGGCAGAAATTTGAACGTATCTGCTGTAAATCAAAGCACTGCTCAAATCTATAGCTCTGTTTTTGAACGACCAATCCCGTGAGTTGGTTTGAGCTTATTTACATAATTAAAATCGAATGGAAACCGTGTAATTGCGAATTACATTCTTAGAAATTCGATAAAAATTTGCGCATATTTCTGATGGAAACGCAGCTAGTGATGCTTTCGGGAATTAAATAAAAACAAATGTTCTGCCTGTTCGGCTGGGAATTGTCCAATAATCTTTGAATTCTTCCATGAAAAGCAAACTAAATGTATGTGATGGAATGAAGGTAAAGCACCTGAGTGTCAGCAGTCAGGACTTTAATTCTTTGAGTGGAGATGAACAGATCCACTTCAGTCATCGGCTGAGACTCTCCTTCTGGAGCCTAGAAGAGATTAAATAAAATATCATTACAGAATACATGAAAAGAGGCGCTTCAATTTGAGGATAACAACATTTTCTAGTATGTTGTCATAAAACAAATGTAATTTTAGACTTTATTTTTTCAGACAGAATAAGTCAAGATGTACAGGTAAGTGATGGTACAGATTGTGTAGCTCAGTTCACTTACTGTATAAAGGAGTAAAAGTGTAACCACCAGTATTTACCTTAATCCTATCCACTGCCTCATGAGCCTGGGACATGCGAGCATTAGTCGAGGGGTTCCTGTCAGATTTGATCTGAGTGGAGCCCAGATACTTAGCACCAAATATAACTCCATCCAGGAGGTCCTCGGGGTCACAAGGACCAGGTACTAATAAGGAGAAAGACTTGTAACAACTTTCAAAATAAAATCTGATACTTAACCGCGTTTTCTATTGGAAATCTCAGACTCACCATCTTTATATGAGGGATGATCATCCGAACTCTAAAACAACATAACGGAAAATGCAATCAAGTTCAAATTAATTTAATCAAAAGCAAAATAACATTTATAAATAGATTAACGGTTGGGATGTTCACAAGTTAAATAGAAAATGTCACATTAGGAAGCTTGTATTTATTTTAAGTTTTAACATACTGAACACAAACTGTTTTTCAAATAACCACATTATAGTGTGAATTCTTTAAGGAGCACTTTTGTAGCTCATCAAAAGCTAAAAACAGCTATCAAGTGTTATTGTGTTAGTCAAAAGCAAGTGTGTAAAATGATTAAACTTTTACCCTAAAAGCAGTTTTGAAATTGTGTGAATTGCAACAAAAAAATATATATTTTGAAGAGAATCTAGTCAAATGATTTCAATTTTTATTTAGCTTTTATTTATGTTAAATGTTGTTTTACTTTTGTGAAGGCAAAATAAAGTTTAATTCAACATCCTCTTTGGTCTGTAGTACAAACCTGTTTGCTTTCTGCTTCAACCTCGTCCTCTGGAGGCTCCTCCCCCATTTTCTTCCACACTGGCTCAGGGTAGTTGTAGTCCGACAGAGGGCTGATGGAGTCCTCCTGATGCTGCATCCCCCAGAACCTCTGAGCATCCTCCTGGCTGTAGGATACTGAGACCACAGCATCCACCTCGCCACCGTGCGACTGGTAAACTGAGTGGGATTCTGCATTAATCTCTGTGCACTGCAGGAGTCCAAGCAGGTCTGTGTGGTGGCTTTCAGAGAAGAGGAGGCCTTTGCTTTCAGTGCTGTCTTCTCTTGTTATGAAGGAAGTGCATGCTGCAGGCTCTGGTTGTAGAGAGCTTTGATGGGACGCCGGTGGTTGATGGTAAGTGTGGGATTCTTTCTCTCTCAATTGGAGATGGCTCAGCAGAGTATGAATACGACTGTGGTCTTCATCATCTGACCTTCTGTTAGGAACATCTTTCTCATCTTTGTCCACTTTCTTTTCAGTTTCTCTAGATGTCATCTCTTCTTGGTCCTCAGCCCCTTCAGCCTTCACCTCCTCTTCTAACTTTACTACTACGTTCTGCACCGATCCAGCTGTATTTCCAAGAGAAAACTCTGTTTTAGGGTCAAAATGAGTCACTTTTTGTCCTACATCCAAAGGCTGGTATCCCGACTCCCCCAAACCTTCAATCCCAAAGCTGCTGCAGGCAGACGGAGGCAACGAGGAGTCAGCCAGATCTTCTGGAGAACCAGCTTCACTGGAAGAGTCTGACCTCCAGTCTAGAGGAGGAGGTTCCATCATGCTGTCACAATCTAGATCCTCTGCTTCTGGTGGAGGGGATGCAGTCACGCTTTCTCCCCTCTCTGAGGTTCCAAGAGCAGGGATGGAATCCAAATCCAAGCGTTCAGCACAAGAGGGGGATTGATCAACAGGAAGGCAGCTGGGGTCCATTTTTTTAGAGGCAAAGTGGCATTAAGACTTCTTTGTTTGGGGTTAAGTGCAGCAGAGTCATCTGGAAAGATTCCTACAGCCAGAAAAAGTACTGTTTGAGTGTTTTGTGCAAAACTTCATCAGGATCTACAGAACAATGTAGTGTCCTCCTGTTCAAGATCCACCAACGACAGACAAGCTAAAAATTAGCTTAAAGCAGCAACATTATACTGAAGGAAAACGGGGTTTCGCACATAACACAAGTACTAAACAAATTCTGGTTAATTTATCTTAACCCTGTTTAAAGAATAATTGTCAATTTTTAAATCGCCTCTTGGAGGACTTTTCAAGTGTTATAAATAACGGTTTTTCCAGGACAACAGAAGCTAAAACAGGAACACCGGAGATCCGAGCAGCCAAGTCTTGCTAGCAGCTTCTAGCTAATTGGCTAGCTTTGACTATAATAAGTTAAACAATTGTAGCTGTAACACAAATTTGAAAATACTCATTTTTACTTAAAAGTTTGTTTAACTAGATACATAAAGTAATCTTACCGGATATGTGTGAGCATTTTGTTGGTTCTCTTTAACCAAACAATGCCAGAACCTCTATGTTGACGTGGTTCGGAATGTAGTATTCTCCTACTCCTAAATACGAGCTTTAAATGTCACAATATTTACAAAAGTGCATTTGTGTAATCTTGTCGTACAAAAGTATCGGTAAATTGTGTCAAAAATGGCATGTAGTTGCTGGTATTGCTGAAAGAAAACTGATAATGCATGTATTGGTGCTTCACCTGTGTTGCGTTCGCGTGATTCATGGGCTTCCCAAAACACCTTGTCTCGGTTCTTACTTTTGTTCTTTGTATAAGCGTACAATTAACTATAAATCCTGTCTATGTAATTATCGAAAACAAAGTTAATCAACTAAAAGGTGGATTTCCATGTTGGACATTTCCTGTGTTGAATGAAAATCTATTTACAACACATTAGTTAGTACTTGAAAGCAACACGGCTACGTGAAATGCCAGCGTGTTGAAATTTTTAAGCCTCTTTAATCGATCGTCGAAAGTTCGAACGCTTTTCTTTTGTGTACTTGCATTCTTGTGTACTTTGAACAGATAAACAAACAGGTGTTTGTATATTTTTTATTTACACATTTTTACAACATTTAGACCACTTGATACGTTTTTTGAAACAAAGTTCAATTTATCTTAAGGCGTTGAACGTCAGTAATGAAAGATTTGGATTTTAAAAACAGCTTTAAAACAAAATCAGTTTAGATATTCTTCAAAATAAAGAGGTTAAAACTGTGGTAAAGAACACCATAATTCATTATACTTTTTGAACTTTTTTTTCAGAAGCTAAAGAAATTTTCAAGTTTATACTTGAATTGCATAGAAGTAGTTTAATCACAGTATTGTATGTAGAAACAAATTAAAAAAGCAAAAGCTCGTAATAATGCTAAACATGATGCTTGATTAAACCTTCATACTGATTTGTTAAAATCTACACTTTGCAAATCTAAAAAACTGAATTGAAATGTTTTTCTTTTTCTTCATTAACACAAAAATATTATTTAAAAAAAAAAAGTTTGTGTAAGAAATATAATGAAAAATAATCTTCAGAAATGTTGTGTCGCACCATTACATGACTGAATCATAAAAGTATAATTAAACAAATAGCTCACATTAAAGAGGCTTTCCAACTTCTTGGAAGTTGCATCCATTCATCAACAGAACATTAATCGCTTTAATTTTAGTGTTTTAATCTTTTCAGATTGTTAAGTATATAAACAATCTATTCAAATCAAACATCAATATTGACTTGTTTGAACTAGAATACACCATCTGTCCACATGTGCATGGCTTCTCCAGACTGTAGTTCCAGCTGGACATTTTCTGACTGCTAACTGTCGCTGTTGTTCATTTGGATCAAACCAATCACAGAGGAGGTGGTACCCAGCAGCCCCACCAGCCAGCTTGGGAATCGCCCCGCCCACAGTAAGCCGGGCGGCATCCAGTGAATGGCGTTACTAAGGTCAGCCGCGCTGCTGAGGATGGAGAGCAGCTCTCCTCGTATCTGACTGTGGAGGCGAGTTTGTCTGCTGGAAAAACAAACAAAAGAACTTATTATTTTAAGACTCATAATTGACTAAATATAAACAGTTTTAAAGAGGACCCTCACACACCCAACAGTTTTAATTAAAGTGGTTTGAGGAACAGGAAGCAATTGAGCTTAAATGTTTATTTTGCAGATGTGAGACTTTAGACGAACTAAAATCTTAATTTCCTCTGTTTTTTCAGAACTCTTGAAACATAAACATGCAGCTCAATTTAAGAATAAAAAAAGAAGTTGGGATGCTACACCTGCTGCCTTCTCCATACCGCTCTTGTCTCTTCAACTTTCTCCTGAGCAACAGCAGGACTCGAAGTGATCTAAAAAGAAGCAAAAACACATGAAACGTTTAATTACAGTTATGGTGAGTTCGTTTTTAAAAATATAGAAGCATCAGAGAGGAAGAACACAAACAATTAAACTTTTCTTTTTTTATGAGTATGACATATAAAAATTAGATATAACAGCTTTACTTTGCTGAATAGAAACATTTTATGGACCCATATAAATGAGTGTTTTAAAAAAAAGGGGGTAATCTAAGGCCACAGAATAGTTTAAACAGTTAATTGGGTTGCTGGAGCCTATCCTAACCACAGTTAGGTAAAGGGAAGGTAAGCATATAAAGGTATAAACTGCACTTATTGAAACTGGAAAAAAAAATTATGTTCTTTACTCTATTTAGCAGAGAATAAAAAAATATAATTTATGTAATAAATTGTGATGACTATAATGTCACCTGAGGATTCCGAGCAGCAGTGAAGTCCCCCACAGCACGGTGCAGAACAGCCACCACTTATCAGACTTGACTTTAATGATTTCTGCATCAGCTGCCCAGGCAACGTGCTCACAGGGGTAGTAGAGCTGGTCGGCCACATTCGTCAGCACTGATATCCAGCGGATTCCTTTGTCTTCGTCCTGGGATAAATAAAGTTCTGTAATACTTAAAAAAGGTTGAAGTACTCCTTTCTTAATGTATTAGAATACTTTAAATATGCTTTATCTGATGTTTTTAGTCATCTAAGTGAGACTAATTCATTAGATGTCTTTATAAAGCTAAGGTGACTCACCGAAGCTCCGAGTCCGTAGCTGTGGGAGTAGGCCAGCATGGACAGATCATCAAACAGCCTCAGGACGGTTCGGCAGTGGCTGAGCTGAGCAGAAAACAGCAGGAGACTCTTCCCTAAACGCTGCGAGGAGACGTCTGCTTCTGCTTTACGGGTAAGTACTCCTCCAACCAGCTGAGAGCCATAACAGACCGTCCTGATCTGCACACAGAAAAAGATACATCTCACAATAGAACAACTTGCAAAAAGACATTATTATTTTTTAATTTAGGAAAATAAAACCAACATTTTTATCAGGAGTGAATTGCACATTTTAATATGTTGCAATTTATAATAAATAGTTATGATCATTGAACTTTTACACTGCTTTTTGTAACCCCATCCCTACCTTTTGTTAAAATACTTGAAAAATATCTTTTTCATCATCTATACAATAAAAAAAAAAAAAAAACAGCTCCACTTAAAAGCTGAGTATTTCCCTTTTATGGTTCAAAGTATGTTTACTATTTTACACAATAATATTTAAGGTTTGGGCATATTTTGATGTGTTTCATTTAAGAATACATTTCCAATTTTTTTACGTTTTTAAAGTATTTGGACACAAATTATTTTTATCAACCTTGCAATATATAAAAGTCTTTCTTCTTTACATTAAGCCATTTTCAAAATAATTAAGATCTAAAAAGCCTCTCATTGTAGCACTAATGCACACTTACTAATCAAATGCAAATATATATATTTTCTTTTAGATATTGAGAAAAACATTTTTAAATAATATTTTTAAAGAATAAAAGTCTTTTATTTTAGTAAAAAGTGAACATAGAAACTCACGATTTTATCTCTGCCTCTGTAAGACTCCAGCAGTCGGACTAAAGACTCCACAGACTGCTGCATGTCTGCGACGATCCACTTTTCCTCAAAACTAATAGAACTTAGTTCGGTTAACAGTCGCTGCAGTTGTCTGTAAAAATAAAAGCAACATCTCTCAGCTGGACTTTGAAACCGGAAGTGGAGGTTTCACTCAAAGCAGACCAAAGTAATGGATGCCCGACACCGGAGGCACCGATGATGAGCTGCTGCCATCACTGTTCAGGAGGTTGAAGTTAAATACATGGCAAATTTAGTCTATTTTCCCATGTAAGAGTAAATAAATAGAATCACCTCATTTGGAATCATTCCAGAAATATTTCCAACTTATATTTTTATTTTTAAACTTTTAAGATTGTGGCCTTACATAAGGAAAACCACTGTTGAAAAAAAAAAATCATATCAAAATAAATATCATGACTTTTTTCAATAAGATATATGTTTTTGGGAAATTAGACAAATAATAGCACATAGCATCCAAATTTTTTTTAAATTTTTTCCACATCAATAAATTAGGGAAAAAAATGCAAATTTAAATATGAAAATAAGGATTTCAAGCAGCGATTGTAAACATTCTGGAAACATGCAGACTGTTTTTGGTTGTTTTGGCGGAATACTTTCAAGACATTTTTTCCAAAAGTGGACTTTTTTTCAAAGCTTTTGTGAGGTCAGACAGTGCAGGTTGAAATTGACCAAAAACAAACAAACAAACAAACAAAAAAAAAACGCATCTTTGACTCTGCCTAACTATCAATTTTAAATATTTAGATGCTTGACAACACAATTTAGGCCAGTATGAATTTTTGGTTCTTCTGAAAGGATTTTCAAAAGAAAATCTCTTCATTTTAAAAAGAAGAGGGGAGTTATAGACTTAAAAGTCATATATGAAAACAAGACTTCTTGTATAATGTAGAAGAGACCAAAGGGCTGTTTTGGTTTTTAAAAGAAGGCTCTGGACGTTTTTTAATCAGGTTTTTAGCTGAAATTAAGGGATTTGGTATTTAAAGGATATTATTTTACTCATTTGTATTGATCTTTTCCATTCACTTTTAGTTATACTTCACTTTTAGTTATCAGTGTATCATTTTATGTTTTATTGAGCTGTGTTAAATTTTTTCATCTTGCTCTTGGGTTTTTAAAACAGGAAAATCTTGTCACTTGAAGCACTTTGAGTCAGTAAGAAACGTTTCTCAAAGAACTCAAGTTTGATTTTATTTAAGTGAAGATGTGTGGTAAAAGCCAAAGAAAGCTCATCTGCACAAACATAACCGTCATTACAGATTTGGATCAAATTTGCTCCAGATAATCCAGACAACTACGAACTCCATCTGATTAATGTTGAGTGTAATGTGAAATAATCTGCGTGAAGGCTAAGGTTTGGCTCTGGCTGTGTTCAGCAATTGAACCAAACAGTCCAGATCTTTTGGATCTTTGGATAACAAAAAAAGAAAAAAAAAAGAAAAAAGAATTAAATGAAAAAACTTGAGAAATATGTAATTACTTTGACCTATTACTTTCTTTTTGTATACAGTTTCTAATGCAGCCAATATGGCGAATACAATAACCAAATCACAAATAAATAAATAAATAAAATATGTTCCTTTTTACCAAAGTTTTCTATTAAACAACGCTGTGCTTCATTATATTACCACAAGGGGGCAGCAAACAATTAAAAAAATCCTTAAATCCTTGACAGAACTTTTAGGATTTTTTTTTTTCAGTGCATCTTATTTGTACTTTACTATAATTTAGAGTAATCATGACTCACGCGTCAGTGCCAGAAAATGAGGGGACTGTTCTGAGGATCAGTGACACCCTGATCCGCCTCTGTTGGATTGGAGGATGAGACTGACATCATTGAACACCTGGATCAGGCGCTGAATGCTGCTGTGAGTATCAGGTGTCTCCAGACTGTCAGGAAGGTGGTCAGCTAAAGCCCTTGGTTCTTATGATGACTGTAGGAATCACCAATAGGACTGTAAATCCATTGAAAAGCTAAAAAAAAACTATTTGCGTTAAAGAACGTTGTCTTAGCACTGAGCAGTCAAACGATTTTGACCTGGAAAAACAGTAAATAAGATAAATTTATAAGACAAATATCTTAACAGGTAATAATAAACTTATATTGGTACCTCTTAGCTGCTTTAGATGATCCTTACAGTCAGTTTCAAAGTAAAACGTCACTAAAATAAACATTTTATTAGAAAAAAAATCACTTTACCCTCATAAATCTTCAAAACCTTCTCTGAGTCTTAGAACCGTTACAGAAAATTGTAATCTAACAGATGAAATATTGGAACACTCCAGAAGAATTTTACAAAATAGATAGTCAGTGAATAAAGTTGCTTTTTTCCAAGAAATGCAGTTTTTAATGATAAAACAAACATTTTTGCTGTTGAAAGCCTTAATTTTTGTGTCCTAAACTAAAAAAAATAATTGGAAAATCTTTTTAATTATGCTTTTGAATTGTACTTCTTACCCAAAATAAGTAAATGTACTTTTGAAATGTCATTAAAACAGGTGAAGTTGCCACTTCTAAATCAGAATCTCACAAAAAAAGGAAAAAAAGAGAGAAAAATTGCATTGAGTATTAGCAAATGATGACTTAAGCAAGAACACAGGTTTTTATGGAGCTGTCCATGAATTTACATGATTATAAATAGTCACGTGTTAATAAACAGGTGACATCAGCTGGAATCTATGATTCTTATTTTGTGAAGCTAAAGCTTGCAGAGAGTTTGACCTGAGCATGAAGGAGGAAGACAAGATGAAGACAGATCAGGCTTGTGAAAGTGGAGGCCCGTCTCTGGAACATTTACGGAGCGCTCTGCCAGGAAGGGTTTCTGGAGTCGGGTTGAGTTGAACGTGCACATAAACCTTTCTCTTTGCTGCAGGACACAATCCATCATCCGCTGTACTTCCATGCTACTGTTGGTGTGTTTCCTTCACGGAGCTTCTCCAGCTTTGCTAATATGAAACCTTACAAATTTATTCTTTTATTTTTTCAATGTGAATCAAATCCTTGGAGCAACTTAAACAAATGTAAAGATTTGAGTGTTGTCACTGTCAGATCTGCTCTGCTTTTTGCTGTTTTTCGCCACAACTCTTCCTTTGTATTTGATTGAAGGTGATTCACAGCCATTATTGCATCGATCACTCTTGCTCTGCTCTGCTTGAGTTGCTTTTACAAAGTGCTTGGATCTGTTCAGGTGAACCACAACTTTACATCACATTCTATTGCAGCAGAATCAGGGTGAGAAATGCCCTCAAACTGCTTTTGCTTCCTCCCTCAGAGGTAAAGCATTTCAATCCAGGAAATGGTTAGGAAACAGAGAAATATTTCTGAGTGTCTGCATTCCCAGGAAACAGCAGTTCTGATGGGTGAGGCTTTTACACAAGTAGGACGGCAGGTCAAGAGCAACAAATGCTGCTTTTTATCTGGAGCTGTCTAAAGCCTTGGGGAATTCAAAAACAGTGTTAGGCCGGCTTCCTGTTATGGTTTCTCCATGATTGATTTACTGTTAATTTGCTTTTAACCCGACAGACAGCGTGGCATCCCAATCCAATTATTCTTGTTTTTGCTCTAAGAAATGGTATTTTTCAGATTATGCTTAAAGTTTGTCTGATTGCAAAAATGACTGATCTTGCTGGTTATTTTAGCATCCTTCCTCTTTTCTTCAGCAGCATTCAAGAGATTGAATATGAGCGTCCTCCACAGGACACCACGGGGAATACGGTCAAATGTTTTCTCCAAATCCACAAAACACATATGGACTGGATAAGCGAACTTCCACTTCTGTTTGCATTTCTCTCTTTTCCCTCTTAGACTCAAACAGTTATACAATAAAAACACAAGACACAAACTTAAGGGTTTTGGGAACTTTAAAAAAAGGTACATACATGCAAAATCTCATGCTGCCATCTGCTGGTTGAACTCCACAATGCCAGTTTAAAAACCTGCCATCCTTTAAAATACTTAACTTTTCCTGAGTGAAAACCATATTTGAAAAGACTTGAATCATGCAAATATGCTCAACCTATTTTGATCAGAATAACTAAAGTCACTTCTGTTGACAGGTTAAGTTAACTTTTTTGGAACTCTAACAACAATGTGTAAAGAGAGGCATTTGTGCTGATTCTTATTCCATTTTCTAATCCCTGCATGACTGTTAAAATGCAAAACAATTGAGTCTCTTGTCTGTAAACGTCTCGCTTTAATCAACAATGAAGAAAAATGAGCTTCTGCTTCATGTTAGATTAACTTTGGTAATAAATATAGGGCTGGTTGAAACATGGATGCATCTTATGATTCTAATCAAATAGTTGATATTTATATGACCAGATGATAAATAATTTTTCCAGCTGAAACTCAGTTTTCCTGTCCAAGATGGTTCATCATGTGTGATGTGTCGGGTTCAGCGGGTCGTTTCATTTCCATTTGCTTGCAGGCGCGTAATGAAGTTTTAAATCACACAGGAGCTTCTGCAGGTTTATGTTCCTTTCAAAACTCCATTTGAACTTGCTGATTTTGTAATTTCACAGCCGTCACGCAGCCTTGGAGAACGCAGTGGAAACAACCCTGAGAGGCGCGTCCGAGGTGTTTTTGAAATTACCTGCACTCTTATTTCTGCGTGTTTTTACAGCAGTTTCACAGTTTTTGGATTACATCTCCATTCAGCTGTTGTTCTCAATATTGTTTTCTAAAGCTTCTACAGCTTTAACCAAAACACAAATCCGATTTATTACTAGTTTCATCTTTGTCCTGTTTGGTTTTGTAGCTAGAGGATGTTGGAACGATGATCCAAATCTGATGCTTACTCTGCTACATGGGTGTCACCTTTAGTAGAGAGCTAAGAGATTAAGACTTTTCAGGAAGTACTTTCATTCTGCAGTTCATGCACACACTTTTGTGGAGAAAAGCTGTCAGAAAACACTGTCTGAATTAACTAATCGTAACCAGAGTCAAATCTAGATGTTTGTTTTTAACAGAAGTTTTCTAAAAATTGGACAGCTCACTGTGACAGGCTGCCTCATCCAATTTAAACCAACTTTAAACAAAAATGACAAACCCGGTAATGATAGACTGCTGAGACCAAAAGAAAAGAGAGCAGCTAATCACACAAAGTGTTCCAGCTCTGCTTCTCTCTTGCCTCCTCTGGCTTATATATCCAAACAGGTGCAAACTTGGAGAATGGGTCACACCTGCCAGGTGAGCAGAATGACAGAGAGGGCGGGGAAAGGAAGGAGCACTAAGAATCAGTTACATGTAACGCTTGAACATTGAAGAATCAAGCATCAGATCTCAGCCTGAGGAAAGAGCCAAGTCAGACATCTTTTCTCTCCGTAAGGCAGACGTCTCAAATGCAGAAGATTTAATGAAGGCTCTAAAACCCATGAAAGATGCAACCATGTCAGACGGAAGCAGCCCCACCATTTCTTTGATTGCTCCTCTGCAAACAAAACTCTGTTAGTGCCCCTCTGTGTCTCACAATTATTTATCTCTCTGGGACACAAGCAAGAAACAAACTAATGAGAAAACAGGAGAAAAACACTCCGGCTGCTGCTCTGCTGGAGGTAAGTCAGCTGATTTATTGTATGTACTTTAGAATTTTAATAATAAGTTATATAAAAACATATATAACATATATAAGACATAATCCTAGATGTGTCTTATTTTTTAACTGTTACTTTTTTCTGAAATGGTCATCTTCCATGCTGGAGAATCCTCTGAGCCTTCCAGGTCATGCAACAGGTTTCTATGACTGAACAAATACTGTAGCACACCATCTCTCTCTCTCTTTTCCAGGATTCTTTTGGTTCTTGGAGAAAAATGAGGCGTTTTTTTTCTCTTCTTTTTCCCATCAGGCCAAGAGATGCTTATTCCAGGAACAAGCATCACTCTTGTTTTTTTCAACAGGAGATATTGTCAGCCGAGCTCTCTTGTACCCGAGCAGGTAGAAGCTCCTACACAGACATATTTGCACAAACATTTTTTTTTCTTTTTCACAATAAAGAGGCTTTGTTTTCTTTTAGTTCATGTACGCAATGAAAGTAGTATTTTTATGTGAGGATATTCTGTGCTCAGTACATTGAAGTCAGAAGCCTTATATGTTTCTGATAAAGGTCACTTTTATTTGTTTATTCATTTATCAAAAGACGGATTCTGTGGCGCAGCAGCATCTCTTGTTTGTAGAAATTTGAAAATCCCTGATGTCAAGCTGTACTACTGATCAAAAATGAAGGTTTTTGTTTCTTAAAATTTAAATTAGATTAAATAAAGTAATAACGTTTGAAAACGTAATTGCTGTAATGGATTTTTTTTCTTTCACTGTTCAAGGATGATTAATTAATCTAATTTTATAAATAAGCCATTTTTCTGATATGACAAGAAGTAGCACTAGGAAACAAATGTTGCTAAAAAGTTTTGCAAGATGCAAGATGAATGAAAATGCATCAATAATCGGTTGATAACTGGACATTTTTTAACCAAGTGTTTCTGAAAAGTGAATTTTCTAGTATTTATGCCCTTCTCAAACTTTCTATGATTTTTTTGTACATTAATCTTCATACAAATCCAAAATGAAAATACATGAACATAAATGTATGCTACCTTTCTCTCAAAATCTCTTATTTAATCATTTTTAGGAATCTAAATCTTTAAAAACCATTGTAAATATTCAAAAATGTCAGTACATGGTTTTTGGTAATTACTTTTATCTCTTCCTGTCCTCACCTTGACTCTCTCCGAGCTGAATCCTGCACTTTTAAATGTTGCTTTTAGGTATAAGGATTTTATGAATTTTGTGATTTTAGTGCATGAATTCGCCTATTAATGGGTTTCAGCCTGTTGGCAATAATGGATAATTTAATTCATTTCAGTTTTATTTATATAGCCCAATATCACAAAACAGTTGTCTCAATGGGATTCATATTGTTAATTGTAAAAAAACATGAAATCAGTCATAAAATAAAAAACAATAGTTGATTGCTTAGCTAAACGAAACAGACTAAACTACAGAATCCCTACCCTTAGACCCTCTTCCTTGGTAAGGAAAAACTCCTAAAAAATAAACTACATTATGGGAAAAGAAAAGAAGATACAAAATAAATGAATAAATAAATACACAATTGGCTTGGTTGGGTAACACACATGTACGGTTAAACCTGCAGTCCCAAAAGCATGTTGATGAAAACGTTTATAAATGCTTTAAAGTGCTAAAGCAACCAAAAATGGACATTTATTACAAATTTTAGATGATTTTGTGTGACTATTAGCTGATAATAGTAAAAAATCATGACATATAAATCAGAATAGATCAAAAAATAGCTTAAAGTAAGGAAGCACATCTGTTTTGACCCATTTATATAAAGATTGACCACTTTGCCCTGATTAAAAAAACTGTTGTTTGTACTCCAAGAAATAACATTTATTTTAAAATAGGACAACAACAAGTCAGTTTATAAGATGGTTTTGTACTTAATGGATTTTTTCCCCCAAAATGTTTGGTTTTCCTATTTTGCTCAAGTGCTCACACTCCCATTTTCCTCTGCTGATAATGTGAGCTCCAGAAGAAAATAAAACTATATTGAGTTCTATTGTACAATTCATTACCAAGAACATGATATTTTAGACTACACGTTAGAAACCCCCACAGATTTGCTTTGTACAACAAAAACACGTTTGGAAGACGATGTAGCTTTCTGTGTAAATGTGTAATAAAATTTGAAACACATTTCAAGACACCATCAATGCTATTATAGTATTATCCATCATGCACTGGGTGCAGAGGCAAAGTGCCAGAGTCTGTGAGGTGAAAAAGACAACACAACATCTACAATAGTGGGTCTAAAAATCTAAACAACAGCAAGTGATGAAGCAATTTACTACCATAAAAGTAATGTCATGCACAATAGACTCTAATAAAGGATATGCTAATGTTGGCATTTTACAACAGTTTTATGTTAGAGAATTTTCTGGTAAATCAGTAAATCTGCACAATTTTATTTATTTTTTAAATAACAAAATACAATAATGTAATTAGAAAGATTGATAATATGTTCATTTAATGCTAGTTTTTTATAATAAACATTAAATGCAGATGAAAATCAAATGAAAATACCTCAATTAGTAAAGAAGTTTGACATTTTACTACTGTTTTTATTTGTCACAAACAGACAGACAGCTGGATCTACAGTGAGTGCAGCAGGTTTATCTAGAACACAGAGGACAACAGATGTGAAGGACAGCTTAACGTCCACAAAGCTAAATCAAGGTCAGGCAGGCAGGGGTCAAGCATGAGCACGAGGGCATCAAAGAACAACAAGAGTGGTCAGGGTCCAGGCGAGGGTCGGGGCAGGCGGCAGACGAAGCAGGGTCAGATGAAACAGAAGATCAGGTCAAGTTGAGAACACTCAGTGATGCAGGCAGAGTTGTCTGAGCTCAGTGCTCAGACTAAATATTGCTGGGAGTGATGATGGGAACCATCTCTGGGGCTCCTGGGAGTGACAGCAGGGGCTGATGGGAAGGGAAGTGTGGAGAACCAGGAAGTGCTCGAACTCTGAAAGATCCACTCTGATGAACATTATGTTCTTGGTGTTTTTAACATGTTCTTGTAGCATTTTTCTGATGACGAAGAACATATATAAAGAAAATTAAGCTCAAAACTGAAATTTTGAGTATTTTTTTTATGCAAATTATTTTGAATCTGGAGTAGATGAAAAATAGCTAATTTGTTACATGGAAAATACAATTGCTCCCTGCTCAACTCAATTCTGATGCCTCCACTTGTAGATATTTAAGGCCGTATTTGTTTTCCTCGTTCGAGCTGACATCTGGATCACAACCGTATGGCTGGATAGCTCCAATATTGCTCGCCATCTTTGTTGCAGCAGTAATGTTAGGTTGAGGTTATGAGGGGCTGTAAGCTAGCGGGAGAGCATGTAAATGGATGGCTGACTGGAAGTAGGGGTCATCACAACTTCTGATGAACTCCAGCCCCAAAAGATGACTGTAGTGGGCCTTTCACAGAAGAAGCAGGAGCCAGCTTTTCTTTTTAATGCTCTCTCATAACCCTCGTATTTGTGGAGGTAGTGCAGTCAGACGGGAGATAATTAGAAGTTTAAACAAGTGCACGAGGACATTGCGTTTTCAATGATCAAACAAACACGCCGAGTCAGTCATTTAACGTGACTCACCAAAACGGTCCTTTCAACGCCTGCATCGTAAGATGTTTCATCTGTTTTTTGCTCAATGGTTGCTATGGTTACCACAGCCGGCCGGGACAGGTTAAACACAGACTAGAGCAGACTTCATGGAGCACAAAGCATGTTTCTGACTCATGCAAAGTACATCATGTCACATCTTCCCCCTTTTTTTAAAATTCTATGAAATCCTGTCAGAAAAAGTAATAATAGTATGAGCATGGTGTTAAAATTGATGACTTTATTAACCTTAAGTGTTCACTTATTCAACCTAAAATAAAAAAAAATAGAAATTCAGAGGCTGCAAAGACGGAAAAATACAATTATTAGTAAAAGCGTGGGATTTAAATCATTTTGATTTGACCTTCACACTCACCAAATCCTCAACAAGCAAAGCAGAAATGGATGTTTATGAAAATAAAAGACCAGACATAGATAATTAAGCTCAGTTGACTCAGATTTTGATTAACAGAAATAATAATGAAAGTTTTGTTTTTCTTTTAATCTCTGACCCTTAATGTAATTATCAGGCAAGAAACAATGTAAACACAAGCCT
The DNA here is from genome assembly GCF_002922805.2 of Oryzias melastigma. Classification (NCBI taxonomy): domain Eukaryota; kingdom Metazoa; phylum Chordata; class Actinopteri; order Beloniformes; family Adrianichthyidae; genus Oryzias; species Oryzias melastigma. Next base: position 12,829,108 of record NC_050515.1, on the reverse strand, counting down.
TACCTATTATTTTATTTCACATTTTGTCCCAACAGAACACAACCTTGACATCTAGAGAGTAAAAAAATGAACCTTTTACAAAAATAACCAGCTCTTCTGACACCGTTCACTGTTCTTTAAATTATTGTTTTTTACACTTACATTGTTTTTTGCCCTTAAAGCCTGCTGAGGTGGATTTTCTCCACACAACACAGTTATTGATTGACTTTCTACCTCAGAAGATTTAAAAAACGTGTTCATCAAGCTACAGGACTCAAAAAAAAAAAAAAAAAACAATGAGGTATTCAAGTCACAGGACAGAGAGAAATGTGGCTTTGACATTGAGGTATTTGGCTTTATGCTCTTATTCTAATCTTTTAAGTTTATTACAAAATGTGAAGTGAACTAGAACAACCAAGAAAAATGTATATTTTTTTGTAGGGATAAATTCATGTGAGGTTTAGGAACATTTTTCTGCAGACACATTTGTTGTATTGCAGGATACACTTGCAGTGGCACTACATTTTCCTCTCAGCTGTCTATTCTGAATCCACACTTAAAGTAATGAAACAGACTCCAAGCCAATAAAACCTAAATGTTGCTGCATCACCACAGTGACTGCACAAAAACCCTAATAACATTCCATTTGCATCCTTTGTTCTGATGTCTTACATCCATTTACATTTACTCCAGTATTTTTCTTTTAAAATAGCATTTGTGGGACCTTTTTATAGACAGTCAATAAATACTTCATGTGCAGCCAAATGAGAAACAGACCCAGCAGATTCAATTTCTCCTCTTTGGATCCAACTTTGAGAAAATGTGTCTGTAGAAAAATTCCTTCAATTTTTGTATATCAAAAGGACATCTGTGTCTCTATGTACTTAAATCACCATTAGAGCAAAATTGATAGTCACTCTTTATAATCATGTAAAATAATTGTTACAAATTCACAAAAAATGTTAATTAAACTAACTAAAGATTAATGTTTATTATGAAAAGTTCAACCATCAGATCACCTTTTGGCCCAGCTTCTTGATCTGCATGTTTTTTATGGGATAAGACATATACTATACAACATGCATAATACGCCTTAAAGGAATTTTACACCTTTGAATAAAAATGTTCGCCTTTCCTCACAATGTATAATTTAGAAATGACAGCTTTGGACAATAGTGAATCATTTGCTGCTCAGATTATTTATGACCTTGTGTGGAGTAGAAGGGATAAACAAACAAATATGAAGTTAGTTAGTGTTCCGTTACCACTCTGTTAGCCTGTTGTAGAGCCAGTTATTAAGATAATTGTACATTTTGTGATACAAACACCAAATTTGGCATGAACGTTCCCCAGGATCCCTTCTTTCAGAAAAGAAGCAAGAAAATCTAAGATTTGAAAATAGAAGTAACGTATTTACAATATATAATAGGATTCTGTAGATACCCATTATACACATTCTCACTCCTAACTTGTCGTATGGTTCGCCCCCCCCATCACTTTTTGATGTCATTATTTGTCTTTTTTGGCACACTGGCTGTTTCCATTAAAATACTGGTCCCAACCCTTGGGACGCAGTACTAGACACGGAACCGGTCCGTGTCCCGAAGATTTGGGGACCCCTTATTAGTGTATCAATTTCTTCCCCGTCTGTGGTCCAGTACCAAGCAGCCCTCAGACCGCTACCAGTGCAGGACACGGAGGTTGGGGACCCCTGGTTTCATGGGAACAGCCAGCACGTCAAAAAATGACGAGTTGGGGTCAACCAAAACTTCAAAAAGTGACATGGAGGACACCTGAACCACGTGTCCATATTTGACGAGATGGGAGTGAGAATGTGTTGACCCATCAGGTTTAAAAACTATATTTTGTACACAAACAGCTGAAGTTGTGGAGGCTGGTTAAACAGATGTTGAATATTTTTGTAACTGTTGAGACTTTAGGCCACCATCTTTACAAATGGCAGCCATTTTGGATTTTTCTCGTGGCTGACATCCATGCCAAAATTTGGTGGTTATACCACAAAACTAAATTTTTTTCTGAAATATTAACCTAACCGATTCCGCTACCAAATACTACATCCCAAAACTTTTCAGGTTTGTGTTAATTATCCTCATGTATGTTATTGTATAAATGAAGGACATAAAGTAAGTTGAAGCTTGATTAATTTCAACATAAAGTCTTGAGTCTTTCTATTCTAGCTTTTTATTTCAAGAGTTAAACAGTTTAGGTAAATAAAGACATCATGGGTTTGAGCTAAAATTCTGCCACTTTTGATACTAAGAATGTACTATTTTATAGTGATGCTACAAAAAAGACAAACCAAAAAAAAGCTTGGTTACCAAATGAAATATAACAACATCATAATTTAGAAAAAAAATAAATTTAAATTATGAGTCAAGCAGAGTTGAAAATGTTTCACATGCTGCCAAATTTGCTGACAAACCAAGCCGAACACATTTTATTGTCCTAACTAAATGAGAAAGCCTTGTTGAAGTTGGTCGTTTTTAAGATTGTGGTAAGAAATAAATCAGGCTGCAGTTGTTGTGATTATGTAAAAGAGTTTGCACTGAAGTATTGATTGTTGCTTAACTGTAGACACAAAGTGGTCTTCGAATGATGCTGCAATTAAGCCCATCACTGCTTGATAGTAAAAAAGAACACCCACACGTTCTGGTTTTATGGTTATTTTTTTAATTTATTTATAGTTTTTGCTGAAATGAATTTTAATTCTTGTAAAATGTCCTTTTGAGCCAAACTTTAAATCTCCGATCTTGAGCAGAGGCTGGAGGAGCCGTGAAGACTGCCAAAAGCAAAGGTTAAGCTTGTAAGATCTGACTCAGCAACATGAAGGACCCCAGCACCATAAAACCTGACAGCTGCATAAGGAATACTTTAAAATTTAGGGTAAATCTGAGTTTTATAGTCACTTTAAAGCTTACCGATCTGCAGAGGTGTTAGATTTTGTTGGAAAAAGCAAAACTACATGATGACGCACAGTTTCCTTTCCCTTTTTAAAGCAATAAATTTAACTAACTATGTGGCTAAGAGGATTTATTTGATAAATTAGGATAGTCATTTGAATGCTAGATATAATAGTAAAAGAATACAGTCGGATCTCATACTAATGGTGTCATTCCCTCTGCTCAGAATAAAAGACAAAACTGTTTTTTTTCAATAGCCTGAGATTAAATTAATACTTACAGCAAAAAATATAATTAAAGAAACTGTAGTATTTTATCATTGTGCATTAAGTAATAAAATATATAAAAGATAGCAGCAAAAAGCTTCACCTTAGCCATAATAAAACATTCAAATAGATTAAAATAGCACTTAAAATAGATATCTGTTGCACACACTTGTTTCCACACTGCTATTTAACGACAAGGAGGATCATTTCTTTAGGCAAAGAAAAGACGAGAAATGTCTTAATACAGAACAATTGGCGCTTAACTGTTATTTTTTTATAAACTGCTTTGCCACAAGTGTGAAATGAAAAATCAAAAAACTTACGACCCTCCTTTACTTTAAGCCTAAGGGGAAAATAAGTAAACATTAATGAAGCCTTCTCTGCTCTGGATGGAGAAGAGACTAAAATAAATGCTTCACCAACAGTTGAATCCTCTGCCTTTTGTTGGTTCTGACATCTTTAGTTTATTGACATACATTAAAGAGAACAGAAGAAAGAACGGAAAGATTAGGATGTGATTTGAGAGCATTGCTCCCCTCTGTTGTGGTAACCTCCTGAGATGTACTTTGCAGCTTTACTATTGACATAATGGATGGCCGAGTCTCCCTCTTCTTTTTTGTCTTCTTTGCTGCATAAGACGAGAAAATAATTCAATACTGCAAAACCGCAACTATTGATTAAAAAAGGGCCTTTGAGAGGCAAAGGCTCAATGTCAATACTGATACTAAAATTACAAATAAAATATCTGATGTTGCAGTTTTGACTGAAAAAGATAAAAGTATTCTTGATATTGAGGAAATTTTAAGTTAGATTTATCAGCATTACTACTGCATAGACAGACATGGCTATTTTTGTGTTGACTTTTCTCTGCAATATGATATATGATTCTGACCTTTATAATAGAATTAATTTTATACTTTAATTGTTTAAATTCAGGCTAGGTTGAAAATCATTTCAAAATTCTGAAGTAATACCAAACATTGGCATGACATGTGTAAACATGTATGAATATATTTTTATGCTGTCTCTTTGGACTGATTATAATTTTGATTTTTATTGTTGCCTCTTTGTTATGCTCCTAAACACAATGGCTGCCTTTTAATGTTGTCATGCTCATGTAGGATTGAAAAAACATTCTATTCTATTCATTCCAAAGCTTTAATTTTAGTTTCTTATTTTTGGCAGTATCAAACCTTTATGAAACCTGTGTTTCATTGTCTTTAAGGGCCTAGACCAGGGGTCTGTAACCTGCGGCTCCAGAGCCTTTTGAGGCTCATTTACCTCTCCACTATGGCTCTTTTATTAAAGAACATTCAAAAAGTTGATACATTTTAAAAAGTAGTTATAAAGTAAGAAGTGAGAATGTTGTAAAGGGAGAAAAAAGTAAACTAACTCAAACTTTAACTCACTTAGAAACAGCTGGACAGTACGTATCTCAAGTTGAACAACAACAATTTAACACATTTTTGTGCGTTCTGTCCTGAATGTTAAAAAAAAAAAAAAAAGAAAAATCAATGGATATCAATAAGCACAACCAGTATTAAAGTTACAGCAATTTATTAAACAAATTTTCTACTTTTGAAAAAAAAAAAAAAAAAAAAAACGGAAAATATATTGCAGTGGTTACTTAATTAGCTCAGATTTGCGTTTGGTTCATTACATTTACATTTCTGGCAGAGATGCACCAACAACAGTGAATATAACCATTTTTATTAAGTCATTACATTTCCTTCTACTACTTTTGCTGCATTGAGATAATTATATGTGACCGGATGTCTTTTATTTTGAAAGGAAATCCTGTCAAAAGTTTAAAAATTGATGTTTTCTTTTGATGTTTGTGTGCAAAATGATAGCATAAAACAATCCGTGTCTTATTTTTATAAAGGTTGAAGGAAGACTTTGTGGCTCCTACTGGGTTGTAGTCAGTGAGAAGAAGGGCACTTCAGAGTTGAAGGTTGCAGACCCCTGGCCTAGATCATGTTATTCTTACGCCTTTTGGAGTAAATTATATCCATATATATAATAATATAACCTTTGGCACACTGAAGAATACATTTTAATTAAATATTAGTTATTTTGTGATCTCTTTTCCTTACCAGAAGTAAGACGCCTCAATCTCTGAGGCTCCGCCTTTCGCTCCTTATGGATGCCACCCATTTCATGACGTCATCTTAGAGCCGTTTTGCCCACGAAAACAAACATCTAAACTTTTGCAAACATGGATGTACATATTGTGCATATAAAATAAAAGCATTTTGTTGATCACCATTAGCTCAGAAGAGAAAGTGGGTGTGCGTGTGTTAGCCTAGGGGTACCGCTGGTAGTACAGACTCTTCCTGGAAGGGGCTGTTCCCCACTTTGTGATGTCATAATGTGAGCACTCACTCGTTTTTGTAGGCTGGGAGGCGCTGGTCCTCAGAGCACAGGAATGAATGGCTCAAAATACTGTTTGGGGTTGTTTTTAAGGAATAATTAACATTATAATACACTTAAAAGCTCATGAAAAGTTGATTTTGCCTGAAATAGGCCCCTTAATGGAAATAGATGTCAATGTTTCATGGAAGAATCCAGTCTCTGCTGATTTTCTCCATCAGACCTTGACATTGAGAACATGAAGTTACTTTAGAGTCTTCAGCAGCCGTGTCTGTAACACATCGTCTTCATTTGGATTTTCTGTCAGATTTTTCCTGCAATAAAACTCACACAGTGATGCCCTGCGTCTAAAAAACCTAAGGGCAGGATGTCTGCCTCTCAGAAAACATCCATTTTCCTTTGAAGAGGAGCAGCTATCACTCCAGTTTCAACACGGTTGGCCTCATAACATCCAAGCATATTCAGAAACACTGTTAGACCCTTGACTTAGATGAAAGCCAAACACACGGTGACTTGTTTGTGTAGCTGTTTGTACGTGAACTGACTCATGATGGTGGCGACTGATGTTTTCTTTTGTGCAAATGTCACTGACATGCCTCATATACTGTCAATTTGCTGTGCTGGCAAAAGGTTTTAGCTTTAACCCTCTGGATGAAAAACCTGACAGCCAGATGGTTTGTTACATAAAGCATATGGCAAACTGCTGATGGGAAACGTTGCCAGAGTGAATGAGGAAGAACTGACTTTTGATTTTTAATTACCTTGTTCCACCTAAGTTAAACACATTTAAGCAAACGGTAAAAGTTTTAGGACTTTGAGTCATTTTGGGGCATGAGGATGTGCATTTTTCTAAAGTGGTGCAAATAATTTGAACATCATTAGAACTCCTAATATTAATATTTTTAAAGTAAAATACAGTTAACAAAACCTAATTAAACTAATTAAAAAATTACATTTTTGTAATCTTAATGTCAGCAAAACTTTTCTTCTGTACACGAATCATTAATTATAACAATAATTACAAAGCAATCCATTTATAGATTCTTGTTTCAAGTGGAAATTTGCTCCAGGGGGGGTAATTAGTTTTAAAACCAATCATTTATCTTCCATCTGATTACAAACCACCTATCAAAACTGTTTTTCACCTGCCAAAAACAAAGTCACAGGCCATTAAAATCTTTTAAAAATCCACACAATCGCAGCAGATGGAAACACGCCGACATGTACACAATAGAATCTGTCATCTTGGCGGCAGCAGATTTTTCAGATGAAACATTACAGTTGGGACGTATAACAGCCTGCACTAGCAGCAGCAGCAGCAACAGCGGGAAGGGTTTGGAAAGCCACTAATGGTAGGTCAAATTCAATGACGGGCTTTGAGAGAGGCACTATCTGATTAACTTTACATCATACATACAGTTTGGTTGTATACCTGTGAGGTATTTGTGTTGTGCAAGATACTGCTCATAATCTCATAAGGAATATGTGTTTTAAAGTTTTTATATCTCCATTATTCAGCACTTAAGGGTTTTGAATAGAGCATTGGGATGGTACAGGTAGGCACAACCACCTTTAAAATGATGCGTTTTTACAAAAAATAAAAATAGGGCAAAACTTTTCCCTCATTTATCCACTATCATAATCAATAATGAATAATTAGGCACCAATAACGGTAATATTTGTCTGTACACCATGACTACATGGTCACTACTACTGAGTGAGGTAGAAGTCTAAACTGTAAGAGGCTGCATAAGTAGGTGATTAGAATAGTAATGCTTTCCCTCTATTGATTAAAGCCTCTCCAAGACATCTCATTTCATCAGCTTCTAACTTCTCATGTATATTCATTGCAAAGTCCCTCTCCGAACTAAGTTCTTACGGTTGTTGACCCAGAACTTGGAGGGAGTCAAATAATTGTCTCTCCAACTGCAGGTGCTGCTACACAAACTCAAAGACAGAACGATCAACCGCCGGGGTTAATGGACCGCTTCATTTAATTGATCAATCCGGGACTCAAACTTTTTTGAATTTCCTGGAAAATAATAAAGACAGATCATTTAGTTCTTCTCCCACTTTAGATGTGCTTTTAAGCATTACTCATGGCTAAAATTAAAAAAAAAAAAAAAACAAACAAAAAAAAAACCCTGCAGAATTGAAGCAAAAAAAACAGTCAAGATGACCGGCCAAACCAGTCTGCACTTGTTTTTGATCCAGTATATAAACTTGGAAAAAATAAGCTTAATAACTAACAGAAGGCAACCATTTAAAACATTTAAATTAGTATTTTATACAGTTTATATAATTTTAGATTAATAAACCTAAAATTACTAACTTTTTGACAGAGGTGAAGAGACATACACAACAAAATATAAGAGTACTTTTAATGTCTCTAATTAAATCTAAAGAAATCTTTTTCAAACTAAAGGCAAAAAATGTTCTTTTTTTCCAGCAGTCAGTTAAATATTATGACGACAGTTCAGCCTATAACTTTTAAATAAGCTTTTGGTAATTTTATTTTGTAGGAAAGTTGTCCAAAAATGATAATGAATACTGTTTTTTTTTTCTAAATCAGGGTCCTTTTTTTTTCTTTTTTTGTATCTACTGTACTAGTCTGGATAAGTTCTAACTTTTAAGGATTCATTTAAATGTGTTGCTCAGGCTAACTGCTAAATTATCATTTATACCAGTGTCTTTATTATTATTGTATTTTTTTCTGTATTGAAAAACTTTATTTTTGTAGACAAAATTTTCACTACAGAGAAATTTAGTGTTTAACTGGTGAGAGCAACTGTAGCTACTTTTAAAACTAAGCTTTTCTCACAAGAATGGATTTACATTTATGATATAAAAAGACAAAAAATTGAAAAACAAAGATGTAACTGAATCTTTTGTAAATCTAAATTGTCAGGCATTCATAGCAAGCTGATGGGGTCCATAGAATTAGTTTATCTAACAAATTTATTTTAATTTTTGTTTTATTTTAAGCTTATTTAACATTAGCTATTCCATTGTATGATTTTTGTCAGTGGGTTATATCTGTTCACTGCTAATTGGTGTTTTCCCACCTTTGTTCTCATAGGAAATAGGAGTCAGGGAGTGTCAATTCTTTGAGTCCTTTTTCTGCATTTGCTGATGTTTTTTATCCAGGTTTCATCAGTATTTGATTTGTAATATTTAATATGTACTAACGATTTTTTAATTTTCAAACATTGATGATGCACAAACTCTGTTGGCCTTTCCTCTAAGCCTGCTGCACAGCTGTGAATCCAGAGCTAAGACCGTTTCTTGATTAAATATATTTAAATGCAGCAACAATAGTTCTTTGAAGCGGTCTGTTTTTGAGTCGAGTTCTGCAAACAATGTTGCTCAAAGTGCAGGAAATGTTCCCCCTGGCTGTGCACTGTTCAGTCAGCCACAGAATGTAAATATTGATATCAGCTTTGGCCACAATTACAGCCTTAAACTGGCTCAGAATATAAAGTGACTTCTCAGCAAAAAAAAGTGAGCTACCCAGTGAACTGTCATTGCAGAAGGATAGCTGAAGCAAACCTTATAAATCAAAAAAATGAATCTTCACTTACCACATTTGAAACGGAAAGGCTCCTTTTGGTGGCTTTGCCAACCCTTTCTTGCTCTCTTCTCTCCTTTTTGCAGAATTGAATCAAGAGTCTCCTTTCACATTTCCTGTTTCCATTAGTCGTAAATCACAGCAGAATTCACTTCCAGCACCTTCCAAAGTATGTGACTCCTCAGTCTAAAATCCCCAGGGGCTAAGAGCGAATCTGTGCACTCCTTCAGCTCAATTATCTGCAGCGGCGATGCAGTCCATCTTCCTCCTTTAGACTGATCACAACCTGATGGCATGATGCTGCTGGAGGTGATTTCTACATTACAGATAATCCTGATACAGTGGATTTTTCCACATAGATTATTTTTGATTTGTCTTTTTAAATTCAAATTGATAAGCACTTATGTTAAAATTTCTTGTATGAAGACTCACGTTTTTATAGATATTTTTGGTTACATGGATTCATGAAAAAACAAAACAATATTTAGTTTAACTCTCTGATCAACTTGAATTAGCTTTAAATCACTTGTAGGTTTAAGATGAGTTTTTCTATGAATTTCAAAAGCTTCTGTTGCTTCCATTCAGTCAATAAACATTTATCTTTAAAGCTTTTATGATGTTTGATGGAACTTTAATGAACCTCCACGCTGCTGACACTAATTTCTCAGAAAACAAAGTGTTTTTTATCGTGAGCACATTTAGCTCATCTGCAGGGGAGGCCATCAACATTTCAGTGTGTCACGAGGTTGGTAAATGACACCGATTCATCTTGTTCAGTTTTCCACTGTTTTACTGAGACAGAAAGAACACATTTTTCCTTCAAAATAAAACACTCAAGACCTTTTAAAATGTTGCTTCAGTCATTTGAGGGTTTTCGTTCTGCTCTTCATGTGTGAAAATGGATTACAAAAAGCACGTATTTGAACAGTTTAAATTGATGAACAAGGTTTTTTTTTTTTTTTTAATTTGCAAAACTTTTAGGTATTGCCATTTCCATAGGAGAGGAGTCGGCAACCTTTAACAGTAAAAGAGCCATTTGGGCTTGTTTTCTATTGAAAAGAAATACTTTCAAAATAAAAGATGCTCCTTGCCAAAGAGAATAATCTCAGTGCACTTCTGGGCAGCTAGTGACCAATGTTGTGCAGCATAAGAAGACACGTGCTTTTAATTAATAAAAATTAAATTTTTTACCAAAGTTTTGCTTTTCAAATAAAATCTCTTCGTAGCATTGAGCAAACACGACATTTTCAGGTCAACAGGGATGTAAAAACCTACATAGTTTACCATCTATGTACACTTTAGCCATCAATTTATAAATTTAACTAATCTAAATTAAATAATTGCTTATTAAGTAATCCTTACATAAAAAAAATATTTTTGTGATTTTTTTTTATATATATTTTTTGTTCTTTTCCCCCTCTTTGTCCTTAGCAGTCTTACACTGCTGGGTTTGTTATTTTCGTTTGGAGTTGGATCTTGGTAGTCTTGGTTTGCGGGCTTTGTTTATTTGCTAACACAGAGCTTAAGAGGCTAACTGACTGTCGACTGTATCAATAGTTAAGAAAAAAAAGAAAAATCAGAAAAAGAAACTAATTTAGCTATTCTGATCCTGCCAACTTTTTTTGTTTTTTTAACTGCTGCATCAGTCGGCTGCCAATAGCTTACTTTAGCTCAGAGTTAGCTTTTCAATCAACCAATTTTGACAGACATGGACCTTGTTTTTTTTTTTTTTTTAATGCATTAATGTGTGAAGTGACATATCTGCTACTCTTTTTCGACTATTTTTCCACCTTTTTCTGGTTCTGAATTTATCCGCTGGTGCATTGTTGACACAACCAGCTGCTGTCACCTGACAACCACAAAATGCGTCCAGAAGTCACCATTTTTTTAATCTGTTTTTTTCAATTTTCAACAGCGCTTTGTCTATCAAGATAATTTTCCCGTTACTGGATCAACATCATTCTAAAAAGTTTTTTTTTTTACTTTAGTTTAATAAATCAACTTCAACACACATGCGCAATTTGAAATGTCAGTGTTTCAGGAGTCATTGTATATGCCTGTGCCGTATTTTTGACAATGAGTTAACAAGACTAATTTTGTATTCAAGACAAAGAAAAGTCGTATTTAAATCAAAGACAAATCATAATCAAAAAAGACGTGTTAAACCTAAAACTAAACCTTGTATTCACATTTTTCTGGGAAGTTTTAATTTGTGCTCAACTTCATCCTTATGAACACAATTCTTATTATTGACAGATTTCTTGACCCATACATTTGCTTCTTTTTAGTCTAAAAAAATTAGACTCAATGAAAGTAAAATAAACATTTTTTATAGATAAATATGATCAAATGCAATACTGACTCACTTGAACAAAACTGTCTCCCTCTGCATTAATTATTTAAGGTTTCAATATATTTCGATGTCAGACTGACGTCTGAGGAGAATCAAGAAAGAACCAGTCACAACAAGTCATCCGGGTGAAAAATGGTACATAGTCAACAATATGTAGTGAGTCATAAAGTTTCCATTTATCTGTAGGGGAGACCTGTAATGCTATTGTCTTCTGTTGTGTGGAAGAAACAAGAGCAGTGTCACCATCTGTTCACCTGTAATTTAAATCCTGAACACCTGAGCTCAACTCGCCACAAAGCTGTTCTGAAAACATCAAAGGAAAACATCAAATATTGTTTTCTTTCTTTGACTAAACCTTTTAATGCTTAATATTCAAATATAATTTCTAAATTCTTGACTTATCATCGCTGTTTTGTTAGAATCATTGTACTGTGAGACACCTTTAGCTTACAAGAGCTACAGACATTTTTTTTTACAAACAACTAAATTAGGATTGTCATTATTTTTTAGTTACAATTAAAAAAAGTAATTAGTTTGGTTAATGAGAAGAGCCTCTATGGAAAATCCATTGATTGTAAAGCCTAAAGTTGTCATTACAGCTCAAGAATTTATAAGATGAATGACGAAACAGAGCAGTCTGTGCTAACTGCACGACTTTACATGCTTCTATTAATGTTTAAAACATCTTCTCTTATTTACCATTCATACAGGTCTCCAATTGGGTGAAATACAAACTATTTAATCAGACAAAAAAAGGATCACACTCATCAGTGAAACTAATAAACTCCTGCAGCACTCATCGCACCCTGCACTGACTGCCTGTAAGCATGTGGTAGTTGAATGTGCACGGAGTGTCTTTTCTGGAACACTGATATGGATGAACCAATGAACACATCTGTGCACTGAGCAGTAAAATTTTCAGGGTTTCGGCTCTGGCTAATTTGTTTAAACAGGAGCAGAAGCTTGTCTGTCTGCAGCCACCCCATCTGCTGCGGGAGCCGGTTTTGTCCTGGGAAAAACACTAATCACAGCAGCATTCACAGTCATTAGAGGCAGGATTGATCATAGCTCTGCAGCATACGTTCTTGCTCACAACGGCTTTAGCTGTGCACTTAGTGCAGCCCAGTGTGGGAGGATACGTTGGTCTGAATTAGCAAAGGATATCCATATTCAGTTTAGCAATGCTTGACCTGCTAACATTAACAAAGGCGGGTTTATTGCAGCAGGTAGAGAAATGTCATTAGCGTCATCCTTTCACTTGCCATTATGGTTTTTGGGTCTTTGCTGTGACTGATTACACAAGAATTTACATCAAAAAGCTCTTACCTGTGTAGATTAGTTCCATTTATTTCTTAATGATGGTCTTTCATTGAAATCCGTACATAAATTAAGTATTAGGTACTGAAAGCAATCATTTGTTGGCACTTTGACAGCTTTATGTGCCTTTACAGACCATGATTGTTTATGCATTGCTGCTATTGTATGCTTTGCAATTCAGTTTAGTCATAACTAAAGTAAGAGATATTAATACATTTTACTTAAACATTTTATTAATCGATATACATATTAACTGATATACATATTACATATACGGTCCTCCACAGTTGGCCAAAAGCAATTTAGGGGATTGCATTGAAGCTTTTTTCAGTATTATTTGTTTGTTGCTTGTGTTGGCTGTAGTGGAAAATTCCGCTGTTGATCCAAATGGGAGAACACATTTCAACCAGGGGCGGAGCTACAAGGGAAGAGGGGGAGGGGACAGCCTCCCCCAGCAAAAAGCTTCGCCTCCAAAATTTTAAGCTAATTTTAGTACTGTTATTATTGACAAAAATTAAGAAATCCTTATCTTTGCAAAAATAGCAAGAGAAAAATAACTAACAACATAAATCTGAAATTTTTGATCATTTCATTTCCATTTTTCTCTCCTCATTTGCCACCCTTCAGAGCCTAACAGAACTTAAGTTATTTTGTTGTTTAATTGTAATAGAACATTCGTTTACAGCAGCCTTTTCTGATATGCAAGAACTTCCTCATCCATCCTTTGTGTGCGGGCATTTTATGATGTTTGTTCCATGTAAACAAAAGGAGGATTGGAGTTTATGTACTGACCCATCAGAGGATTAGAGCATGGCTTCTGCGCAATCATCACATTATATGGTGCTTTTCTTTAAAGCTTTTCTTCACCTCCTGCATTTACACATTACATCTGAGAAAAGGAAAACAACAACTTCAGCTGGTCAGCAAAAAGCAGTGAGCCTTTATCCAGTGTGAAGCAGTTCTTGCAGACCTAGACACAATTTTTAAGGAAAATTCCTGAGACACACAATGTAAGAAGAGGACAACGTTATTGAGAATGATCCACAATGATCATCCCCTGAAACTATACCTGCAGAGAATACCTGCACATCAAATAAGAATAATGGATATATGAACAAGCAGGAAGTGTGGCAATTAAATCAAGACCAGGTGGGAACATTCATCATAAAGCACAGTTAAACAAAAAAGAAAATTCAGGTGCTAATAAAGAAATAAATCCTGAAACATATATAGAATAAAGACCCTCTCTGATGAAAATACATTTTTTTGTGTTTCTAAAATATTTTTGTGTTATTTTTCTCATTATGGAGTACATATTTTAAGTAAATTACGCTCAAATTGCATTACTGAGGATTTCTCAAGTAGTTGTGAATCTAGAACAGACTAAAAAAATACAATTTGAATGAAGAGTGTCAAGTTAATGCATTAATTGCAATAATTACAGATGAATTATTGTGTTTGTTTTTTTATTTGCATTCATCTCATTTGAACCTATTTATTATGTAAGGGATAGTTGAGGTGACCATTATCATAAATGAAAGGATGACATGGAGGCCTGATCGCGTCGGAATGTTATTGTCATAAACGGGCAGAGAGCTGGTTCCACAAGCAGCAGGTTTATTAGTTCAGACGGGAATGAAGCACAGCTAAAAGTCCACAAAGCTAATCAGGGTCAGACGGGCAGAGGTGAGTCACGAGCACGGGATCATCCAAGAAGAGACTGAGTAGTCAGAGTCCAGGCAAGGGTCAGGGCAGGCAGCAGACATTCAGAGAATCGGCAGGGTCAGAAACAGAAGATCAGGTCCAGAAAGAAACGCCAGGTATTGCAGATAGGGTGGCTCAAACAATACTTCGCACAGATTCCGTCTCTGTGCAGTTCTTAAGTAATAGGAGGGTGATTGTCAGATTGGTGTCAGGTGAGCTAGCACTCTGGAGATTGCTCCACCCAGTGACCATAGGGGGAGACAGAGCTCTGGCTCCTGACAGTAACTTCCGGGGAGTTCGTTCATTTCTGATAATGCACACTTCCAAGGGCATTGTTTTGCTCATTTCATGGTCACAAAGGAAAAAAGAATGCATAGTGAGTTAATAGTAAGTTTAAACTCAAGCTATGGTACATATCTTGTAGCAGTTTCTTATTTTCTACTTTTTTGAATTCTAATTTTCTGAATATTTTCGGATTATTTTCATCTAATCAAAAATAGTTGTGAAGGGGAGTGGAGTCATGTTTGCCAGCTCTGGAAGAACCCGACTCCTGATGGATGAAACAGTTAATCGCACAAATCAGAAGTAGCTTTGAAGGAGAAACGTGAAAAATGTCAAGCTAGCTGTTAAACACAGTGGTGGCTGTATCATACTATGGGGTTGCTTTTCTGCCAATGTTTCAGCAGGACCACTTACATTTGGTATTGAAAATCTCTCTGAAATCCAAAAAGCATCTATTGAAGGCACCTGGACATGTTAGTTATTGAAGATGTTTGACCCTTTCTTTTATAGAAGGGCTCAATCCCCTATATTTGGTCAGTGGGCTTCTAAGTGCTGAGACATTCTCTTGCCCTTTTACCAGAATGAACAATAAATTCCTGACTGCTGGAGGGGGGTGTCCCATTGACTACCTTTAATGGATTTTAGATTAAATAAACTTACTGCTGTGATACATGGAGTTTGACTTTCTAATTGTCTACAGGTTCAACCTTAAATACTCTGGTGTAAAATAAGCAGTAAATTATTCACATCTCTTTTTATTTTTGCCCATATTTTGACTCAGCCCAGCCTTCCAACCCTCTCTAATTGTTAATTTTGAGTTTAATCGAGTAAGCTGATATATCTTTATTTATCTATTTAAATAGATATTTGATGTGATTTTAAATACATTTTTTGAAAATGTTGACTTCTCCTCACTTTTGTTAAAGTATCCAGCATTAATTCTAGCTCTGCATTTCTACTGATGGACATTTTGAACCTCAGATTTGAGGAAGTCTAATCTGTGATGAGCTAAGGAGGCAACAGAGGGCAGTAGAGCACACAGCATGTTTGGTTGCCTCCTTTTACACCAGATGAACTTTGTAATTGTGTCTGCTGTGCTGCTCGGAGAGAGTAAGTATTTCTTATCCAGTTTCTGAATAAGTGTTACTTTGACTGCTGATTTTTGCTCTTGAAATATATTTATTTCTACTAGCAGTAAATGTTACTTTTCCCTAAGCACAAATGTGACTGTGGGGGTTTCAGATGTGTTCCCTACATCAAATAGAACAGATTTGTGAGAAATTCAGCAAAGTGTTGGATTAGCAGTTGTATAACTGTAGTCAGAAGAGACTTTGCCTTGATGTTTCCATCAAAAGTTGTTTGTATTGATTTATTTAGAATTAAATGGATCAGTTTACATAGCATAAAGAGGTTCTGAACCAGTAGAAATTAATGCTAATGCTACATGATTAGGATTAGATTAGCCTTCAAACAGCGTGACAGGACGCCTTTAAGATAAGACCGCTCTTTTCTTTCCAGAGGTCCCATTAAATTCTATTGTGCCATGTGCATGTCCTGTACCACTTATTCATTCAACCCATTTAATTATTCACGAAGTGGGGACTCGGTCTGAATTGATCTTAGCTTTCATACAACTGCTGCAACAGCTAACGTCGAGGATGCAGTGGACCCACAATAACAGCTCCATAAGCACAGCTAATGTTCCCTTTTGCCCTTAGCCAGCCCTCCATTTCTATGTAATTGGTTTATGATTTATTGAACTCACAAATCATTACCGATACTCTTTCTTGTTCACTGTACACATGTATTTAGGCTTTTGCTAAACAGTGGTGAATGCTGAAGTGCAAAAACCTCCTTACAATTTGTGTGCACAGTTTCGACTTTATGAATAAATTGCTCCATTAGATCCTAATTTCAACATCACAGAGAGCTTTGACAAGTTGCAAAGTGCAGAGCGTCTGGAGGGCTGTGTCCACAGAGTCATTGTTACCATGGCGAATCATGCTGCTACACAGGACTGAAGTCCATGAAAGTACAAACCTCTTTTATTCAGGAAACTTTCAGAAAAGCTTTGTGCACATGAATTTAGATGAGTCTCTCCCAGCTATATTTAATTGTGGAATTATCTGTGGGATTCCAGTGATCTGTAACTGTTACCAGACGTTTCCAAGACTACTGAAGCAGCTACAGAGGTTGTAATGTAATCCAAGATAAGGGAAACCTTTTGATAATGAGGCAGTAGTGAAAAGAACATGCTAAAACTATGGAAAAACAGCATTAACCCAAAGCAGTAGCTGTTTTGTGAGAAGCAGCTCAGTTGTGCAGAAGTAGCCTTCTTGGGAAGGATTTCCATAGAAACATCAGCATGACAGGCAGGGACCCCTGGTCATTTATCCAAACTGATTAATTTACAGGAACTGAGTCTGTGCCAGAGACCTGCGTTCTGCTGAACATGTCTCTTCACCCTGTGTAGCAATTAGATAGCAACCTGCCATTTTGCAACAACAGGACATCAGAGGCATTCAGACATTTCCGTGCTTAATGAAAAGCTTGGACTCATGATAGTTGACGCAGAGCATTAAAGGGGCTACAATGGAACATTCTTTTCATTTTTAAGACGAAGGATATAATACCCGTTTATAAATGTATTTCAGTTTTCTTGGCCACCTGACAATTATTGATCTAATTGACAGAGACATCCATAGAAGTGAAGGAGCAGTACTTCCTGCTAGACTGTTGTTCCCATCTGTTCTTCCTAGTGTTTGTCGAGACAAGAGAAGCAACATCTTGCCTATTTAAAAATATGAAGCAGATACTTGTTTGTTGCCAGGAGCAGCAACAACCTTCGTTTTTTCCCTCCCTCCCTGTCAAGAACGATAAACCTGGAGCATGCCGAGTAAAGTAATTGTGTGAAATAAATTTGGTTTTTGCAAGATGTTAGCTTCCACATTTAAGTTGATGGGGACGATTAGCATAATTGAGACCAAATTGTGTCTTTGTGTGGATGATTATAACTGCAATTTTCTTGCTTAGAAAAACAGAGTATTTGACACTTGCAAAAACCAATAACAAAGGGAGGTTAATGAGCAAGATGCAACATATATTAGAAACACAGGACAATTAATTATATATATAACAACAGTCCTAGCCAATGGTTTGGATGAATGGATGAGACCTGGGTCAAGAAGTCTTTGCAGGGCAAATCGATCTAGTGGAAAAAAACCCATCAAATTCAACTGGAATGCTAAGGAGAGTTTTCTGGGCTATTCATTGACCATCACAAAGTACAGGTGTCTCCATGTGGAAGAGTACAGAAAGCCCACACAAACAAATCAGTACTTGCAGCTTAATTTCAACCACATGCTACAGCATTGGAGTGATCAGAACTTTGCAGTACAGAAGTGCCCACGAGCCCTGAAGGTAGAGGAACTACATGTTCACCAAGCCCTCAGAACTTGTATATATAGGGCTTCTTCAAATCCCAGAACACAAGAACACATCACAAGAATGAACAAGAGTTAAACAAGAAACAACATTGTACATTTCTGTATCAAACATCTCAAAACTCTAAAGGATTTTGGGTCAACAAACCATCCTGTTCTATTCGAAACCATTCAACCCTTTGAGACAGCAACTGATTCACAGTTACAATCACAATAATACGGTGTAATCTAAGGGCTGCAATGACAATACATTTGGGAAACCAAACAACAATTGCACGGAAGACTTCATCAACATCCCAAGGCTAACTCCAATAAATTAGATTCTACAGTAAACCTGAGGGACTCAAACCATTTGTTTGAGGACATCTCTTATCTTAGCTAGAGGAAAAAAAATTGTTTACTTTTTTTTTTAAGAATTCAAACATTCACTCAGTAGAATGGTGTCCTCGGGTGCAATCTCCAAACCATCTACAACCACCTCTTTAAACCCAACAAACTGTTTTTCCCAAAGGAGCAGACAAGGCTGAGGAGCGGTAACGACTGTCCCTCTTCACCCTTACAGGACAAACAATGACCACAAACCATAAAACAAGAAGTATGAAATGCCTCTACTAGAAGCATGTAGTATATGTTGAATGCTAATATAGCGATTTTCTAATTTTATTAAGGCACACAGTCATAGGTGTGCAATTGAAACTGTGGCACGATTGCCATGTTGATGGTTAACCAGACCCCCAGGAGTAATGAGGGGCTCAGGGCCTAAGGTCACTTTGACACATGAGCAGGCAAGGTGGGAGCTGAACCTGCAACATTCTGATCAGAGGTCGACCGCTTTTCCTCTGTATCACAGTCATCTCGCCTCAAAGTAACTCTCTAATCTCTATGTTCAAGAATTGAGGAAGAGTTAAAATGTCTTCAATTAAAAAACTAAATCTAGTCGATTGTTTATTAATGTACTACTTTGATAAAGACGATAGAGGAAGTGTGTTTAGTCTGTTGCCTTACAATTTTAGATTCTGAATTAAATTATTTCAAAATTTAGTTCAGAATCTATATGACAGGGCAAGTTTCAATGTTAAGTCATGGAGAGCTATTTAAGGCGTGGTGAGGTTGAGGTGGTGCACCAACCAATCAGGGATTCAACTTTGGGCACATGATGTGTTTAGTGACTCCATCAAAGGGTAGAAAAAAACAAATTTTTGTCCTGAATTTCCATCAATTATCTTAACCCGCAGGTGCTGCGGGGTTGTCAGAGACTGGCCCGGTTCCTCTTGGACGAAGGTGGGATACAGTCTGGACAGATCACCTGCATGTCAGCCACCCGGTAGACAGCATAGCGAGCTACAAGAACATGATAAAAACACCAAAAAAGAAAAAAAAAAAACAAAAACAAAAAGAGTATTTTCCCCAGAGTGGGTCATTAAATATTAAAGCTTGTGTCATCTCATGCTATGCACATTTCCAAAAAACTGCAAAACTTCACAGTGAAGAAACATGAAGTTCAGCCAGTCACTGAACACTTGTTATACTGCAGTATGTGCAGCTTAGAGTGCTTTACAGAATAAAGCAAGACACCGAAATACAGAAGAAGAGCTGGAAAAAGATCACATTCTTTGCAAATCTAAGAGTGCGTGCTTCATAAGTAGGATGGCAACCTCGGAAGATTAATTCAGAGGAATGTAAAGTCAACAGATATATCCACTGTTAAGCTTTACAGTGTCAGGGTTTACACTTCAAAAAGACCTCTGAAGACTTCACACCATCATTTGGCTCATTATGCTTTCACTCACTCCATCTAAAACAGTGGTGGAGACAGGAGGTCGGATTCTCACACACTCTGCTCTGGTATGTTCTAATTAATTGGACACACCTGATCCAGGTAATCAGCCGTTAGTAGGACAACATGCAAACAACATCCTTCAAGGCCAATCGTTCCCCACCTCTGATCCAAAATATGAAGGTAAAGATCTTCCACCATCAGGTTTTATTCATTCATTCATTATTCATTAAATAAAAATAAAAAACAATGTTTTTTAACTATTAATCAGACATTCCAACAAGTGATTATTTTTTTTCTCAAATGGATTAATACCATTTTTTTTTTTTAACAGAATTTTTATAAACTACTAAGAATTTAAGCTAGCCGACCTGCTCAACCCAAAGATGTGCTGCCAGCTTTCACTCATGCAACTCTTCAGCTTCTTCATGTGTTTGTGCATCATTGTTGCAGTGACGACAGGTGTCCTTCAACAACTTCTTTATTTAACTCTCCTTCAGACACTCGTCTTAGATGCTTTTTTGCAAGTGTCTGCATAGCATTAAATACCACGTTTGTCCCTGGCATTTCCTTAGCAAACAGAGGATACTTGCACTGAAAAATGTACTATGATAAACTTTATAACCTGAGTAAATCTTCTCAATATCTTTATACAAATCTTTCTTCATCGAGAGGCAGAATAAGCAGTCAGAATCTATGCTTTTTATTACTACTTAAATGACAGAATGTAAACAAAATGTAAATTAAATTAATGCAACTAACGCAATTAAATGCAACTTTTTGATTATTTTCAGAGAGTAAAACTGGTTAAGGAAGTAAACAGTTATTATTTAGCATCAAACTTTTTCTCATATTGTTGACAAACCATTTGCTCCTCTGGAAATGAGCTATTTTATCTTCATAAATCTAAATTATATGGAATTTCTCTTGTCTAAAGAGGAAGTTACATTAAGATAAGATTCTTTTTTTCCTCGCTACTCTTTCCGTTTGCTTTTTTTTAAATATATATAAACTTGTAAGATCAGTGAACATTTCAAAATTTTCCTCCCAACACATTCAGACCGGCTTCAGTCAGGTGAAGAGAATCCAAACTCAGCAGTAATTCACGTTTTGAACCGTTGCCAGAAGTCTTCACTTGTGGCTGTGGGGTAACAAAGAGCACAGATCAGCAACACTTCATCTGTCAGAGGAGCAGTTTTCAGACCCACATCAGCAAAAGGGTACTGTCCGGAACTGATACAGTCTTTATTTACTCTCAAAAAAAAAAAAAATAT
>NC_050515.1:12805839-12807814 GCF_002922805.2 Oryzias melastigma | reverse complement strand
TATATATATATATGCAAATGTTTTTTTCTCAATTTTTCTTGCTTGATTTTAGCTTAAATTTGTGTTACATCTCCTCTTTTAAAAAAAAATATATACAATTTTAGCACGTCATCTGACAGTATAGACCTCAGCCTCTCCCTTGTAAAATCTTAATATATTTTGCTGGACTTCTCAGTGTCGGAGAGTTTCATATTCTCTGTAAAATAGTTTCTCACATAATTACAGGATTTAAAAACAGAACAGAGTACAAAAAAAGCTTTTGGCTGATAATATACCGAGAAGGACCTTCTCAAAAGTTTTAATGCTTAATATTCCTAGAAAACGCAGTGAGTGATTATTATTGGAAGTCACTGGAAACAAAGCCAAGTCTGACTTGACTGGAAAGAAAGTCATTGGAAGTTGAGCTTAAACTACATAAAACAATACATAGAAGAGAGCACGAATGTGGTAAGAAAACAATTTCTTATAGAACTTATTTTTTTGCATCTTGGGTTTAGATTAGCAAATGTCAATCATCTGACTGACTCGGGCATTCAAGCATAAAGGTCAGCCATTTTTGGCAGAACAGTGACATCAGAAGAACAGAAATATTGCTTAATCCTGTTTCAACTCAAACTTGAAAGTATTGGTTCATTTATAGCAAACACAAGAGTTTTCTGCAGGTTAAAATCAAACAAAAAAAGTCTTATTTCCATGTCTTTCTAACTTTTTTCCATTTAAATTCAGAACTTATCTCAATTTGTGCATCAACTTTAGAATTTTCTTTAATTTTACCTGGACTTTAATGTTATTAGTGTTTATCTTTGAATACTTTGTAGAAGCTTCTTTGGTTGATCATGAAAAGCAAATTTATTTTTTGGTACATACTGTTACTATGATTACAGAGACTAGAACATTTGTTTTGCTTCTTGTCACATGAACCTCTCAGGCTCAATTAAACCATTTTAAAGCTCGTCTATTGGGGTTCATTCACGTTTTATAATATTTGATTACACGGTTATGTAAGAGTCTGGGAGCTAATGTGAATTTAATTTGCTACTTGCAAGCAGTTTTGGACAAAAGATCTTAGTCCTATGAGTTTAATATTTATGTATATTTTGGTTTTACTTAAATTCAACAGTTTTTTCTGAAACCCAAAAGATCCCTAAAATGAAAAAAAAAAATATAGTTGATATGGTGGATTTTAGTAACATCTTGGCAGATCTTATAAGCTACAATTCAAGAAACCATCAACGTTATAGTCTTACTGCAATCATCTTTTGATCTGTCGTAAAAGCTTTCCCAATAGACTTTTAATTACGATTACTGCAACCATCATTTAAAAAGAAAATATGTTGTTTTATTGGACAAAGTTTCCACGGTAGGTTTAAGAAATTCACCTCTGACTTGTGTGTGGGACTGTTGGCATGGAGTAAACCTGTGCTCACATCCCATCATCCCTTTGTTTACACTAGTTGCTTACAGCCCCTCACAACCCCAACTATAAAAATGGCGAGCAATATCGGAGCGATCCAGCCATAAAGTTTTAAAGTCAGATGACGAGGAAAATGAAGCTTATGGCTGCCGTTTGCATATAAGAACTACAGGTTTTCTCAAATGGCATTTTTTCATCTGCTCCTTTTTCACAATGATTTAAATAAAGAAATACTCAGAAATGCAATTTTAGCACATAAGAACCCATAGTGACATCAGTGTTACAGAAAAATACCTGAAATGTTTTCTGTGGTCAACCTGGTTTTTTCACATAATTTTACTTTAAAGGAAAAATGGGTCTGGGTCTTTATGGGTTAAGCTTAATTTTCTTTATATATGTCCTCCATCAGGAGAAACATTCTTCAAGAACGTCAAATACAAAAAAGTGAAACATTTTACTTTTAAAAACATTGTTTATCACTGGATACATTGTGGTCATTTTCTGCATTTTCCTTGTATAGCTTAAATATGATGGGAAATGAAATTATTTAGAGCTGCTCTG
>NC_050515.1:12799931-12805759 GCF_002922805.2 Oryzias melastigma | reverse complement strand
GGTGCTTTGATTAGCCACAAAGTTTCACAGATATGAAAAAGTTTTATTCTCATCTTACTGAGATGCAATCTTTCAGATTTGTTTCTACAGTTGACATTTTTTTAAAAATCGCTACACTTTTTTAGCAAAACTTTGACAGAAAAATTTGGTTCAATAGTAATACTAACTTAAAATAATAAATACACTTTTCATTTTTTCATTCAAAGCTTTCTTTTGAAGCATTTGACTGAATTTAAGATTAATACAAATAACAACAAAGACAACAGAAGCACAGTAGACTGTACACACATTATAAATCAATGGACTCCATGGTGTGAGGCTGTATGTCGTCAGCTTAAAAGGCCCACAGAAATGATTTCCGTCTGCTTTACATCGCTGCTGACCCGACTTGACAGCTGCTTGGTTTCAGATTTCACTCTCTGACCACAAGGACACACGAATCAGGCGGCGCTGACGAGCTGCAGAGCATTCAGCTTTCCAGGCGTCACAAAGCTCGAT
This sequence comes from Oryzias melastigma, assembly GCF_002922805.2. Taxonomy (NCBI): domain Eukaryota; kingdom Metazoa; phylum Chordata; class Actinopteri; order Beloniformes; family Adrianichthyidae; genus Oryzias; species Oryzias melastigma. The sequence continues at coordinate 12,805,261 of NC_050515.1, read as the reverse complement.
TTACTTCACATTCTGAGTGTGTCAGAGAGAATGTTTCCTGCTCTCCTACTGGGGGGATGAAACAGTCATGGGTCAGGAGTTTATGTCTCAATCCACAGCAGCTGAAAGGCAAATCGGACATCTTTTTTTTCCCCAAATCAAGACATGAAAACTAAAAAGCTCTCAGATGCAGAGCCTGTTTATTTCTAGTTCTATTAGCTACTAAATGTTTTAGAATTTAAACTGAAAGCTAAAGCATCATTTTCTTCTAATCACAAGTGAGGAAACTAATTACATCAACAGGAAACATGTTCATTACAGAGTTAATACGAACATCAAGGCATGAAAGAGGATTTCAGAGGCTGCACTTTACTGATCTTTTGATGCTCGGCAGACATGTTCACCGTGTCCTCACTCTCAGAGCTGAGGACATTTTCTTCACATTTTCTCCAGCACCCTTTTATCTCACTTCCACTTTTCAGATTCGGATGGTTCTAAGAACAAGAGAGCTCCAAGGTGGATAGGAGGAAGACTTCGGGTCATTTTCTTCATCTTTTTTTCTGGTAACATCCGGCAAACAGATCCAATCATCCAGAAACAAACCACAAAATCTCTACACATTCAGGCATTATTTGATATGAAACTGAAGGAAAAGAGTTTTATTCTTCAACCATTAGATCAGGGACTGAATTCTTAAAAAAAAGGATTTCTTTTATAATGGCTGCAACATCTAAATTGACTTTTGGGCAAAAGTCCAACACACTGATTGTGATTCTGATAAGACACCTGATTGTTTCGATGAGCTTCAGAATAGACACAGTCAAACTTGCTGTAGTTTAAAATTCCTGCCAGGAGCAGAGCCAAGCCGCCGTCTATACAAAGCAGACTCTTTCATCTCTTTCCTGAAACTATAAATTCTGGTAAAGACTTAACGTTTGCCCTCTAGAACTTTCCTTTGGGTGTCCTCCTTTCTATCTGTGCGCAGCAAGTGCATAAATCAAAGCAAACTGGATGACAATTGGAAATCTATGATGCATCGTTTTCCCCCGTGATGGCATTATCTTAACCTGCTGCATGTCTCTTTCTTTTAGCCGGAAAAAGAGGAACTCGCTTGTGTTTTAAAAGAAGCTGCACAGTTACCTTATTCTTTCTTCATTTTTGATTAATTCGATTTTCTCTGGGAGTCACAACAAATAATGTTTGTATGTTGCAATTAATTATTGCTATTTCTCTTGTTAAATGCTAAACTGCTACTGTGTTTAGTTTTTAATCAGTGGTGAGTTTGTGTTTAAGGCTGACAATGATAAATGGCACACTGCAACATAAGGAGGTGAAACAGATAAAGATGTGCAAAAACACTTAATGTAGAGCAGGGCTTTGTCTTCCATTGGCTTTTTTTCTTTTTTAGGGTGACATTACCTTGGTTTTAAATATTTGCACACACAGGAATCTGCATTCAAACTATTCATAAACAGCATAAAGGAAATAATTCTGCTTTGTGGCTCACTGAAAAACAATAAGAGGGATAATGCTGAATTCACATTTTATGTAGAGCACAATGCAAACTCAACATTAAAGAAGTAATGGAAGGTTAATTTTAGTATCAGTAAATTTGCATCAAATCATTTCAATGGGAATATTTCAAGCCAAATTACAAAATATGGTTTTAATAATTAATCTAGATGAAGAACAACAGGAGGTCCTTAAATGATGTTCAACCAAATGTGTAATTAGAAATAAACTTATTTAAAAGATAACACTAACATCAGCTGAGTTAATCTTGCAAGCAAAGCCTTAAAAAAGTAAATGAACTAAATTCTTATTCAAGACTCCATTCAGATATATTACACGTTCCGAAAGACTCAGCAAAGTATTCCACTTTTGTTTTAGTCAAAGCAGAGATAATTTCGGAGTGCTCTTGGAGGCAGTTTTGCAGTCTTAGCAGAAGTAAATAACATTTAAAAGTAAGATTTCTAATCAAAGAGATGCACACTGAAGTCACGCCGTTTTCTTTTCCAACAATAAAATAAAAAAGCTTCTCCGTTTATGTTTATGCAGCGGACTTAAATCTCACAAACAGAAGATTTGCTTTTCCTCTTTGTCGTTGCTTTTATGAGTTTGGCACATCATTGTCGATGGTGCTTCAGCAAAAAACTAAAATGATCAGAAAGGAAATAACATTTCAAATGTTTTGTTGATTTTCTGGTCTTGTTTAACTGTAATCTGTAGTCTTTGATTGTATTGCTACCAATAAAAATGAGCTGAAAGTTGTTTGTCTCCATAGAAACTTGCACTTCAGTCAGAATTCTGAGAGGTTTCTTCTCTGCAGCACAGATGTCCATCTTAATTACGCTTTTTGAACACCTGCAATCCTTAAGATTCTTTTTTTTTTCCTCTCAGTGAAAATAACACACAAATGATTTATTTATCAAGGACGTAAATTCAGCTGTGACCAAAGAAAACATTAGGAAAGAAGAAAGACTGGTGTTTGCAGCCTGTTTATTGCAAGACAAAATGGTGGAAGGTATTAGTTTTAAAGTTAAACTCTCAGTTTTATATCAGAGTTGTGTGTGTTTGAGCAGATGAGTAACCAGACATCTGTGTGTGTCTTCGTCTGTTTTCTGCTCACAGCTATTTGTGCTGTTCAGACATATTGAGTGAAATGCAAATGATTGCATGAGAAGAGCAGATAATTGCTCATTTCGATTCATAGTTTATGTTTCATAATAACACATTACATTCTCCCGCTGGAAGGTAAAATGGCCATCATTAAAATGAATGCAGGTTGTTCCAGTGAGACAAAATGGTTTTGTTTTTGCTAAATGAATAATATGAAGCCAGCGACTTCACTGTAAAATCCTCCAAAACGATTACAGATTACATTTTTTTGTCATAACTAAAGGCTCAAATGCATATTTCCAGATGGTGGGAATAAATAAACAACATATGAAAGGTTCTAAGGGTAAATTACTCCAACCATGCCACTTTTAAAGCCAAACTCCTTCTAATGTCCACCCACACTTGATATTTTATTTCTCAAAAGAGGATTATTTGCCCATTTAGCTCCCACACCATGCCCACATTGGAAAAATGTAACCCGAACATGACCTTTACTGTGAGAACTCCAAATTCTTGAGTTTAATCCAACCGAAAAAGTTCTTAATTTTACTTTGCAAAGAATAATGTAGCAAAAAACAGCATTTTCCGAGTAAAAAGTGAACCAATTATGTTGAAAACATCACTTAAAGAATCATTCTGAAATTCAACAGCTTATGTTTTAATTTTGAAATAATAAACTATCCTTTTAAATATGTATAATTAAAAAAAAATGTGTTTTAAATCTATGAATTTGTGTATTTTTTGCATCTGAAAATGCAGGATCCAACACTTTTAATTTACGTGTATTTTGTTTTTAACCATAATTCTCAGGAACAAACATATACAGTTACTTTTAGTCAAACATAAATGCTCTAAAGAAAAATATAAGCTCTAATTTGAACAAATTCTGGATTTTTTAAGTTTAGAAAATTAACAAAAGCACAACAAATGTACCCAATCTGTTAGGTTTTCCTATAGTGAAATGTGAAACTAATGGTGCACTATAATAAAAGACACAAATCATAGTGGACAAAACTGTCACTTAGAGGGAATTATTTTAAAGGCTTTTGTAAGAAAACGGACAACAGAATTCTTTTGTGCATCACATGAGTCTGTGGAAAGCAAAGGGCACAAAAAGAAGAGGCTTTGCTCTGCACAGAAATTATGGACTCCAATAGCTTTCATGAGTCTTTGCAGCACTGCAGCAAAACCGGTCAGTAAAAAGAGAACAAATAATGTAATAAAACATCTGCTGAACAAGCCAAACCCAAACTACATCCATAAAAAGCTTAAATTACATGTACAGGTAAGGTCAAACCTTGTATTCTTTTAATGCCGAATGAACAAGTTATTATTCATAAATCCTTTATGTAGTAAAAAAATAAATAAGTCATAAAACCCCTGTGGACGGTGATGTGCCTCCGACTCCTTTTGATTGCTTTAGAAGTACATTTTATCAATTTACCTTCTAACTCCACTGCTTTTAATTTCACTTAAGCTGTTTCAATGAGTCCCACGATGATCACCTGACAGACTGAGACCACTCTCAAAACACGAGGATAAAAGGCAATATCAGCATGTCAATAGTCGACCTCAAACTCAGACAAATTATGGCTAGACGTCTTAAATAGGAAGTCGATGCTGTCATTTCCCAGCAGTTCACTTTACCAGGAAACGTTTACATTATTGCAAAGAACAAGGAGGCACATTCAGCTCAGATAATTGTTGAAAGTACAGTGTTTCCCAAACATCCATGAGGAAAATAATCAGATCCCCCGAATCTCTGCAAGGATCCCTGATGCTAATCGAGGCTCTTGGTTTTACACAGAACTACCTTTAGAGCTTCTAAAGTCTTATTTGTGTGTCCAGCATTACCTGCACGATGATATTTCAAAGCATGGTGAAAAATAAAAATCTGTCAGGTCTCGTTAAGTTTAAAAATAATATAATAAATGCATTTGCCATTTATTGGTTACTTTTTATTGGAATCCAAATTTTGATTTTGGCTTGATTTTAGTAGATCAGGTTAATCTTTCTTAGCGTTTCTTTCAAAAAAAAAAAAAAAAAAAAACCAAACAGTTCAGAAACATGTTTCACATTTTTTTATTAAAACTCGTCCCTAGATGTGAATTTGTGGCCCCGCAAAAGACTGGCAACCTATTCAGGGTGTACTCCACCTTCACCCAACAGTAGCTGGGATAGGCTCCAGCAACCCTGTGATCTTAAAAGGAGTTCATTTGGTTAGAAGATGGATGGATGGATGTTTAAATACTATAAACATGAAGGGTCATTTCAAAGTCAAGGAAGTTATGGCACAGGATAGACTAAAACAAAGTTATAATTCATTTAACTCTAGAGCACTGTCGCTGGGTGATTTTCACCTGAACATAAGTTATTACATGATTTTCTATATGTTGCATTTTTCTGAGTCATGGATTCCTAAAGTCTCACATGTCCCAGGGATGGACCAAAGGCAAAGTCTACAGTATAATTTTTTATTTATGGACATTTTTGTTCTAAAATTCCTAATTTTTCTAGTATGTTTTTAGGCTCTTCCTATATTTTTACTATTTTGTTACATTTACCAAAGTTGAAAATGAAATACAACTACACTAATTTATCATGTGCTGTCATATTTTCATCTTTTTTTTATGAAAAATACTTTTTATTGTGTAAATTATATCAGGTAAAAATTCCCCGGCAAAAGTGATGGTGTAACTTTTTATAACAAAAATGTTCTAGTGTCAAACAGG
>NC_050515.1:12799130-12799662 GCF_002922805.2 Oryzias melastigma | reverse complement strand
GATTCCTAAAGTCTCACATGTCCCAGATATGGACCAAAGGCAACGTCTACAGTATCATTTTTTATTTATGGACATTTTTGTTCTAAAATTCCTAATTTTTCTGTATTTTTCCTAGCATGTTTTTAGGCTCTTCCTATATTTTTACTATCTATTTTGTTACATTTACCAAAGTTGAAAATGAAATACAACTACACTAATTTATCATGTGCTGTCATATTTTCATCTTTTTTTATGAAAAATACTTTTTATTGTGTAAATTATATCAGGTACAAATTCTGCTGCAAAAGTGATGGTGTAACTTTTTATAACAAAAATGTTCTGGTGTCAAACAGGTTTAGAATAAATTGTTCATGTTTTTATGGGTTATTTAAAATAAAAAGATACCTCTTATGTGTTTTGTTTTTTAAATTTGAGATCCAACATTTTTTTTTTTATCTGTAAAAAATTCAGATGCATCTTATATATTTTTTATGTGGCATTTCAGACTCAGAAATGTTCTCAAGAGTTATCAAAGAGTATTACATGTTTTGAC
>NC_050515.1:12764161-12798983 GCF_002922805.2 Oryzias melastigma | reverse complement strand
TCTGGACTTACTTCCGGCTAATGATTTTCAGCCGCCATCTTGTCTGCCACCAGGTCCCCCAATTCCCTACAACCCCAACCTATCATTACAGGTGCAACATATCTGAGCTATCCAGCTGTACAGTTTTGAGCTAGATGCCTGTTTGAATGAGGAAAACAGAGATGTCTGTTAGTGGATGCACCAGAGTGGAGCGGAATGGGGAGCTTGACTGTAGTATCTACATCACTTCTAAAAGCTTTTTTAACATTTTTCTTTCGTTTGCTCTTGTTTCACATCAATGTGAATTAAAAAAAAAACTCAAAAATGCACATTTTATCTAAGATTTTCCTGATATTTGTCCTCTTTCATGAGAAAAATGCCACAAAAACATGTTAAACAACAAAAACACAAATTTCATTAAAGTGAGTTTTTAGCCTTTTGTGGTACGACGTGGTAGGAGTAGTTCGGGACGATCCAGTTAATTCTGGCGAGCCTTTGCACTCAGTTAAGCCTCACTTCCACTGGGCGGTTTGTTTTCACGGCGTATGTGGCTGTAGACCGCTAGCGTGTCATTGCATCATTGTAGTGTAACGACTAAAAAAGCAATAACAATGGAGATTCTTGCGTTACTTTTTATTTTTCTTGCTTTACTTTTGGTATATCATGTATAACAGGAATTTAATGATGTTTGGAAGAAGATTGCTGGCAGCTGAAAAGAATACCCCCATAAAGAGGAAAACGGAATGGCTAGCTTAGCGCTATATTTGTGCTTTCTAATGTCATCATCCTTTCTGCCAATGAACGTGCGGCAACAGCGGCCAACCTTCCATTTTTCTTTGGACCTTCAATGGATGGGGCCCTCAAGAGGTTCGGGTCAGAACTGTATAATGCGTCCATTTTTCAATGGAAACGCTCAAAATGCCAGATCAAACCGGATTATACCGTATCATACTGCTCAGTGGAAACGAGACTCTTATTTTCCAATTTTAATTTTTTTCTATGACACATTACCCTCAGACTTTCACAAACGACGTGGAATAAAACCTCCCACGTCCCTCTTAGTTTCAAGGCGACACAAAAAAGTAATAATACAACAAGCAAAACTGCATTAGAGTTTGTCAAAAAAAAAAAAAAAGATCCTCATTGACCTTGTAAGGCTTTTTTTTCAAACTTTCATTATGTTCTTCACAAAAGCAAAACCACAAAAAAAAAAAAAAAACCTTGTGTGGTCAGAATTCACATGTGGCTCAAAAAAAAAAAAACCTTGTGTGGTCAGAATTCACATGTGGCTCAAAATAAAGATCTCGCACATCCTCAGACTCTGTTTCAGCATCTCTATGTAAGGTTTGTCTTTGAGATATCAGGCTGTTTCGCTAAGTGGTCACTGCGCTCGAGGTCAAGCCTCCCACATGCCCAGACAAGCACAAACATGCAGACATATTTTACCTTATTTGATTTCTTTCTTTCTGAGAAATCTGTCTTCACCAGCAGCAGGACAGAGCAGCCTACGGTGTTCTCACATTTTTATAATTGCCATTTCAATGCCCCATAGAAATAATATTGTGGCTGCTAATGATTGTGTTGCCTCATCTTGTTCTAAATGGGAACATTTACACGTTTAGCTCCCTGGAATTGGTTTTAACTTATCTAGCAGCTTCAGGTTGATGAGATCTTCCAGGATAAGTGTGTCTTCCCACTGACAACATGTCTGAGTCATGTCTATTCCCTCATTGCTTCTGGATTCAAGTTCCATTGTAACAATTTGAGTTGGTAACTGAGGTCTCCATAAAATCTCTCAGAAAATTCTCACTTCACTTGAGTCTAAATTTCTTTGCATCCTTTTCCTTTAACAGAAATTTCAAAGCCATTTTTCTAAAATTGAAACTGATATTCAACTATTGTGAAAAGCATGGCCTCATAAATTGTATTTGTTCCAAAATCAATGTACGCCCTTATTATTGCTTATCCATGGATTGTCATTTTATATAAAACCTTGTTGCAGAACTATACATTTATCTATTTTCCTCAGTTTAGTAACCCGCAGGGATCATCAAGAACTAGAAGATTATGTCTACTAAGTGACAAGAGGCAGAAATAATACACCAGACACTGCAGGGAAAAAAAAAAAAAAAAATAAAAACAGTTGCTGACAAAAAACACCCCGAGGCTTCACTGTCATAGTCTGATAACCTGAAAACATCATTACCGGCAATGTAAAAAGGTTACTGTAGACTAGAGTAAGTATATCTGATGAGACTTTTGACATCAAGAAAAAAAATTAGTATATTTTGGTTTTTAGAAGCTGCTTCGGTGTTCCTGAACTAAAGCCATGATAGATATGTTAGTGTTTTTTTGACAGTTTCCTCACTTTTTCTGCCTATTTTTGAGATATCAGGATGTCTTTGCTTCTCAGACGGATCAGTTTGCCAAGAAGACTCTGTCTCCTGCAGCCTCCCACTCCTTCCTCTCCCCTCCAAAAACTTCCCAGGGTGCCTCAACAAAATGGAGCTTAAAAAAAAATGATTTCCTAAAACACTTCAGTTTAATCACTAGCCTGTCGTTATGAGATTATGCCCTGACGAGAAATGAAAAGATTTACATATAAATCACTCGGTTGGAAATCATCTGTCCTCTTTTAGCCTTCAATCAGAAGTTGTTTACCGCCACTGTTTTGATTGGTGGTTAAGCAAAACACGAAATGCAACATCAGATTTGTAGGTTATTAAAAGGAAATGGATTTTCTTCACAGAAACAAAAGACTTATTTCTTTATTTTTTTCACTATTATAGTTATCACAGTTTTAATGAAGCAAATATGTTTTTAAAATGATGCAACAGCTGCAATTGGGTAGATTTTTATTTTATTTTGTTTTTTACACTTAATTTTCCATATAAATTATTGTCCTTACTTTAAAACCTTAAAGCATGCAGAGGTTCGTCTAAAAATTAGTTTAAAATCGATATATTTATTTTCCTAATAAGCTAAAAACCTAAAAATAAGCTAAAAATAAATATCTGTAAACAGATTGCATGGGTTATTTCCTATGACAAAATTATAGCAAAGTCTTCAAATTTCAAGAATCCCAATCGCCAAGCTCCATGCTTGAGCTGCACAGCATTGGAACAAGATTAAAAAAATATTCCCCCTGAGTAATAAAAGCAAAGAAATTTGGAGCCTTTTTGAAAGGACATGGTTTCAATGAGCTGCAAGCTGTAGGTGTGGAAGAAAACTGCAAAAATAACCCAATAAACCACCTTTTGATTGCTTTCAGTTGGAACTGCTTTTTTGAGCATTAACACTCTAATAGCACGGCCTCATTTGCTGTTCTTATAAATCCAGTGAAACCAATACCTATACAGGAGATGGATTAAGTTTGTGCAGGCAGCACCGATTGATTTGGTTGATTTAAGCTTTTTTTTCAGCTCTTTGGTTGCCGACATATTGGCCAAACATGGGGAAAAAAAAAAACAGTCTTTTGATAAATAAGCCAGTTTGAAACACACAGGAGCGTTAAATAAAAAATATATATATCAGTCTTTATAGCATTTCTGATCTTCTATCTTAAAAACAACAGATGGAGTTCTGCTGTAATGTGGGTAAAGGGACTTACTATACACTGGAACAGCAATTAGAAGTTATTTGGTATCTTTTGATCTATTGTAAAAGCATTCACAGTGGTCTTTTAATCATGATTAGGCCCTTTTTAGGTAAATCAAAAAACCTGTGTCATTTTCTAGGACATAGTTTCTGCAGAGCAGCAGTATTTTATTATTAGAAATTTGCCTCTCTGAGCACATATACAATCTTTTTCCATCTGCATTTTTTTCTTCTCCTGTTCAGAATGTTTAAAGAAAAAAAACTCTCAGAAAGGCAATTATGAGCCTGATTTTCTTTACATATTCCCTCCATCATCAGAAAAAAAACCCCACAAGAATACATTAAAACACACAAAAAAAAAAAACACAGTTTTCATAGGAGTAGATCTTTACTAATTAATGGTAGTGATTTACTCTTACCTTGCAGTAAAAAGGTCCTCGTCCTAATCCTGCCTGGGTCCTTTCTTTGTGGAATTTGTGCGTTCCCTCCTGTTCATTTTCCTTCCTTTTCTCCCAACAGTGGTTGAGATGGACTCCAACAAAGAAGCAGATAAAGAAAAATCAATGGATGAATGAAAATATGATGTATACATATAAATAAATGGATAGCAACAGGCAGAACATAGTCGACATTAAAATGCACACAAATGTGTGGGGTGGACAAAATGGTTGAAACTCTTAAAATAGAAATATTTGTTTTTGTGCAGATACAGCATTTAGAGAAAAGGTTTTACTCTTGTACCCACCTAATATGTTGAGCAAATAAAACAGTAAGTGCAAAAAGTAAAAATTTGTCATTTGGTTGTTTTTTATGATGTGCAGTAATGGGGCATGAGCTCATACTTCCTAACATTTTCAGAAATATAAAAGTTCTGTACAAACTCAGGGTTAGTTTTGATTGAATTTTATAGCTAAGCAGAAAATATTTTGTGCAACAACATGAAAACAAGCGGAGACACCATCTGGTACTTCTTTACACCACAAACCAGTACATCTGGTCTAAAGAGACAAGCTCTTCTGAGAGTAAAAGTTTGATAAGAAGAATTGTGCACTGCTGAGATGTGCTTTCCTCCAAGTCTACGCTTTCAAGCTTTTTATCGAGCATCTGATAAGAAATAAATCTACTGCAGCTGTTTGAGAGCTTTTTTTAAATTTCCCTCATCGATTAAAAAATAAATCTTTAGGGCATCTACCCACCACTAAGGTCAACAGAAAGTGGTGTGTATTAAAAATAAATAAGTTCAGTTTTGTTCAATTTAAACATTTAAACCCTTTGGTGCCGTTCCTACTGGACGACAGTAGGGAGCAAAGACTTCCTGACAAAGACATGGATAGAGGGCTGGATCAGGAGGATTTTGAGTCCATCATGAGACCTTACAGTCTAAGCCTTAGGGAGCATTGTTTTAGGGTCGTCCAGGTCAAATTCATAAAAAAAGGGTGGTCTTGTCTGAAGGACAGAAGGACTATCTGTCCCCCGACCTGAAAAATGACGCTGGTTTCATGAGAGGGGCCTATTCCTGAAGGCTACTTTGGAAACTATAAGAAGATGAGCACAATATGAGCAAAGGGCTCTGTTTGTTAACCTAAATCTTGTGTTAGGGTCGGCACCGACTCGTTATAGTTTTTAATTGTAAAAAAGAATCACTTAAAATTAATCTATTCCATCAAGACTTTTGACTTTGTTTGGAACCTTGATAAATTCTTTTTTTTCTTAAATGCTCTGGTTGAAATTATTTCCGTTCTGGTGTTAGGTTCGGTTACGATATATAAAATAATTTTATGAATCAGCAATTAGAGCTAAAATTCAAATCGTTAATTTGTCCAGTATCGTCTCAAAGAGCAAAATAAACAAACTCGGGCATGTCCAGACACACACAGAGGACCATTCCGAATTCTTCCCTTGGCTTTCCCCTCCATTTGAAGGGGGAGTTTGAGTGCTAGTGTGTCGGGGAAATTTATTTTTAAATCTGACGTTCCAAACAAAAGGATATAAAGTCCTCACCCACGAGGCTAAACCGCGTCACGCTGAGAAGCGCTTTTCTTCTCGTGGATGCGCTCTGAACTACAGACGTTTACATTTGAGTGTAAGTAATTACTTTTAGTCGTTATGTATATTCAAGCGCTAGAAACTCTGCGCTAACGCTAGCGGACCGGCGATTATTGATGACATCATCGAAAAAAGTGACGTCCAAAATATGAAACAACATTTTTTCATAACTCCCCGATTGGAGGGCCAAACGAAGAAAAGGGAGATGGGAAGAATTCGGATTGGGACAGACTTTTCTCTGACTTAGCTTTCTAATATTTTTGGCAGATGTGATTTTATTGGTTTGACTTGTTTGTTGTGTTGGTTGTTTGTGTTCTAATGTGTTTGGATTAAATTTCTATTGCTGACAAAAATATCTGTATTTTTAAATGTTGAACAAAATGTGGGTCAAAACTGACCCATAACACAATGGAAGTTACTAGAGTTAAATCTAAATAAAAAAAAAATATTAAGCAATTAATTTCAGAGATATATTCTAAACCCCTCGGTAAAATTCAAGCAACACAAAAAGCATAGTTTTTTTATGATTCTTTTGAGATAATTCTGTTTTTATTAAAATCTAGATTGATAAATATTTTTTTAAGGCCCAGAGACCCACAAAAATTTTTAAAAACTAACATTTCCATGGATAAGGAAGCTTAATAGGATAACCAAGATTTAAAAAATGGATTAGAGGTTATTGTTTTTAATGTATTTTAAAGCTGATTTAAAACACGGGTCAAAACAGACCGTTAACACTGCGGATTCAAACAGAAAACTAACACAAGCATAAGGTTAAATAAGTCCGCAGGATTTTCCTGTTCCCTCATTTTCAGAGGTGTAATAATTTCAATTTGAGAATTTGTTTTTGGAAAATCAATTAATCTAAAGTAGTTATGTTTTTTTATTTAAACAATAACATACTTTCACGAAAGAGCCTAAAGTTTCTTTCAAAACTGCTTTCCTGAATTTCTTGTAATTGCTGACAGGCTGTGTTTGCCATCAGGTCATTTAGTTGTAATAATAGTAAAAATATTAATGGAATACAAAAAGAGGGAATCTAAAAGTAGAAAAATAAATATTAAAAATATTTAATTACTTGAAAGTGGTAAAATTATCCGTTTATACGGAAAATAATTTCTACTTAAAACATTAAATCGAATATTAAGAAATCAACATTTAGAAGTTCCACTCAAGAACTCAAAAAGTGAAAAATTAGCTACAAAAGCTGTTAGAATCACTTCAAATTGAATATGAAATAGGGCAATAAGAATGTTTTTTCTATAACTCTAAGCAAATGGTTTGTATTTTATGAGTTTTTATGTCATTCATTTTAATTAGTTACAAAAAGACTATAGTGTAATTAGTGGATATGACTAATTTTAGAACAAAATGGGAATACAATCCTAATGTCCTATCTTAATAAGTTCTTATAAAATCTCTGAAACTTGTTCTTAATCTTAGAACATAAATCTAAACTTTTGTTTCCAAAGTCCAATTGTGTCAACATTTATTAAACTTGAAAATAACATCTTAAAAATCTTACCAAACATTGAAATGTTATGTTTTTTTTGTCTATTGATTATTTCTATGGAGCAAAATTATTTTGATTTATATTAATACATTTTATAGACCCTAGTTGGTAATGAGCCAAAAATAATCTCAACTTTGCCAATTTTGAGAGACTCTTGGAAAGCTGTGAAGGTGTAAAACAACTTAAAACCTGGTAAAATGTCAAGGTTTTAAACCTTTGCATCAAATAGTTTGCAGAGTGACAAAACTCAACAGAACTCTGTGGTCTCTCTCTTATGCACAAATGTTTTAGTTTTGTTCCATTACACGACAAAATTACCACTTTCAGATCACTACATCTCTCGATAAAACCAAAAGTAATGATTTTACATGCGTTCATTTCCTTGTAGACCTTTCTCTTTTGTCTTCAAGAGTCACAGCTAACAGGTGAAATAATTACATGTGGATAAAAAGCAAAAATAGATTTCATGAGGTAAATGGATCACAATACACGACAAAGCTCTATTAGTCCAACTTCATTGTTTGTTTTATATCAGCTTAATAGTAAGCCTAAATTCTAAGTGTAATCTTTTACTTTACTCAGAATAACATGCAGAGCATTAGAATAGTAGAAGAAATCTCTTTTCCACTTGACTGCCTGAGCAGAAGCTGCAGCAGGTCTGAACAATATTGACTTCATGGCTTTTTGCTCTTGTAAAAGCAGTGAAGCTTCTGCTGCTGTAAATTTAACTTCAAACACCTATAGGAGGGAGAGAGATTTATTTACTACAAAGAAAATGTCATCCGCTGCTAAAATTAATTAACTGCAAAGCTCATTTAAAAAAATAAAGAGGGTGAAGTTAGTGCTCTGCTGGGATGTTTTTCTTCTGCCGAGACTGGATTAGTGGTATTGGAAAAACCATTACAACTTGAGGCAAACTCAATTATTGATGCAGGTTAGTCAGTTATGTAAAATCACCAAACTGACATTGGCAGAAAATAACCTCAATGGAAATGTTTTGATATAAGAAAAATCATGAATCACCGGCTGTGATTGTTGCATTTCTGTTTCTTTGTTGTCACGATGCATAAAATATGACCATTTAATGATGGATTTTAAGTCATATCTGAGTGATCTGTGGGGAGAGCAGCTCATCAGTTAGTCCTCCTGATCATAACATATTGACAAATATGACAGTATTCCCTGGAGAAATGATATTTTCATTAAAATTATATTCTAAATGAAGATTGACCTGCAGTGAAAATTAAAGCGACTCACTTAAGGTTGTGGGTTCACGTCAAAGAAACATTTTATCGGCAAAACGATTCCCTCATCTCCCATTTATTATCTGCTGGGTTCAATATGACATTGACCCTATAACAGCTTCACCTCTTCTGAGAAGGGGTTTTCAAAGATTCATGAGTGTGTTTGTAAAAATGTTTGACTATTATTCCAATGGTGCATCTGTGAGATTAAAATATAGATGTCAGATGAGAAATACTGCTTTTTAAAGATTCTCCGTCATGTTCAAGTCAGGATTCTGGGAAGGCCAGACAAGTTCAACACCAAAACCTTGTCTGTGTCTTTAAGGACTGTTCCAAGTTTGATCTCCATCAGTTAAGGGGGTGGGAGAGGGTTAAGGGTTCTGTGTAGGTCAAGGGTTTGGGCTCTATTTTTATACTGAGGCTTGCTTTAGTATTAGCTGTTCTATTTTAGTGTGTAACACTTTGTGTTACATTATATATGATAAGTGATAAATAAAAGATTGATTTGGGGCACAGTTACGCTAGACCACGTTGCCAGATAGAGTCATAGGTTTCCAGCCAAAAAGTCATCTAAAAACCACCAGAACTCACAATCATCCATTCTTAATTACTTCCAATTTTGATTAAAAGTCCAACTTTGAGACATTTTATAATGATTTTTTTTCAGGTATCAAGAACAACTAAAAAAAGAAAGGGGGGGAAAAGCCACAAATAACCAAATAGGATTATGATATCTTATAAAAGTTCTTGCATTTTTTATTTTTCATAAAATTTAAGTGAGGAAAATTAAAAGGAACAGGAAATACACAAAATTCAGAGATTTCAAGAATATTTCAGCCATACTCAGCTTGTATTTAAAAAACATATTATTGGACATATTTTTATGTTATGATTATTAATATGATCATCACAATGGCAAGAATGTTGACAGGTGAGGCACTGACTCACCTGTCTCCTCTGATCACTCGTCTGTGAAAAGAAGCTACTTTGAGTTACATTAAATGACTGAAGAATCAATAGTAGTGCACTTTTAAACACTTTACGAGGACATAACATTTAAAAAAATAAATTACTACAAACAAGTCTGACAAGTATCAGAAGATCCAAGCCACAAGAAAACTGGACGTATGAATTAGACAGAAGCTTCTGGAGAGCTGAATCATTTAAAAAGTTAATTGAAACTGTTTTTGTTGAAGTATGTGAGCAGAAAAACGTTCATGCTCAAAATTTTACTTGCAAAATGTATTTAACCAAATGAATCAGCTGATATTGCTTTATGGCATCAGTAATGCAAATCCAGAGAAGATAAAGAGAGAAGAAGAAGTTTTTTCAGGTCTACAAACTATTTGAGGAGAGAAAATCGACAGTTTTTTTCCTCTGACTCTCACATGCATCGGAATAAGAACACACAAAAAATATAATAAAAATAAATAAAGTATAAAAGTCCACCTGTCTTCTCTCAGGTTCAACACAGGTGCAGTTTGTTCATCCCATTGAGCTGTTAGGAACTGGAGGTGTAGGACGCAAAATGCAGGAGAGCAGAAAAATCTAATAATAAACTTGAACATGAAAAAATCAATTAACTAAACAAGTAACAAAAGAATGGTTGAACAGGTGAAAAGACAAGGATAAACTGAAAATCAAACTTCTAAATGCTGAGGACAATTACTAAAAATGAAAACAGCTGTGGATTGTTAACTTCAACCTTGTGTGACAGTGACAAGGGGAAAACGCACAACTATGAACACAATTCTCACATTGGCTTTATTTCCTATAATAAAATTTAAGTTAACAGATCAGAATTTATCTTCAGAACCTGCAATCTTACATTTATTGCTTTTACCCTTTTTCACTTAAATTTTCATTGAAACTTATAAAAACTCCAAAATAGCACATTGGGTTGGAAATGGTAAGACACTTCTGTTCATATGTGAGTCAATAGTGTATTTATTATTTAGATTCTTATAGTTCGATATGTCCCAAACTACTTTAATACCAGCAATTTAATCAACTGTGTAGCAAAATTTAAAAAAAGCAAAACATTTGCTTTTATCTTTGACTGACTCAAAGCCTGACAGTAACGGTGTGACATCATAAAGTTAATTTAGAGAAAATTAGGGTACAACTTGAGTGCAGTTGGATGGGTGGGCAGACTGCATTCATCCACACGAATGTTCCTGGATTTGGTTTGCTGGCGTTCGAACAGCGCCAAGCAGACTGAGGGAGCCAAACCTTTTCGTTTTATTTTCCAAACCATTCTCAGGGACACTCAGACACACAGGAAAAAGAGCCTTTTGAGATCTGGGCAGCTAATTTAACCTAAATTAAAAAAGAGGAGATTATACTGGAAGAGCAGAGCTTAAAGGCTCAATGTGAAAGCAACACCACTCACAACAAGGTTGCAAAGGAGCTGAGTGATGCTTGTCTAATAATGACATTACCCTCTTTATTGCCATGCTTCCCTCAGGCTCGTGGCAGTAGCAAAATTCAATCATTATTATGCTGTTTTTTTCTTTTTTTTTTTTTGCTACATTTGTGTACATTAGTCAGCTGGGAGTAGCAAACAATGTTTTATGAGCTTACTGCATGTTTTATTTATGGAGGATTAAAACAAGATTCCCCCCATGTGAAAACAACAGTTACACGTTTCTGCATTGTGCACTCTTTTACTGTTTCATCATCCAAGAAATGCTTCATCACAAAAAATGCAAATGAAAGTCAGTAGAGGTCACTCCGAGCAGTTTTAAGAGCATAAATCTCAAGGAGCTGAGTGATTATTGAAGGTTTGATCATTAACGCACTAACGGAGAGTGATCAATAACAGGACGGTTGACCATACTGTGTTCAGGTGCAGATCTTCATACCTGACAGCAGGTATTTTTACTAAATGAGATATTTATGTAGGACGCCTGAAAGGTTGATACAATATGCAGTAGATGCCATCAATAAGCATATAAATGGCATTAATCCGTTTTGACAATCATGGCAAAATTACATTTGTTTTGGACTATTTTGCTTCCTTCTCCTAAACTCTGACTAATCATAGTTAACTTTGTTTGACTTCATTTCACACTTTCATTCTAAAGCTTCAGTAAGAACATTTAATCAAATGCTCCCTCTTCAGCTCCCCATAAAAAATATTAAAGTTGTTTTAAGTTTATTCTGAAAGGCAGAAAAAAAAAGTGCAGACTCACTAACCCATCCAGATTTAATTATCAGAACTTTGCTTTTAATTCTATCTATCATAGAGTGTTGGCTCTAAACTTTAATGAAATGATCCTCCCTCTGAAAGGATGGTTTAATTCCAACAATAACTTTAGTTTGTTTTTTTCCACCCACAGGCTTTAACTGCTCCCCATAATTTACTCTTTTTTCATCGTGTGTGGGTTTATGGCAGCCATGAAACCAGACTCAAACAGATTCTCACTCAGGTCCTGTCGAAGGTTTAAATAAAGCCTCTATTGTTGGTGGCTTGATAAACAGCCAAATGACAAGGAAACCGTATGTTCCTCGAGAATTCTACAGTCATTTTTTTTGTCTGTTCTGCTTCTAATCACCTAATGCACTTCTCAGAATTTTATTGATTATATTAACTGCTCTAGATGAATTACAAACCATGTGGAATGTGGGTGACATTATTCTTTGTGGCAGAGCATGCTTTCGAAGCTGCATGCAAAGAGGAATAATAGCAGCCTGAGAGAAGAAGAACAGAAATGAAAAATGTCCATCGATTGCATTCATTTTTGGATGCATTCTGTGCATCCTTTGATCCTGAATCATCCTAATCCACAAAGTTTAACATTTTTCTGCCATGGTGAGAGTAAACATCCAAACTAGTGTCGATCAAAGTCAAATCATCATCAAAGGAATGCCCTATATTTTCCTGCAAAGCATTTCATCCTGATTTGTTTTCTTTTTGGATTGCATCCCCTCCCCTGAAAACACACACATGCATCCATGTGATTGTCTGAAGACACAATACAACATTTGTCTTTTGAAATCCTCACATGCTGCATTCAGGGATTTAGAGACTGAACATTTGACTTAGAGCTGCAGAGTTTTCTTCATGCTGAGAGACTCTACTTCCCTCTGAATCACAGGTGTTCACATGTCATCCGATGCCAAGTCGTTTCTAAAGCAGCTGCCTGACTTCATTAACAACTCCGGGGATGTTCGTCTAAGGGAGCTGTTGACATACCGTAATCACAGGGATTTCATTTTGAATCGCAGCAATTTGAATACTTTTGATCTCTTACAGATAGTGATTCCATCAGAAAGATCACCAATTTACACAAAATCAGTAGTTGCTAAAGCTAAAAACAGTTTGGTAGCTACAGCTACAACAACAACAACATTACTCCTCTGTGTCAGAAACCCCATAAACTTTGAAGGTAGTTTCAGACTAAAGGCTATAGACATGAAACACCTTTAATGATTCCTTCACACTTGGTTTGTTTCTTTGGCTTGTGTGTTTCATTTGGCAGGCGTGAAAGCTCAACTGAACTCTGGTGTGTATCAATCAGCCAAACTCTTGTCTGCTTTGAAAAAAAGGCTTTTGTTTCTGATCAGTGACTGTGTTAATTCAACAGAAATGTATTGAACATAGAGCAAAGGTAAGAAAAGCAATGAAAATTTTTGGAAAAATAAAGCTTAAAGTTCCACTCGAACCAGATTTTTTTCCTTTGTAAAATTGCTCCCAGTGAAAAATCAATTATGATTATGACGTTTTTAGCCAAAATAATAATAATAAAAAAAACGTTTTCATTTTTCAGGCATATTTTATGCACAGTGGTAGTAGCTCAATACTATTCTGGGTTGTGGGCGGGATTGTTGACGCAGAGAAACCCCTCCCCATCCCTGTTGTAAACATTGTTTAATAAAGTGTTTACCCTCTTGTGACACATTTTAAACTAACTCTGAACTCTAAGACAAGTTTTAATAAAAGTGGCAACAACTCTGAAATCTCGTGGAATTTCCGCTTCCAGGAAATGATTTTCAGCCACCAGGTTTTCTTGCTTTTAAGTGTAGGTGAAATTTGTGTTTTGTTGTTTTTAAAATGTTTTTGTGGCCCTTTTCTCACAGTGGAAAACGTCTATTAAGAATATTAGGCTTAATATTGCATGTATGAGTATTTCTTTGTTCAAATCATTGTGGATCAGGAGCAGACGAAAAAAAAGCCAATTTAACAAGAACAAATTTGTGGCGTAGAAAATACACTGGACGACTAGATCTGTGTACGTCTTTGTTTTCCTCGTCTGAGTTGCCTTCTGGGTCAAAACTGTACAGCTGGATAGCTCCAATATTGTTTGACATTTTAGTTATTGGGGTTGTAAGGGGATGTAAGCTAGCAAGAGAGTTTGTAAACATTTCTGCCTACAACTCAGAAGCATATTTCAGATGAACTCCAGTCGCTCTGCAGAAACTATGTCCTAGTGGCTAAAAACATCATAATCATAATCAAAAGACCACTAGGAACGCTTTGAAAACAGATCAAAAGATGATCAGAGTGGGTCTTTAATCAGAAAAAGCTGGAAAATCTCACATGAAGGTTGGAGGGGTAAAGCGACTGCTCATATTGAGAAAGACAGCATCAAATGAGCAGGCGTTGTAACTGTGTGACATTTTCAGAGAGTTTGATACTCTCAGCTTTAAAGCAAGACATTTTTTACATTTCCCTTCCAAATTGAATGGAACCAAGCAGACAATGGTGGTCTGAAAGTATTGGACCAATTTGTCTGGTGGAAGTAAGACACAAGGAGACACTGTAAAAGCAACAAACTCTGATAAATTGAACATTTTTAAAGCAATGATGCTTTAAAGAGCCTCCCTGCTTTGACCCTGAGCTTCCTGTTGCTTTCTGTTAGTTTTTTTAACCACACCAGAGGAGTTCAGACCCACATCTCCCAATAATCTGGGTGATCCACTCCGAGGAAGATTGACATCATTAACCCAGCAGGACCGGACAGGCACCATGGTCTCATTCTGAAGCCACGGAATCAACAGGATGTCCACTAACATTTTTTTACTCTTCTTTTGAGCAGACGGCTGTTCCCACATGCCTTAAATGAAACCCAGCAATCCCCGTGAGTCCATTCATGTGTCACTGTGACCATGACACTTTGCTATCTCTCATCAAAACCAGCATCCCCTGCAGTCTGATCTGGACACGGATCAGCTTGGCCTCCCAAGCATCACGCTCCATCTGTGTCATTTGTCATCTGAAGTCATTCTTACACTTGTCCACTGCAGCACAAAATCTCATTACTGCCAGACCAGTTTAGTATTGTGTTAGTGTCACCACAAGCTGCTCAATGCTTGAACATGAAATCCAGTTTGCAGTTTTTATTTATAAAACGGGGTGGATTTCAGGGTCGGCGCTTCGCATGCGTGCAGGCTTAAAAGCAGCCATCTCCATGAACACCAACTAGTGGTCAGCTGTGGTTACATGCATGCAGGGCGGTCTCCTACAGTGGTGGAAAATACTTGAGTAAATGTTACTTTACTACAGTATTTTTTGGGCTACTTAATACTTGTACCGAGTATCAAAGAAGTTGAAACTTTGGCAGCTTTTTTAAAAACTGATCAGAAATATCGCACCTCTCTCTGAGACTAAGAGGTGAATCACATCTAAGTCAGCTCTGACTTTTTTTTTTTACTATTCTTTACTACTTTCTTTTTTTTTATTATTAATTGGAAAAATTGTTTGTTTCTTTTTTTGAACATTTGAGTGGGACTGAGACTGACTTTTGGTTTATTTATAATGTATTTTATTCTGTCATTGTGAAACATTGAGGTGTTAAATTTAATTTCTATTCATTCATTCATTTTTAGCATTAGTAAATAAAACCTCATAGTTCATTTTTTTCACATTTCTTAGTCGTCTTTGAGCCAACATTCAGAACGAGGGAGGGGGCTTGCAAAGGTAGCTGATCACCATTAGCTCAAGCTGCTAGCTCTGCAGAAAAAGTGTTTGTGTTAGCCTGGGGGCGGAGCAGACTCTTCCTGAAAGGGGCTGTTCTCACACTGTTATGTCAGATCGTGAGGTTTCCTTGGGTATGGGAGGGGCTGCTGTTTAGAGAGCAGTTTTTAGAGGATTACTCAGAAATGCGTGAAGGGATCAGAATACTGCAGTGGGGTTCTTTATAGTGAGGAATGAACACTATAATACACTTTAAAGCGCGAATGTTTATTTTTTATGGTATGACCCCTTTAAGTTCTTTTAAATTCTGATATTTTTATAGTTTCACTCAAATATTGTTGTAATCAGCGATTTGATACTTGTAATGCAGTAATTTTACAGTAAAGTATCTGTACTTTTACTCAAGTATGGTTTTCAGGTACTCGTTACAACTCCGGTCTCGTCCCATTTTCAATACCAGAACTGAACATACAGAGATTTATAAGCAGCTTCGGTCTGTCAATCAAGACAATGATAATGGAGACGTCAGCAGAGAAAGAAATAGCAACATAAGTGTAGGGATACAGAGTAGTAATATGGTGGTTAGTACTGTCAGCGCACAGCGAGAAGGCCATGGTTTGAATCCCAGCTGTGTGGAGTTTGCATGTTCTCTTCATTCATGCGTGGGTTCTCTCCTAGAAAAAACAGGCTTTAAAAATACAATGAAATATATACATAATAAAATAAACATTGATTAATTAGTTAAAAGAATAAAAAGAAAGATTATAAAAAAATGATAAAAAATAAATAAACTTAAAATAAATGAATAAATAAATAAAATGATTATAAATAAATAAATAAAGATAAAAATTAAATAAACAATAACATCAAAATAATAAATAAATGATTGAAAAAAATTATAAATCAATTTAAAAAATAAATTAAATTAACTAAAAAAAAAAGGCTTTATGTGTCGAATTTTAATTTGACAAAAAACTTCTGCAATGATTTAAAAATATACACTTTTTTTGGACAAATGTCTTTAGGAAAATAAGTTGTGCTCACATCTAGATGTGAGGCACCAGACCTTTTTTTGGTCACATTTACACACATGATTACACGCTAATGAGTGATATAAGGAAAAGATTGGCCACATTGGAGACGAAAAGTATAAACTCTGGAAAAACGAAGACCACTGATTCAGTCATCCAATCACTATAGTCAGAATCTTAAGCGTTCCACACTGGAGCTCCAGTGTTTATGTTCTTTAATTTACTGTAATTTGTCAATTGATAACATGATCAACATAATTCTAGCAGATTCTGAAGGAGAAAAGCGGCTTTTCTCCTTCAGAATCTGCTAGAATTACGTTGATTGTTAAGTTATAGCATGTTAAAGATTTTGTGTTTAAGCGTCACAGACGACGCCTCTGATGTTTAAGGGTTAATATAGATCCGTAGATTTTCACACTTGCCCAATTATTCAGTAGCTTCCAGAACAGACTGCCATTCAACCTCTATTATACTCCGCCATTCAAATAAAAGCTCAAGCAGAAGAATCGGGTTAATTGTTCTATAATTAGGTGATTCTGTCAGTATGTGACAAAGTAAAATGTTTGCTAGAACGTCCGGACATGAACAGAGCATCACACCTCTCCTACATGTGGTTGTGTTTAGGGTTTAAATGTCTCTATTTTCTCAGAGCAAACAGTCAGAGCTTCATCTCAACAATCTGAAGACGTTATGCGTGGACATGGACACTGCTGGATCCTCTCTGCAGCCTTTAGACTCACGCTGACCGTTAGCTGTTGCTCTCCTGTGATGTTCAGAACAGTTTCATCTTAAACAGAAAGCTTTTTCTCTGCCTACAAAGAGGACATTAAGGTACAGGTAGGATGAATGAGAACCACCCTCATTATCTTAGCTGACGTCATGCTTCTGTTCCTCCTAAGAGGTCCAGGAGTAATTACACCTGCTAGAATAAACAGGCATTTCCCCATTTTAGCATAATGTGTCATGGAAGAACAGCCTTACCAAACAACTTAACTGAACATCTTCCAGGACTGTGTTCTGCATGAAATGAATCTGTAACTGTGACCTATGACCTGTGAAATGTCATGATTTTAGCAACTCTTTGAAGTCCCACTCCGATCATATTTTGATGCATTTTTAAAGCGTTTCCAGTGGTGTCATAATTATGCCATTTTTAGGCAGAATTAAAACGAGGACATATAGCAATAGCCGTAATTCACTTTTGCTTTTTCGCTTGTTTTTGACTGCAAAGTTCTCAGTGACAATTGCTTTTTTTTTTGTTGATGGACACAGAAAAATGCTGAAAAACTATGCTATTTTAGTTACATTATTAAGTGTATTTTTATTTAAAAACTTTACAGAAACAAAAAGGTAGCAATTTTTGTTAAATTTTGTTATTTTAAACTTCAATGAAAATGAAAAGTTGGACCGATCTTCATTGTCATTATTTTGAAAAGAAAAAAAAAAATTATTTTATAAGAATAAGTTCTTGTTTTAACCTTTATTACCATTTTGATTGGATGATAACAATGTTGTTATATTTTATAACAGCAATATAACAACATTGTTATTATCAATACAATTTCATTAAGATCCACATTAGAGTATATAATACAAATACATATTTATTACAATATTTGTTATCTGTTCAAACAAAGACTACTTATATATCATTACATATTACCAGAATGTCAAAGGTATTCCTTTAATTATTTCATTGTCCCTTTCCTCACATCTTAAATGCTGATCAGAACTTTGCCTTGTGTTTTGCTTTAAATGTTTAATTTCTGGGCCTTGTTTTAAATGACTCTCAAGGTTGTTCCACAATTTAACCCCAAACTACAGACACGCACATTTGAATTTGAACAAAAAAAAAAACACTCAGAAATGCAATTTGTCCTCCATCACAAGAAAAATTCAACAAGTAATTGTTAAAAACACTGAAAACATTAATTTCATTGGAATGGATCTTTACTCAAAGATAATATAAACAAAAAAAAGAGTGTGACTGCTACATTTTCATTTATTTTGTATTTTTTATACATTGCTACTAGTTCACTTTCCCAGTCACCTTCTTGTGAATTTTGGGAAATATTCTAAATATTTCAAACTTCCTTATTTGTAAACACTGTGGCTTAAATTACATATTACATTCAGACATTTTTAAACATTAACCTGATGTAAATAATGAATACATTCAGGTCTATTCAGTCTTTGTGTTTGTAACACTTATTAAATTCCTTGTCATTAATAGTCTGTCCATGCGTACCTAATAGAATATAAAATATATTCACTCTATGGAGCTTAACCACAATGACTAATGGGGCACTTAAGGCCTTAATGGGCTCAACGGAATTTATCAGATGCAGACAGTGTCCTTAGTCAGCAGTAAAATGACTAAACGGTGAGAACACCAAGGAGACTGAGGTAGACAGGTCACGGCTATTGGAATTTAGGATCCCAATTTAATCACAGATGATACTCAAAGTGGAGGAACAGGCTCTGAACTTTCTATCAAACATTCATTTAAGTTTGTTTCCACAGCTTAAAACCCCAAATTGATAAATTAGACCACCCCGTATGTCCAAAGGTGATGTTAAAAAGTCAAACAGAGATGCTATTGTTGCAGCCTGCAGTTTTTTAGTAAGCAAAACAAGCAATTCTGTAAATGAGATATGCCTTGAGTTTAACAACCTTTTTTTTTTTATTTCAAACCTGCAAACACATGGTTGTAAAACGTCGTCCAGCAGAAAATCAAAGCAAGCTTTGATTTAAACGTGAAATTGGCTCGACATGTTGAAACTGCAGCCAATAGCTTAGTTTCTAAGTAAAAGCTGATGGTTTTGGATGCCGAAAGAAAGAAAATTCCTGCCAAAATTCACAAAAGGTCACATCTGAATTCAAAAACAAGTGAATTCTTCGACACATACGGAACACAGACGACCACAAAACCTCATTCTGATCAGGAAAAATGAGAGCTTATCTAAACCAGGTCTAAAAGTCTTTATTTCTCTGACAAATGTTTGGATGGTGAGGTCAGAAACTGGTCTAAATAGAATGCATTAATTATTCCTGTCTCAAATTAAGCATTATGGCTGCTGTACAAAGTTTGCTTTCCTCTCACGACAAACAATGTAGCTTAAAGGGTTCAGTAAAACCCACCTCAACTAATTTTACTGAAAATAAAGCACCAAATACCATTAGTACCAAAGTCTACTGGATTGCTGCTGCTGACTAAGTATTTTTTTTAATAAATACTCATCCTCTAATGGATTTGCTGCCTTATCACGCAACTCTCAGCACCGCTGACTGGTTTCTAAGAAATGACATTGAGGTCAAGCAAATGGCCTTCAGAGTCAGCACATCTCATTCCTGCGAAGCGTCTTTAGGAGGAAATTTTCTAAAGTTGTTTTATCAGTTAATGCATTTCACAGAAAACTGCTGGATTCGGCAAACGTTGCAGCAAGAATCAACAACAAAGAGGTTAAAAGAATTGGTCATTCAAGCGTTGACTTCTTAAAAAAGGTTTATTAGGTCAAATTTATGAAAAAAATTGAGATAAAAGTCAGAATTTTAAGAAATGGAGGTAGTCCAGGATTACAAGAACCTATCAAGTAAAAGAAATGGAGGAACATTTCCCTTAAAATTGTCAATTTCTCAAGCTAAGAATAAAGTGGGCGAAACTCATAACTTTTAACAAGGTAAAACTAACTTTTTTTGCATGAATTTAAGGACTCTAGGCTGACAGGACATAAAAGATAAGATGCAACAGGTTTGATCCCTTTTTAAAGCAGAAAAAAAGACATTCATAAGTGTAAAGACAAACACATTGTGTAATTATGAGTTTATTGGACAGTATCAAAAATAATCATCTCAAATCATGCATCTTGAAAACACAATATAACTTTATTTACAGATAAATTAAGGTTTTACAAACAACAAAAGTCTATTAACACAAAAAACATTCAACATTTTTACATTTCCTCACGTATTTGCAGGCAAATATCAACATCCTTCCTCTAGCGGGATACACAGAAAATCAATTCTTTACAAACCTATGACCTTTTGTTTTACTAAATGAGCTTTTGATTTTCTTTTTTCTGCTGATTACCACATCGTAGTGTGAGCTTTCTGCCCTAAAACAGCAGTTTGGGTTGTGTTTTCCATATTTATTGCACTGCAACGCAGCTTGTAAAATGTAGCTGCTTCAAATTAGGGTTACTTAATGATCATGTATCCGGCTGCCCTAATTTCTCTGTCACTGCACAGAAAATTGCTGTTTTCACCCTTGATGATATATCATTAAGAGGGTCAGTACTTGTAGTCCATTTGTCACAGTCATTCATTGCATGACCTTGAAGCAAAGTATTAATTTATTACTGTACACGTGATACAACAGCAGCATCAATCATAAGGTATGTAAAGAAACGACATCAATTATCGTTAATAAAACTACAACAATACCCTGATATGGTTCAAACAGAGGACGACAACATTACGCACCAGAAAAGACACATTTTTAGACATTTAAATGGTCAAAGCAGTTTGTTACATAAGTGCACCTGTGACAGATGATGTTAAATATCTGAAGGACAGAAATACAAAAGGCTGCAACATTTACAGCATTCTTCAGCGCGAGCATGGAAACGATAGCGGGGACAGAGAGTGCAGGTAGCCCTCATCTGAGATTCATGTCTCAGTTTTAGGAGAAACACAATTAAAGTTTAAGTTTTTCTTTGAACTCCATCAACATGAACAAAAGGTAAGATCTGATAAATATATTTTTACATTCATGAATGGAATGCTGACAGGTGAGACCAAAACCTGTCAGTGTGCATGTCGCATCAGCACGTGGTCTTTAACACTTTCAATCACTACAAAAATCTATTTTTGACTTTTAAATCACATATTTTTGTACATTAAATGTATATATATATATATATATTTTAATAGAAAATGTTTCTGAAGTCACTTTCATGACTGAAGCTTAGAAAACAGCAGCGTGAGACCATCAGATGTCTTATCAGTGAACAAATCATGGCACTCGGTGTGTTTGTCATTTCTTAAAGCCACAAAAACAAGAAACTAGCGAGATCTTATCCGGAAGTTTCAACACAGATCACCTGAGCTCTCTTTCAACAAGTATGATCAAATCTGGAGCGGTATTCTGATGGTTTGCAGTACAAATGTAAACGAGACAGCAAGGCAGAAGTTGTTAGATCTTTGTGTGTCT
The DNA here is from genome assembly GCF_002922805.2 of Oryzias melastigma. Lineage (NCBI taxonomy): Eukaryota > Metazoa > Chordata > Actinopteri > Beloniformes > Adrianichthyidae > Oryzias > Oryzias melastigma. The sequence continues at coordinate 12,777,442 of NC_050515.1, read as the reverse complement.
TTTAATCCTTTAGCAGTGGAGCTCCAGTATTTATGTTCTGTGATTTAATGAAACTTTTCATCCGTTAACATGATAATTCTAGTAGATTCTGAAGGAGAAAAGCACTATTCTGCTTCAGAATCTACTGGAATTATCGTGTTAACAGTTGAAAAGTTACAGTATGTTTTTGTGTTTAAAAGCCACTGGCGATGTCTCAGCATAAATATTAGAATAAAATAGTGGTTAGGTAGGTGAGTATTTTCAAGTAAGCAAATGTCCAAGCTGGTTAGCATTGGAAGTTGTGAAAAAGTTGAGTAAAAGTCGAAGAATTAGTTTGTCTTCACGTCATCTGCTTGGCTTAGTAGATGGCAACAGTAAAATATGGCGTTTTTAATCAGTCAAAACTTGGCCAAACAAAGAAATAAGACATTCCTGCGCATGTTCAAACAGTCCTCGTGGATAATTCAGACCTCCGAAAGAAGAAGCCATTACGAGAGAGTGTCTACTTCCATGTGAGTGAGCTGGTCCATCTGGCACGAGTGATACAGTCAGGGCTGGCCCTAGGCATAGGTGACCTAGGCGGCCGCCTAGGGTACCATCTGCTGGAGGAGGCACCAAATTACGATAACTTATTAATTAATTTTTTTTTATTTTTTGCAGTTTTACATGCCACTCATTTCTTGTAAAAATTAAAAAAAAAGGCAATAATTAAAACCAGGAATAAAAAAACAGACTCAAAGCAGAGGTTTTTTTTTTTTTTTTTTTTTTATATTCAACGGCTTGGAAATTCACCCCCCCTCTCCATTTCAGTCAAACAATTAGCTTGTTTTTGGTCGGAAAAGAAGAATTAACTGGCAATCTATTTTTTCCCCCTTTTCCCGTTTTTAAACCCTTAACAATGTAAATCTTTGAATCTTATGCCTGTCAATAGATCTACCGTTGAGAAGGATATACAAAATGTCAGTGCAGTGGTTAGTGTGGCTGCCTACCAATGTAGAGGGTTGGAGGTTCACGTCCTGGCAAGGTAGAAGTGTTAATATGCTAAAAAAAATTAAGTGATTAATATTTAATTCTTCAGAATTAAAATTAAACAAATAATTATTTTATCATTACTAGCCTTTTTTGCATTCAGTGATATTCGTGGGGCGCGGAAATCACGTTCTGCTTAGGGCGCCATGCAGCCCAGGGCCGAATGGATGCGGTCTGTGTGACTGCTAGACCCACATAGACTGTTACAGTAAATGTGGGTTTAGAAGGGGTCGTCATCCTCAAAATAGACCAATCAGAAGAAAGCCAACGCAGCCTTCTGTCTCCACCCCCAACTGGCAGTATTTTTTACACTCGCGCGCAGACAGTTTCTCCGCGAGTACGGCTAACGCACATGAAAAAATGTTGTGCGTACGTACGATCACTGACATTCCGCTAGCGCGCACATACCATTCATGCCCGAGTGCGCATAGGCGGAGGAGCGCGCGCGGGGGTCTGACTTGTCAGCGAGGAATCTGTAACCCTTGTGCTATCCTAGGCATGTTTACATTAAAAGTGGGGTCATCTGGACCCCACAAGACAGCGCGCTGAACTTTTTTTTTCAAGGATTTTTTATTTTCACTGGTGTCCGTCACAGACATGAGATCCTGTCCACCTTTGTCATGGAAGGGATCACACATCAATATAAGGGTGGGGTCATCTGGACCCCATAAGAGAGCAAAAGGGTTAAAGATGCATGGGGATGTCTTATTTCTGCGTGGAGTTTTGACTAATAAACAGCGCCATAGTAAAAGGGAAGCATCAGACATAAAGTCATTAGTTCGCTGCACACTCCTGGTGCTCCTGTGAGTAATTCCCGGATAAAACGTTCCTGGCTCAGCCTCTCTCGCAGTCTGTAAGAGCTGTAAGACTCATCGCTGTCCAACAGAGGCAACTATACAACTTTGACAACTCTTAATTAGGCTAAACATTAACCACTATTGGCTTTTATGATTGCACCTTGTGGATTATTAAAACGGAGCTGCTTCCAGTCTTGTATTACTCAGTAGTTCCCTCGGATCGGATAATCATGCATAATTCATAATAAGTAAAACTCTGCGGCACAACAACAGGAAGTGCTCCCTATAAATATTGTGTTGGAGCCATTACGGAATGTATCATGTTTGAATGAATTACTGTTGCTTTCTGTGGGGGAAGGATGAGATGCTTTTTTGATACAACTATAAGGAAATATAGATCTAAAAAAGATTTGTTTTGGTCTATTCATGAACCTTGAAAAGACATAAAATTAGCAAAATGGACAAGCACTTCATGCAGCTTTTGAATGTTAAAACTGAACCACAAAGGGGTTCATGTTACATGTTTACATAAAAGACCCCCAACTATAGCTCATTATTCTCCAAAAAAGTACATCTGTAACAAGCAGCCCTTTTTAAGTCACAGAAAAGATCCACAATCAGCAACTGTAACTGTCAGACTAATCATAAAATGCTCAGTTTTCTTTGCTTTTATGTTTTTTTTATTTCTTAACACACAAGGCTAATCCTTTGAGTGCCTCACTAAAAGCAAATTGCTTTACAATCTACACAAGATCAAGTCTTATCTCTGCTCTGTCTCCACTGGCAGGCGAAGGCATGAATGAGAGCAGAAAACGTGAGATAACAATTTCCGATCGCTGTGTGTCTTTTTAGAGCTGAAAGGCTAAAGAGAAGAGCGTGGATGACAGATGGCACACATTAACCTCGTCGTGCAGTTCGAGCCAGACGCCGGTTGCGTGGAAATATTGTCCTAAAAACATCAAGGTTGCCATGACAGTAAATGCACCAAACCTTGAGGTGATCTCTTTCACCGGCTTTGATAAAAATGATCAACAATTGGAGGATGCTGCGCACAAAAACAGCCGTTACAAAATTGAAGGACGAATCCCTCATTGAGAAGTTGGCACTAAGAAACAGTCATCTTATCGAAGGTACAAGACTTAGCAAATGAAAGACTGTAAATTCTTGTACCAAATTTACAAAGAGGGAAAGAAAAATGAAGAAATTGAGGAAAAAATGTTCATAAAAAGGCCCTTTACTTCTATTGAAGTGTTGTTAGAGGGGGGAAACGCCACTAACAACACATTTCACAGCATCATTTCTGCATATTTTTGCCTTAAATTTATCATTTTATGGCATCCAAGAGGAAAAAGATGAAAAACCCTAGCAGAAAATATGCACAGAATTAAGAAAATTATAATTTAAATGAATTAGATTTAGAAGTAACTCCAGATGCATCATCTGAGAATAACTATTTTTCTTTTGTGATTAAACTAGATTAACTAGGATTTGTCCAAACAGCCTGATCTGCCAACTCTTGCTTTATTTACTAATCCACAGAAGTTAAATAAGCGGCACTTAAGTGTTTTCTAACAGGCATCATCAGCAGAAGCTCAATCTGTCTCTAATTTACAATCCCCTATCCTGTAATCTGAATTTTGAAAGTGGCACAGCGATATAAATCAAATAAATAACCTTAAATAAGTACCTAATAACCTTACAGCTTCACATTTCTTACTTTTTGATGTATGCCAAGGAAAAGCCATGTTTTAAATTTACAGCATTTTTGACCAAGCAGGCAGAATTATAGGAATGCAGCACAAAAGCAGTAAAATGTTATAATATTCTTGAAATATAAATATTTTTTTTATCCCCTTTGAGTTTTTTTAAGAAAATGTTCATTCTGAGACATATTAATGTTAACATTTGGCCTGTGCATTTTTAAATGTATTTACAGCTGAATTTATAGGCTCTTTTTAAGCACACAGCCAGAACAAGAGTGTGTTTGGTTAGTTTATGGCTTGAGGTTACTGAAATTCACCATCGTTCGGGTTTTGTGAGTCTTGTGAGACATGCTTCCACATGCTGGTTAAGAGAGTTTCAACTGTAAGTGCTGTTAACAACACAAATGCTGACTCAATCACACTGCAAAATAGTTCTGTGTGTGAGGAGTCATCCATTTTCTCCAGATTTGTTTAACCGTCGGGTCAGTTACTTTGAGATTTTTCGAGTTTGTTACCATTTTGATTCTGTTTGTTAAGAGCATCGAGGACTGTCTGTGTGCCCTTCTGGTCCTCCGTGGAGCAGTTGGAGACGGCGTTGGCCACGATGCAGAACTTGCGCAGGAGGATCTCCCTGAGCAGCAGGTAGACCCACGGGTCCAGGATCTGGTTGAGGGACGCCAGACGAATCGCTGTCAGGAAAAAGTTGCAATCCAGAGTCCTGCTGTTCGTAGATGTGGATGATAAGCCACACTCATGGGATGACATTCGGTTGTAGATCATCCTCAGCATCAGTACCTATGGGAGGAGGATTGGAGATGTCATGTCCACCTTAAATTTAAGGTGTTTCTGCAGAAAACAGCTGATTAATTCTACTCTGCATCTCCAAATCTGCAGGTTTAATTGAAGGAAATGTGTAAGAAACCATTATTTGAAAAGGTGCGATACTTGTAACATTTTTTATCTCTACTTTTGACTTTTTTTTATGCATTTGCACTGTAAAAATTGCAAATAGAAGAACCAAAACCTACCAGTAGAGGAGACCAGCATATGAGCAGGACGCACATAATCCCCATCAGCTGAATGACTGTTTCTGTGGTGAGCCGTTCCCACTGTTTGGAAGCCTGAGACGCGCCAGACTTAGTTTTACACCGGATTATCAAACCCCGGATCGTCATGACGTTGCAGGACAAAGTCACCAGCAGAGAGAAAATCCCAAGCGCGGCGAAAGTGACGGCAAAAATGGTGTTTCCAGGCACTTTGCTGTCCCCGGTGCTGATGAAGCACCAAGTGCCCGGCCACTGCTTCTGATACTCCCCGACTCCAGCGATGGGCAGCAGGGCAAAGAGCAGCACGAGGAGAAACATGACGGCCAGGATCTGTTTGGTCACACTTGTCTTCATGTGGTTGGAGTACCAGTGCGGGTTCGTTATCGCCATGGCTCTTTCTATCGCCATGGCACTGGCCAAGAAGAGGGCGCACAATCCAAAAGTTGTCATACAAACCCCGAAAAAGGAGCAGAGGCAACCATCGGTGTCTATGTTCTCCCATTTCCGACCTGCCCGGTACACTGATATGACAATGGGACTGGTCAGGAGCTGTCCGAACAGGTCCGTCAGCGCCAGAGATCCAATGCAAAGCAAGAAAGACTTTTTCCTCCGGTTCTCCTTCCTTCTGTAAGATATGGACACCAGAATAAGCGCCAAAGAGTTCCCGACTAAACCAGTGACCATCATGGTTATGGGGAATCCAACAGACACAGTTCTGCACGCGGAGTCATTGGTGTTGCTTTCAAGCAGCGCCTGGGAGACGTTGGAGCACAGCATCTCTTGAACAGTGGTTCCTGAGCCCTGTAGAGAACTGCAGCAGCCTATAGACATTCTTTAGGAAAGATGAGGCTCATGTACAGCACATATTCCACGTTCAATCGTTTGCAGTCATCTTGCGCCTCCAGCCTCTCCAAGCGAATGCGCTGCGTAAAAGCGCGTCGGAGCTTTTACGCCCCGGAGGCGGGTCTCGCTGCTGACCGCGATTACGCAGCAAATGTGGGGAAATATCTTACTTGATTTCGTTTTTTTGTTTGTCCTAGACCAATTAATTACAAATAAACAAATAAATATAACATTGATGGAAGTCATAAGGCAAATAAATAAAAAAAATTGCACGTTTTTTTAAATAGAGCATTTTGTATGGAGTTCCATTTGTGTCAAAACACACTCTAAATAAAGTTCACTTGCACTTGTTTGTGCAAGATCCAGAGATGGTCTCAAGTCTCTTTTTGCAAGTCAAAGTTAAGCTTAAGGGTTTTGAATTTAAATTCCAGTCTATGGAGAGAAAATATGGATTTGCTTGTGTGTAATTCTTGATTTGTAACTTATACACTGCAACTATGGGAAAATATCTTACTTGATTTCATTTTTTTAAGTAAACACATAGTTATGTTTCTATGTGAGTGGAGCCATGAAATAAAATATTAGTCTGTCCAGATTGCACAGTAAAGTTTTGTTGAAGTTTGTAGGTCTAAAGAAGACGGACTGGAGAGAAAACATTGGTTAAAATTCTGACAACTGATGGACAGAGTCACAAAACTCTCAAAGTATTGCAATACCAGTTGAGCTAAATATGAAACAGCATAGAAGCTTCAAACTGAAGACAAATCTATTCATTGCAGTCAGTTTTAACATAAAAGTTCCCCATAAAGTAAACAGTTTCCAAACACTGCAAAGAGATGAAAAAAGAAAACCACTTTTATCAAATCCTCCTGTTTGTTCAGAAAAAATCCAAAGACTGCAAAATGATTGAAAAACTGTTTTAAGAAGCTACTGTTTGATAGAAAATAAAATCCAATTAACGAATGTTCTTTAATGGAACCTATTAATGTCTGAAAGACACTGATTTTCCTTCGTTTTTATACGTCGGACGATGTTTTTTCTTGTAAAGTTTCCGTGACATCAGTCATATGAGAAAATGGCTGTCTGGAGAACATAATTTCCTCTGAGGTTTTCAAGGTGATGGTGAGGGAAATCCAAACCCATTTGCTGAAAGATTGGTTTCAATTTGTTCACATCACGTCGATCCTCCAAGAGCTCTCTGCTGAACAAGTCATTTGTGCTCTGTCTGTGTGTTCTGGAGTGCATTCAGCTGGAGAGGCTGCATCCTCAACCTAAAGTTATTAATGAAATCTTTGAAAAAAAAATTAAGTCCTTGAAACACAGAAGGATGCTCAAGTTTGATGCTGAGAAAAGACAGAAAGGTAAAACAATTTATGTATCAAAAGAGTTTTTTGTGGTTCAATTTGGTTATTCAGAATCCAAATGATTTGTATTGTCATTGCAATAGTAAAAGTGACGGAAATTAGAGGAGGGAGGTACAAAGCGGAAACAAAAAAATAACAGTGTGCAAAATGAAAGGCAATGACTGTGCAATGATGCAATTCAATTCAGTTTCAATTCAGTTTTATTTACATAGCCCAATATCACAATGCGATCGTTGCAGTGGGCTTAGTGGTATCTGTTTAAAGACATAAAGTCAGTCATAAAAACAGTAAATGGTTGCTAAACTGACATCCCTGCCCTTATACCATCCTTCTCAGTGAGGAAAAAATTGGGGAAAAAATAAGAAATCTAAAAGAAAGAGAATAAAAAATAAATTCCCAGCAAGGGTCTGTGAGTGAGTCAGTGAGTGGGTGTGGCTTGTTTTTGTAGGTGTTCAATAAAGTGACTGCTTGGGGGAAAAAAGATTTTTCTCAGCAGCATGGTGGGCTTTGTCCTGATGGACCGGTAGCGTCTGCCGGAGGGCAGTAGGGGGTAGTCTGGGTGGTGCTGGTCACTCTGCTGAGGCTACGTGACTGCTAGTCATCTGTCCGGGAGGTGGAGTGCGTGGCTGATAGATCTTCTTTCTGCAGACCTCACCACTCTTTGGAGCCTCTGGCGTTCTGCAGAGAGCCTGAGCGCCCTCAGGATGTGCGGGCCCAACTGGACCTTCTTTAGGATGATCTTGGTACCCAGGATGGTGAAGTTCCAGAGCCTCTTCACACACTTGCCATTGATGTGGAGAGGAAGGAAGTCTAGACTGATTTCTTTGGTCTTCGTAGTGTTTATGATGAGGATGTTGGTCGTACAGACAGCTTGAACACCTCCTTTATTTAGCACTTTTCTCCAGTAATCATCCCCACTAGTGAGTTTAACTGTCTGAGGAAGTTCTTAATCCAGAAACAGATGAACAGGGGTGAGTGCAACTGGGTGGGAGTCATTGAGGCAGGCTGTGGATGATTTTTGGTATTTTATGTATGACATTGGTACGGTAGGGTTAGAATTTGGCATCAACTACATGAAAGCATGGATCCATCCTCCTTTGTATACGGTTCAGACTGGTGGTGGTAGTGTAATGGTGTGGGGGATATTTTCTTGGCACACTTTGGACCCCTTGGTACCAACTGATCAACACCACAGCCTATCTGAGTGTTGTTGCTGACCATGTCCACCCCTTTATAACCACAATGTACCATCTACTGATGCTACTTCAGACAGGATACAGCTTCATGACATGGAGTCTGAATATCTCAGACTGGATCACCTCAGTGATCTCAATCCAACAGGGCATCTTTGAGATATGTTGGAATCAAAGATGACCAGCTGACAAATCTGCAGTAACTGTGATGCTTTCATGTCAATATGGACCAAACTCTCTGAGGAATGTTTCCAGAACCTTGTTGAATCTATTCCATCAAGGATTGAGGCAGTTCTGAAGGCAGTAGGGGGTCCAACCCGATACTAGTAAGATGTACCAAATAAAGTAGCCAATGAGTGTATATGTGATTTTTTTTGTTAACTTTTTCCAGTCTAAATCTAAATGATTGATTTATTTTTTTTAACCATGTCATGTTTTTTTATCTGTAAGAAAAATGTTGTATCTTTATGTTTTTCTCTTTTGTGATGAAAGAAAGCATTTCCCTTCAGAATTGTCACAAATGATTTCAATAGAGAATTCCTTTCTTTGAAATCTCACTTTTTTTTAATTATAACACAAAGATTTTTTTTTCTGCAGCTTTGATTTGATTCATGTCATTTGCAGAGATTCATCCAGACAGCATCTGTTTCCACATGAACTCACACCTGCTCATTATCAATTAATAAAAGTGATTGAATTACTAACAGCTGGCTGCTTCTCCCCATCGTCACCGCTGTGACATGAATTAGTGTTTTCTGAGAAAAAGTCTTTTTTTGTTGACGAACGGCTGAGAAAGTGTTCTCTTCTCTATATCAAGGTTGAATTTAGATTTTTTTTGAAGATTTCAGGATCAAACTATTATATAATTAATAACTGTTCTTTTGCACAGCACCTCAGAGTGCTCTACACAATAAACAAACAACCAACAAATACGCACACACAACAAAAAATATTAAATCTACAACCTCAGGCAGGCGAATTTGTATTTTTCCTAAAAATACAAACTTAAAAAAGCCAAATAAAAAAAGGATGAGCCATCTGGTGAAGGTTTATACATTTTATGACTCTTTTTTGGATAGAAACTTTCATGCTGGTTTAGTTGGTTTACTTTCTTGATGGTTTTAATTAAAGAAGTGTGTATTTTCACCATATATTTCTATGTATATTTAAGTTGACTTTAAGAAAATCTATTTAAAATTCAAATTCTTTATCCTTTTCGCTTCATCATTAATTACTAGGGGGTTAATAGAATGGTTTATTGAATTCTGTTGCTTTGGATCTTCCCAGCAGTGCACATTTTTGCCAAAAGTAACAAAAGTACTGCACTAAAAGAAAAAGCAAGATTTAAATCAGGGGTCTCAAACTCGCGGCCCGCGGGCCATTTGCGGCCCGCAGGATGATGATTTGCGGCCCGCGTCTTCATATGAAAGATTACTGTTAGTGCGGCCCGCAAGGCTGATATGAATGACAGTTGTTATGTGCAGAGCTGAATGAACCAATCACAGTGAGGTATATGACTCTGGAGGCGGGACATCGGCGGACTGTCCAGTGCCTTTGTCTATCATTCATTCCTTCCTCCGATCAGCTGGGCGGAGGAGGAGCCATGAAGCACCAAGCGCGATTTCCCGCGCGGTGAATTTGCTGCTCGCGGCTCGTCAAAAAATGTGTTTCTGTCGCCGCGCCGCGTGTCGAAGGGGCTACCAGCTCCGTCTGTGGATGTCTCTCTCAGAATGAATGAGAGACAGATATGATGTCGAGGAATACGTTTTTTGACGTGCTGACTGTTCCTAACCAGAACTCCACAAGCTCCGATCCTCAAACCTGTAAGCCCGCCCCGCGCGGCGATCCGCTGCACCCGCCTGTCAGACATGTGATCCTGAGCTTGGCTCGCACGTGCGCGCGCGTGTCTGTGACTTTTAAGGTTCACACACCGGCTGTGTCGGCGCGCATTCCAGTCCATGTAAACGCGATAGAAGTCCGATATTCTGCTACGCGCGTTTGCATAGAACCCCCATGGAAAGCAGCCCCCACACTCCCACATGCGCGCTGATGCAGCCGCCACGCGCACGAGCACCCCACACCTCCAATGAATGGAAGACACATACAGACGTGGACAAAAGTGTTCATACCCCTCAGTTAAAGAAGGACAAACCCACAATTCTCACTGAAATCACTCAAAACTTACAAAAGTAACAATAAATAAAACACCTGTGATGTCAATTAAAGGACACACCTGAGTTAATCATGTCACTCTGGTCAAATAGTTTTCAATCTTTCATTGAGGTACCATCATTTTTGTCCAGGCCTGTTTCATTACTTGTTTTTTTTTAAATAATGATGTTAATCAACTATTCAAAATTGATGGCTGATTTTGATTGTTTAATTTTCAATATTTTTTAATTTATTGTTACTTTTGTAAGTTTCAAGTGATTTCAGTGAGAATTGTGGGTTTGTCCTTCTTTAACTGAGGGGTACCAACACTTTTGTCCACCACTGTAGGTCAGATTTATTTATTATGAGGAGTTCTACAAAAATCTACATAAAATGAAATCCTTCAAAGATTTTCTCGGTACCGGGGCTTCTCTGACTCTGAAGGAGGATCTGTTAATACAGACACTTGAAACTGAACAAAAATAATTAGTTTTCTCTAGTCAGTCAATATGTGGTTTCTTCAGTTGTCTGTATCTGTTGTTTGGTCATTGTTATTATTTTATTTATTTAGTACTAATTTATTTGTTTTTTTAATTCATCTTTTAATGTACATGGTAAAAAACAAGAAAACAACAACAGAAAATTCTATATAAATTATAAATAAATACATTACACCTCTATTATGTAGTTTGAAATGGAGTAGGAAAAAGTTTAAAAAACTTTTTTTAATTCTACCCCCTAGCAATATATCTTAAGTTTAATCTTCAATATAAACTATTTAAAAACGTATTTTTTTATATATATATAAATCAACACGGACAAAGATCTATACATGTCGTTCATTATTTATTCATTATTTTGTGTTAAAAATAAAGATATTTAAGAACATTGGAATGTTTTCTTAGCGATTTTCTTATGAAAATCCTGATGCGGCCCGGCCTCAACTAGATTCCGCCTCCAGCGGCCCCCGGCTGATTTGAGCTTGAGACCCCTGATTTAAATTGAGCATTAGATCATGTATCAAAGGGGGAAACCAAATCTCTTCTTTCTAAAATAATAGAAATGCTCCAAAAAGCAATAAAATGTCAAAATTATTTTAAAAAATGCGCAGTAAAATACAATATATTATCTCAAAAATGTTAAAGAAAATAGAATATATCATAGTGATGCTGTTCTTAAATGTGGTCTTTAGTCGATAAACTTATCCAGTTCTGAATGATCCGATGAGTTCGGCACCAAATTAGGAACTTCATGTCAGATAACAGTGACATCAGTGAAGTTTTTTCTCATTTGTTCCAATCAGCTGACTGTTTTAAGACTGTCATCAGTCTCCTCGGCTGGTTCTGTGTTTGTTAAAAATGTTTGTGAGTTACAGCAGGTTTATCCTCCAAAAACCTTTAGGTATCCTCCATGAGCCTCTCCAACACCGATCACACCTCCAACACCAACCTGGTTTATCCTTGTCAAAACACCTTGAGTCCCCTCCCAGGAGGCTGAACTGTTTGACCCCAGCTCTTTTAAACCTGGTGGAAAACAGGTTTGTTCATTTGTTGGTATGTTTACACTGAAATGTCTCAGAGTAGAATAAAAAAGTTGTGATTTATTCAGCATTAAATGAGTCACAACAGTTCCTAATTTCTTTACTGTAACAGAATATGTATTTCAGAATGAGACAGAAAAAAATTAATGATACTTTAATTGATGTAGCGTTAAAAATAACAAAAGTGAACTGAAAAAGAGATAAATTAGTTATACTGACCTTCAAAATAATTCAAAAAGACCAAAATAACCCAAAACAAATGCAGTTTTAGCCAAGGCAGAGACTGGAGTGACCAAAATGAGCATAAAAAGGCCATAAAAAATGACAAAAGATCAAGATAAAAAAAAATCCAAATAACAAGAAACAGAGACTGACAATAAACTTAAAAAAATATGTCAGATTGATGCAAAGTAAAATTATTGTTTGAAAATCAATTAGTTTTCCTGTAAATAAAAGAACACAAAAATATTTTTAGAGACTACCCTATAGAGTTTTAAAGCAGTCACCTCAATCAGCAGTTTCCTTTATTACGGAGCCTTAACTTTTTTAACTTTTCATTTTTATCCTTTTTATTTACTGCTTGACTTGTGTACACCCCTTTGGGCCTCCTTGGAAGGTTATAAAAGGAGGTTTAGAAATGAATAAATTAAACAAGATTAATAATAGTATTGACCCAAAGCAACCACGATATAAACAGTATCGAAAAAATAAACATGGAAAAGTATCATTTCTCAGTGTATGTAGAGATAGAATATAATTTAGTACAAAACAGAAAAGCCTCAGTGGGTATATTGGATGCAAATCATCTTTAAATGAAGTTTGTTTCATTTATGGACTCTTTAAAAAAATTTTGTATTAGGTCGGTAAACTGTGAGTTACCTTAAAAACATTAGTCTTTGTGGTTTTGTTTTATCTATCCACAAAATATCCTTCTTTCCTCAACTGCAAACAACATGAAAGCTGTTAAAAAAAAGCATTTTGGAAAAAAAACTTGATCTAAAATTATTAAGATATTAGATTTTTTTTTAAATAAATAACACCATAATGTTAGATCCAAATTGCATAATTCGGCAAAAATAGGTAAGGTTTTGGTGGTTTGTTTGGGTTTCTTTTAATATTTTACATGATTGCAGTTGCAAACTCTTGCCGCAAGAGGGCGACATACACCCTTAGAAGTTAGAAAAAAATCCATTGAACATGAAAATGATTCGAATATTTTTTACCCACTGCTTCTGTTTGAGTTTTATGCCCTGTTTAAAACATCTTTTCATTCTCTTTAGCAGACTAAACTGGAATTAAGATATTTGAGGTAATCATTCCTAACAATTCTGGTATTCTAAAACACTTGAGACAAATGATGACGAGAAAAGAAAATCTTCACGTTTTTCAATTATTTCAATTATTCAAAAAGAGGAAACTAACAGATGCAAAAAGTCTTGAGTATGAGAAAAAACTTTAATTTTTCCTGCAAAGCACTTTACTGTATTTGTTACACATTAGGATGACTTAAATGCAATAGTATTTCTTTATTGTAAAGGATTTAAGACAATTGATACTGGCTTCCAGCCAATATTGAACAATATTCTCAGCTATTCTTCTCTCTAAACTTATAAAAAAAAACTTTTAGCTTCAGTTG
>NC_050515.1:12763293-12763466 GCF_002922805.2 Oryzias melastigma | reverse complement strand
CAGGATTGCAGTTGCAAACTCTCGCCGCAAGAGGGCGACATACACCATTAGAAGTTAGGAAAAAAATCCATTGAACATGAAAATGGTTCGAACACTTTTACCCACTGCTTCTGTTTGAGTTTTATGACCTGTTTAAAATATCTTTTCTTTCTCTTTAGCAGACTAAACTGGAA
>NC_050515.1:12729159-12763168 GCF_002922805.2 Oryzias melastigma | reverse complement strand
GTTATTTTAATTATTTAAAAAAAGTAAACTAACAGATGCAAAAAGTCTTGAGTATGAGAAAAACCTTTCATTTTTCCTGCATAGCGCTTACTGTATTTGTTGCACATTATGATGACTTAAATGCAATAGTATTTCTTTATTGTAAAGGATTTAAGACAATTGATACTGGCTTCCAGCCAATATTTAACAATATTCTCAGCTATTCTTCTTTCTAAACCTACAAAAAATTTTTAGCTTCGGTTTCAGCTACTTTTATCTAAAATTCACAAAAATGCCTTATAAATGGACGAATTACACCAACTTTTCCCACATTTAAAGGGGAATTATTAACCTACTTCTTTGTTTCTTTTTATTTTCTCTTTAAGACTATGGCAGCTCATTAAAACATATAAATTCTTGATTTTTGAGCTTCTAAAAGTCATGCTGTATTTCTGCATGTTTTAGGTTCCGAGCAGTACTTTTTCAAATATAAATGTCTAAGAAATTTAGCAGATTGTCATTGGCGTAAACAGACAGGATTAAAAAAAATCTGAATTAAAAAAAGAAACAGTCCCTGCTTTGTCCAGATGTAGACTTTATACCTGATCACATTAAAAAGCTTTCATTCTGGCGGTGCAGTGTGGTGGTAAAAACCCTCAGATCAAAAAGCACAATCTTTAATTGGCCTAAATATAAGAGGTTAAGTGTGGTTAGAGTGCTTGATAGAAATATTCAAAGTGTTTGCTGCAGTGACCACATCTTTGCTTGGTGTTGCTTGTGGACAGCCTACATTTGTACCTAAGCAAACAACAATTCTGCAAGGCAAACACGTTAAAGCAGATACTGCATCTATCAGCTTACTTTAACACAAAACACATGGGACAAATTCATTATCAAATGCATTTGCCTTTCAAAGCCTTTGAAAAAAGTTTTTTTTAATAAAAACTTTAATTTCTACATACAGACATCCCAGGCAGAACTTTCTAATCTGCTTAACAACTAAGAGCAAATGATTCTTTTAGTCATTTCAACTTAAAACAATTTAATTACCATCCTTCACATATCAGTAATTCTTTTTTAACAAAGTTCTGTCAGTGCGAAGAACAAACGAGTTAGCAATAAAAAAAATGTTAATGGTTGAACACATTCTAACACAGTTTATACATTAACTAGCTGGTTCAGTTTTCATTTTATTTTTTTTTCCCCAAACTCAGCATTCTCGTCGTGTGAAATATCTCACTGTTGCCGAAAGCTGTGAGGAAATGTCTGTGACCAGCTTGTTTATAGGATAAACACTGTAAAAGATGCAGCTTATGATAAAACACATATGGGATTCCCAGCAGCATTTACGGGCAAGAAGGCTTTATAGACTCTTATGCGGGAAAAGCTATAAAGAAACAGTTTAATCCACACTACCTAACCCTTCTTAGAAAATAATTAACTTTTTTTTATATATCCAGTAGCTTTAATAGCAAAAAAGACAAGTGACAACTTTTTTTTAATCGTAGAAATTTAATTTTAGAGCCGTTATTTTCCTTTCTGGTATCTTGACTGCGTTCAGACATCCATTTTCAAACACCAATTTGAATACAAACTTTCGTTTGATACAAACGTTTTCAAAAAAGGTGATGGAAAAAAAAAAAAAAGATGATCAAGAATGGAAAAATAAAATATGTTGAATTTTTAAATGACACATCTCAGTTTTATTAGCAACTGAACATTTTGATGAAAATGCAACTTTGCCAAAAACAAAGATTGATGTAGGGAGTTAGCAGTGTATGCTGAGAATAAATTACTTTACAATAAGTCAGATTGTTTCAGAACAATCATAAATATATCACAGAAACTGCTTAAAATTGTTCCTCCGACAACAATAGTGTCAAATCCAACATTAAAAGAGCTGTGAGGACAAATGATAACAGTCCACAAAAGAGGGTCTGCACTGCTTTACACATTAACCAGTTAAGGCTGTTCTGCCGCGAGTTCACTGGTCAGTAACATGAAATCAGTTGATTATTGCATTTTTGGGGTCATCGTGGAAAATTGGGACTTGAGCTGTAAAATTATTTAAAGTTAGACAAAGCTGCTCCAAAAAGTCCCAGGCTAAATTGCATCCCCAAATAGAAAATAAGCACATGTATTTACTCCTCAACTCCAATAAACGCTTTTAAAATGTGCTCATTTGCATTCTCCCGTTCACAACTGTGCATTAAATAGGCACAAAAAAGGCAGCAAACACACTGGATCTTTTTTAAGCGTTGCGTGCTCTTGTCACTTTATCACCCTTATACATGATTTAACAAACCTGTTTAGTACCTGCACAGTAAAACACTTAAGACCAAGTTTCAGCAACCAAGAAAAAGGCTATAAGGCTTACTGTGCTTATTGCTGATTTGTAGCTGGTGACGAACATTCTCTTTATTATTAATTTGAAACAAGAGGTCTCACTTCAGTAGATATAATAGTGTTCTTTGTCTGCTTATGCAAACATTTCTGTGGTAAAGCAGATATTTTTAAAATGTCTTTACGCTCCGCAAAAAATGCACTTCCTGTTTCCAACACAAATCTTTTATCTTCGATGTAGCTTATGTCATGACCCTGAGACGTATCGGTGCTGGTTTGCACAGTCTAAGTGAGGCCACAGGGCATGTTTAAATCCTTTATCCTGTTCCACATCAGATAGATCTGAGCTGGAAGGAATCTGTGGACCAGCAGAATCTCTTTATAAAAACAAGGATTGTATGGATCGGATTTGTCAGAGGGTATGCGCAGACCCGCCGTTCTCACACCAATGTGGGAGACGGGCCGGAGTCCCGCTTTGGCCAAACACATCCCCATGTAGACGTCGTCGATGGGCAGGAAGGGTATGGATTTGGACATGTGGTGTATTACTTTGGCGGTGTGGCCTGACAGAAGGAAGCCTCCCCCGCCGCAGTAAGGTGGGTACGACTCCGACTTGTGCACCTGCTCGGGAATGTAATACTTGCTGTTCACTGATCGGATGGGTCCCACGTTTTGGATCAGATGACCTGTAAAAAGATGGCGGCTCCCGTTGTTGTCGCTGAGGCTTTGGAGAAACACCACCATGTTGTCAGTGTGCGCAAAGACGTCGTCGTCGCCGTTAAACAGGAAGCGAGCGTTTGGACAGTTTCTCTCCATCCATTCCAGGAAGAGCATCTGCTTCAAGGTGAGGTTGTAAAATGTGTCGCTGAAGTCCCACTGGAGGATGTCGCCGTACTCCTGCTGCTCCACCTGGAGCAGTCTGTTGAGTCTTTCCTTCTCAAAGCCGGCTCCTGTTGTTCCGGAGATGAAAACCCTTCGAATCCAGACGCCGTTTGACAGCCTCTCCTCGGCCCAGGTTTTCCGGAGCACCTCCCTGCGGTCGTAGTTTGTCGGGGAACTTTTAACAACCAACAGCAGAAAGACTTCCTCGGATCTATTGGCTCCTCCACATTTCCCTGGAAGGTCCAGCAGCATGGGGAAATGCTTACAGTGCTGAAAATAAAGAAAATCTTGGATGTTTTGGGGAAGACTCCCGAAACCTGTAATATTGGCCGCGGTGTTGTTCTGCTGACAGTTCGGCCACGAGTACACCGAAGAGCTTTCTTTGGTGAGCTGCCGTACTTGGTTGCGTATCTCCTTCACATTGAGGTGAGCAATTTTATCATCGCTGGAGAATTTATAGAGATGGAGGATCAACAGACCAAGAGCTGCTCCCACAATGATGTTTCTCGTTTTGTTTCTTCTCATCCTGGAAACTGTAAGAAAGGTAAAAGAGACGTTTTAATCTTAAGACGTTTTACATCAAATAATGCAAATCTTCAGTCGCTTTTCAACATTTTCCAGAGTACCTCAGCTCACTTTGAAGCAATCCTTTCATAACTGGTTACTTATTAGTCTAAAGTAAATAGTAACAATAATAAAAATGCAGATGTCTGAAGCTGCTGAATGTTAACGATACTTCTGCATCAAACACTCCCATTTCCTTTTAAAGACCCACTCCATAAAACTAGTTAAGTTTAACACCAAGTCTTTTTTATTAGTGTTTTAAATTTAAATATAGAGTACAGAGAACTGAGAACAAACTGCATATATATTCTAAAATAAACATAAAAAAATACATCTCTCAATTGCAAATTTCCAAAAGTACAAGGTCAGTCCTACAATGTTCTAACAGCAATGACGTCTAAATTCTTAATGTTAGAAAAAAAAAGAGATTCTAAGTAGTATTAAAAAAAAACGTGTGTACAGACCCTTGCAGAAAAACACATTTTGCACAAAACCAAACCATGTAAGAGATCATTGATGCACATCTTAAAAGTTTGAGAAAATCTTTCCATTTGGGAAGAACTGGTCTCCTTGCAATCAAGGTCCTACAGATAATTATGTTTTGTGCTGTGGTTGAGTTAATTTTCACCAACTATTTCAGGAACTACAGAAGGTTTTATGGGTCTTTGTGGAACATCTGAAAACACAGCAGTTGAATTTTACACAGGAACAAAACATATACGAGAGGGTGGCTGTTGGTTGTTTGCATCAATCGTAAATGGGATTGATATTTCGAATGGACTTAGTAAGTTTCACTTTAGTGGAGTCAATGTACAATGCTAAATTGAATAATCATGTGATGTGGACAAACTGAAGAAGAGGATATTCCATTGGTTTTTTAGTAATATAAGGGGTGGCTATTGCTTTGCATTGTGTGTGTTTAGCAGAAAGTTGTTCCCCTGAAATTGATCAAGATGGAGTCTAGAGGCGAGTCAGGTGAGCAGGATGGAACACGAGTGAATTCAGATGAACCAAAGCTATGAAGCCGATGGTATCTACAGAAATGTGAACGATGGATTATTCCATCCAATTACAAGTTCTTCAAAAGATGCAAATGCACCATCAATGATTAGATAATCGATTGCATTCATGATGCTTTTTTTTTAGAAATGTAAGAAACATTCAAGTCACATGTGTCAAAGTCGAGGCCCGGGGGCCAGATCCGGCCCTCCTGGTAGTTATATCCAGCCCTCCGGATCATTTTATTTTATTGTTATTAATGGCCCGATGTTATCTTCCGCTCATTTCTAACTTACATGATTTTGAATAATATATTTATATGGAGAGTAAAATATTGAAAGTTATTTAAGGCTTAATTTGATTTATTCTGGAATAATATTTCTGCCTGTTTTTATTCATAGTAATGTTAAAACGTTTTTCAAATGTAGTTTAAGTGTTCAATAAATATTTATCCTGTTCAGCCCGCCTCCGAAGGTGTGTTTTGGATTTTGGCCCCCTGTGCGACTGAGTTTGACATCCCTAATTTAAGTGGAAAACAAAAGTAAGGCTGAGTGCTTTTTTTTTTGGTATTTTTAACATGTTTTTCTGATGATTAAGGACATACATAAAGACTTTTAAATGTGCATTTCTGAGTATTTCTTTTTTCTAATCATTGTAAACCAGGAGCATGACTTATATAGTATAGGTATTAATCACTCATAAAAGTGATGTTGGAGGAAATACTTGTCCTAGAACATGACCGACTGAAGTCCAGTCCACTTCACTCAAATGAAGTTATTTATTAGGGTACAAAGCAATTAGTATATCTTACTGCTTTGTTAATATCTAAGGAGTCAGATAACAGCCAAGCATTCAAGTTCTAATCAAAGATATAGAATTAGGAAAATGGATAAACAGACAAAAGAGTGAGACAGGAAAGAAACCAGAAACATAAATTATAGGCCTGTGGATGCAACTTTCTTAATTTCCAACTTAATAAATCATTTTTATTTTGTCAATCTTTCATCTGGCAATTTTGTTCCTCTTCTAAGAGTTGGGTCATAGCGCTAATGGGTCATAAAGTTCCAGGTCAAGGGTCTGCAATCTTAAAGAGCCATGTGAGCCAGTTTCTTACCAATGAAAACACAGCAAGAGTAAAGCCTCCCCATTTAGAAAAATATATTTTATGTTTTTTCTTAGCATTAGCCCATTAGTTTATAAAATGTAGCTTTTAAATATTATAAAAATCATATTTTAGTAATAAATATAGTGATAAAGGGATACATTTTTCTATTTATAATTAGCAGCACAAGTTCTTTTCAAAATAAAATAAACTCCATGTCAAATAAAACAGACCTGCAGTGGCAGATTTACAAATTATGATTTAAATTTTACTAATTCCCAGAATTAACACGGCAAGAACATATTTTCTGTCAATGTGACTTTGATACACCTTTATTTTGAAGTTTAGAATATGTGTTTTATGTGCATCAATATTTGCATCATTTTGCTCAGTTATCTGACATGTTAAAAATCTAAACATAAGACAACTTAACTAAAACTACAAACACTTATTTTCATTCTTAGCATTTTTCTTCAAAACTAAAGAGCCAAAATGGAGGAATAAAAGAGCCGGATGTTGCTCTGGAGCCTCAGGTTGCAGGCCCCTATGTCAGGTTGTGTATCATGAGTTGTCCTACCAGGCTTGCAAGAGAGGAAAAGAAGAAGAATGGAGGCCCAACAGTGCAGGATGAAGTTACACAGTTGCTGAATGTAAATTATGTTAGCACAAAGACGGACAAATGTTTGGATTCAGATGTGAGGCAAAGCGGTATTGAATGCATCTTTGCTTGCTTTTGTTTAAAGGCTTGCTTCACAATGGTAGGCGTTTCCACTTTTTTTCATGTGGACACATAATATCAAACCACCTTTATTCATGTGAGAGGTGCAGATAATGTGCATCTTCTTGGCCTACGAGAGGATGAAGGGTTTTAAAAATAAAACTGCTTCAAAACCTGAAATTAAAAAAATAAATGGAAAAAAGGTAGCTATTTCAAGTCTGTTGTTTCGAATTGTAATTTTATAAAAGCCTAAATTTCAATCAATATAAGATTTTTAGGCAAAATGTTGTCAACAAGTATGAAAGTCAGAAAAACTTTTAAGAAATGTAATACCATATTTTAAAGCATTTAAAGACAGAAGGTTATGGCTGAAAAGTTATTTGTTAACATTAATTGTGACTGTTGCACAACACAATCTGGATTTTACAAATTTCCTCCACACTAAACAACATACTCATGAAGTCTCAGGTTTAACAATCATTGTTCTTTTCACTCCACATGGCCTGATGAACAAACGAATAATAAACTTCAGCTGCTTTTGTTGCAGCTTTGTTGATTTTTTTTTTAAATTAATTTTGCATTTGCACTGGGCGGTCCCAAATTTGTTCACACACTACCGTTTTAAAGAGTGTTGAAACTGAACCGGAAAGGAAGCTGTAAACATACGATGCCAAACCTCCATCCATCCAGCCACAATCGATGGTACACCATCACTGATATGTTTCACAGTGGAACAGGGGTTCAGCAACACAAGAGTGAGTGTTTCAGGTGTCAATTCCTGAAGCATCAGAACAGGGACTGATAAATCTTTAAGGAGGTTTAAGTATCAGTTTCTACCCTTAGCGTAACTAAACTCTCCTCTAAAGTCTGTCTGAGGGTTGTTGTTCACCTTTCGGGTTATCCCATTAGGGGTCGCCACAATGAAACAGCACCCACTGTTTCGCATCAGTGATTTGGTAGAGAGTCTTTAGGCCAGATCCCCGTCCTGACACAACCCTGTACTTGAAGGGCACAGGGAAACCCAGTTAGGCGGCAGTGTCAAAGGTCTTGCCTAAGGACCAAACCTGGATGGAGATCAATGGACGCCCCAGGGATTTATTCTGAAATGTTCTCCTGGTGTTGTTTTCTGCATTTCTTGACCGAATTTGATGAAATAAAAGCTGGTCTCCAATAAACCATCTCTAATAAACACCAGGACAGCTGCCACATTTTTTAAATAAATGCTCGGGCTAGTAGTGGTAAATTAACGTATAAAGAACATGCTAACAAGTCAACTTGTTGTTCACCTTTCGGCATATTCCGTCAGCTTTTACTAATACACACAGGTTGTTTTGCAGAGAGTTTTTACCCCAGATACCCTTCATGACACAATCCTGTATTTTATCTGGGCTGGGGACCGGTACAGGGAGACTCAGATTTGGGCCCCCTTGTGGCAACATAGGTTGTAGCGTGAAGAGTTTTACCAAAGCCACGTCAACTAAACTCTTCATATCACTTCAAATCCCTAAATCAATTTAATTTTTCACCCTCTGTGTCACTTTGGAACTATTCCACCAAGCCCGGTATAAGACTGCTGAGTGTTGATTCTTCTTCTGCGTTGCTGTCGGTAGCTAATACTGATTGGCACAGCTACAGTGCCCTCTAGTGGTTGTTGCTATTTGCTAAAAAAAAAAAAAAAAAAATCACGAGTTGCACCCCTATGCAAAAAGCCGTGACATATTAACAAAAAGTATTTGAAAACTGTTAGCATGTGACGGTTTTAAAAAGTATACTTGTATCTGTGTACATTAGACAGTAATCCTTATCAAAAATATAACAAAGAATGATCTCACAAGGAAACTTTTTATTGGAAATAAAATCTGTGGGTGGTTTCCAAGCGAGGGCTGAACTTGAGAGCAGACTCATACCTCTTGTGCCAATATGGTAGCGAGCCTTATTGCATGTTTTACTGCTCCGAGGAGGATCGAACACTGAGTCACTGTAGAAAAGGAAAGCTTATGCAGAAAGGGGGAAGTCCTCAGCATACATCTCCACTGTAGGTGTCAGAGTTCTCACTTAGTTCGGAAATGTGTAGTGAACACACCCTACCTGTTGAAGGCCTGTTAGTTAACAATGCTTTTCTTTTCTTGCTTTTTTTGTCTGTAAGAGGAGATAGTCTTTATGATAGCGCACCTATACAGAAGAGCTAAAAAATATTTAGTCCGCCATCAATTGTGCAAGTTCTTCCACTTAAGAAGATGAGAACATTGTGTAATTTTAATCATAGGTATACCTAAAATATGAGAGACAAAATAAGAAAACAAATCCAGAAAATCCCATTGTCTGATTTTAAAGGATTTATTTGAAAGTTAGGGTGGAATATAAGTATTTGTTCATCTACAAACATGCAAGATTTCTGTCTCTCACAGACCTGTAACTTCTTGTGTAAGAGGATCCTCTGTCCTCCATTCGTTATCTGTATTAATGGCACCTGTTTGAACTCATTATCTTTATAAAAGACACCTGTCCACGACAGTCAAACTCCAGACACGTCCCCCTGCTAAAGCCAGTACATGTGCAGGCCTGTCTATAATTTGCTAAAGAGCATTTGGATGATCCAGAAGAGGATTAGGAGAATGATGAAACCAAAATACAACTTTTTGATAACTACTTGTCGTCATGTTAAGAGGAGAACGAATGCTGAGTAGGATACAAAGAACACCACACCTACATCAAAGCATAGGGGTGGAAACATCATGCTTTGGGGCTGTTTTTCAACAAAGGGACCAGGACGACTGATTTGTGTAAAGAAAGGATGAATAGGGCCATATATCTGATATATATATCAGCAGGGCGCAACAACGATCCCAAACACACTGCCTGGGTAACAAGAAGGGAAGAAGGTCCTGGAGTGGCCTAGCCAGATTCCAGATCTCAAGAAAACCTTTGGAGGGAGTTGAAAGTCTGTGTTGCCCAGCGACAACTCCAAAACATCCCTGCTCTAGAGGAGATCTGCATGGAGGAATGGACCAAAATACCAGTAACAGTTTGTGAAAACCTTGTGAAGACTCACAGATAACGTTTGACTACTGTCATTGACAACAAAGGGGATATAATAAATATATTGAGCTGAACTTTTGTTATTGCCTAAATACATATTTTCCACCAAAATGTATAAATAAATCCTTTTATAAGTAATAAATAAATTAATTTATTTTGTTTCCGTTTTGTGGAAATGAAAATAAATAAAAGAAACTGAATATTGAGCTGAGTATTTTCACATAAAACCAAAGAAAACTTTGAGTAGAGGAAGAGTCACAAGTCTATCAAGTTAAGGCAAAGATGTTAAAGACCTTCTAAAATAAATTCATCTTGAAGAAGATGCGCGTTTTCAATAAATACAAGTATTTTTTCCCATTGAACCAGATGAACCTTCTTGGATGGAAAAATAAACTCAAAGTGAAGTTCACAGTCTGATGTAAGCTTTAGAAACAGACATTTGCGCCATAAAAGCGGCTTACTATGGGCAGAAAACTTCCCTTTTCTCACCTTCACAGTCAATGCTTTTAGGTGGAAAAAATGTTAGAATAAAGTACATTCTCACGGGGACACAATCCCCACCCAAGTCCAACACAAAAATTTGAATGGTCTCTAAAGAAAGTGAAAATAATACATCTTTTATCACACAAACACATGAGAACACACAATGTGTGAAAACCGATTATAAACAGAAAAACTCACTGCTGAGTCATTTTCTCAAGTTTTATCGTGACTCGTCATATTTTTTAGCATAACTCCTCCAAATTTGTTTAAAGATGGGTTTAAAGACGTACTCATATATTTTTAAGATCCTCCCATAAAGTCGATGGACGCAAACTGAAGCCAAACACACCTTTGTCAGTTCTGGGTGTAGCCACAGAGTTAATGATTCACCTCTTTTAATTAATCCATCACCGCTGTTGGTAAAATGCACCAAGACGACACGCTGATTCTTATCTGCTCATTTCCTGTTTTCAACTGAATGTATCCTAAAAAAGCTGAATAATTTAAACTTCTCTTTTCCAAATTAAACGGAAGAGGGGAAAAAATGTAGTTTTGACAACTTTCAAATCTTCAACGGTTGCTCTAAATTTAGACACAATAGACCACATTTAGTGTTATATCCTTTTTTCTGAAATGCATTATTGAAACTAAAAAAAATGACAAAAAGGAGTCCTAAGAGAATTAATTATTTTAAGAGCTTAAAGTGAAAGAAATAATAAAAAAGAGTGAACTTTGACATAAAAAGTAACATTAGAATCTTACAGGGTTGATTATGATTTTCATTTATGTTTGACAGGAGGTGCGTACGCTTGCGGTTTACCCATTTTTAAGCCACACAGAGAAGAAAACGGAAAAGAAACAAAAGGTGTCCAAACTCTTCTGGTAAAGCGCTTCATTTCTCCGTATTCAAACCCTCCCACTAATGAGTCAGATGTAAAGCAGTATCCTGCTTTACTGACTGATAAGACTTTTATCTGAACCATTGTTTAAACGCTTACATCCTCCCTGATTTAAAATAAAAAAGACTACTTCTCTGATAGTTCCTCCACGGATTTCTGAGTTAACTGCCAGGGATACGGAAAGTTGTGAGTCATTTTGTCCGTTTGAAACCACGCTTTTTGCTATCCATCAAGATAAGTTGCAACCTTCTGGTCTCCAAGTATTTTGAGAAGATTCTTTCTACTCCTAAAAGCGAAGATACAGGTCAAGTTTGACTCAGATCGTTTCTGTCACTAAATAAAAAGTTGAGCATTGTTACAAGTGTAAACTATACTTTTGGTTTTTAGCGTGAGTAGGCAGATGAAAACCACATTAGAAACCTGGTGTTAGAAGTTTTTGTCAGTAGGGTTTGTAAAAGGAAAAGAAAAAAATCTGCAAAGTAAAAAAGTATTTTAGGTTTCACATTTTTCTGTCAGATTATTTATTGTTTTCGGTAAATAGAAACACACTGGTGACAGATACTTTTATGATGACATTTTCACAGAATGGAAACAGTCACAGACACACACCTTAATGATTACTGCTGTGAATTTGTCTTTTTTAAAATCTTGTTTTTTCCCCTCAAACTAGAAGTATTTTTATAAATCTTTTCTTATAATGAACACTGTCTACCTTAGTTGTTGACTTACAACGACTTTTATTTGTATTCGGGTCTACTTTAATCAAAACAATTAAGGGGTGGAGATAATAACCCGATGGAACAAAAGGATGCACAAACATTTCTCCAGGGAAAGATGATCCACTCCCGTCAAACATTTGTAGTACTAAACGTATAAATTAACATATTTTAAGCTACACTTCTTGTTTTAATTCAAGCTAGTAATTTATCCAACTTCCCAATTCATTTCATTATTGAACGTAGACTTTTATTTCTAAAGATGCATTTCCCGTTTGGTGCGCGCGCGCTCCCTCGCGCGAGGGCGGTCGGTGCAAACTTCCTGGACTGTTTCCTCGAGCTAATAACAAATGTAAGCGATTTAAAGTGAGAAGCCGTGAAATCTTCTTACCTGGGGATGAAAGTGGACCGTCGGTGGTTGAGGGGACTCAGCTGCAAGTGCGGAGCGGGGAAGAGGCGAGTCTGTGCCGTTGGAAGGGCGGCGCCTCGTCCTGCGGGCGGCGTCACCGGAGGGACTCACAAGATGGGTTGTAACACAACATAATGGATGTTAGATTTACTTCTTAAAAATTGAATTTGTCAAATAAGTTACCCATTCTTTCTTTCTTTCTTTCTTTCTTTCTTTCTTTCTTTCTTTCTTTCTTTCTTTCTTTCTTTCTTTCTTTCTTTCTTTCTTTCTTTTTAACGAACAGATCACAAAGCTCCACCATAAAACTCAAACATCATCTTTTCCTTAAAGTCCCACTCCAATAATCTTTTATTACAAAAGCATCCCCAGGCATATTTTGATTATTATTATGTCGTTTTTAAGCATTTTTTTTTTCAAAGGATCTAGGCGGTAGGAATTCATCAAAAACTGTCACTGAGTTGTGGGTGGGACCACTGGCATGGAAGAAAGTAAGCCACCACTGATATCCCATCATCCTCTTTTTTTTTTTACACTCATTCCTGCTAGCTTAAAACCCTGTCGGGAGCAAATCTAAATAAAATTGCTTAGCTGTTGCAACTGTTGCTTAACTGTTGCAATATTTAATTAAGTAAGTAAGTAATGTTTATTTATAAAGCACCTTTCCACACATAGTGCTTTACAGGATAAGAATAAAAACACATAAAATGATGTAATAATACTATTAAATACAGCACATTTAAAAGTACATACAATTATGAAATAAAGTCAAACAGACTTGGGCCCACTCAATGGGAAAGCTTGATTATAAAAATGTTTTTTTTGTTTTTTGGCTTTAGTGAAAAAGGTGGGAGTTTATTCCAGAATCTGGGTGCCGTAGCTTTAAAAGAACGATTTCAGATTTTAAAAAAGGAAATGTCACATTACGCTCACACACGCGGGGACCGATTGAGCTGCTGTTACAGATCAAATAGCGACAGTGCCACATTTATCATAGTTTATCCTAAACTTTTCAAAACAGCTGCAGGGACGTCCAACCCTGTTCCTCATGATACCACTCTGATTGTTTTCCAGTGAACTCTGCTTCAGTAATTGCTGCTCACCTGGATCGGGACTGTTCAGTCAATCAGAAACTGGGCTCATTTAATCCATCTAATCAGCAATTACTGAAGTAGGGTTAACTGCAAAGCAAGCAGGGCAGTAGCTCATAAGGAATAAGGTTAGAGACGCCTGGAAGGACTTGAAGGGAATCAGGGCTGTTATTTTTTAACAGTTTATTTCTTTATTTTTTTCTTTTAAACTTAAACTAAATTCTGTAGCTTTTGAATTTGATGTCTTATACATCAAATCAGCCTGGAAGAAACACAAGTCTTAGATTACAGACTTCTTAGAAGATTCTACCACCTTAAATCAGTTTAAGTCTTGACATAAAGTGCACACTTCACATGTTCACTATGGCTACTTTAATAGTGTTTTAGTTGGTCTGGAGCACTGAACACCAAAACGTTGTAGGATATCTTTTTTTTTACTTTGCAAGTTTTGATAGTGTGTGGCAAACCGGTTCTTTTTTTAGTTTAAGATAATACATTTCATTCACTCTGTCTATATTTAACCATATTCCAAAGACTCAATCCTCATTTTTTTAATAAATATGCTCCTCTCTAAGACAGTAGTTTTCATTTCATGTTACAGCTTTGATATGTATTACATTTCTAGTAACCCAATATTCTCATTTCTTAAAGTTTCCTTTTTTTTAATTTTTCCAATTTCCTTGTCATATTTTGCCAGAAACTGTTTTGAAATTTGAAACAGACATCAAATTTGGAATTCTGTCTGAAATAGATTTAAAAGGGACAGAGTTCTGGTCATGAGACAATGTATTTTCATAGAAAGTCTCCCTCATTATCAAGATAGAACTCAATCGTCTTTATTGTGTTAAACTCTATGCTTCTCTTGTTTATCAAAATGTATAAGTAAAATTCTACCTCAATCAAAAAATGTGTGTAATCATTAGCAGCTGCCCTATATAAATTAGACACACTGTTGTATTATGCAACTTATCAAATGAGCCAAAACTGTCAAAATGCTGCTCTGGCTCACATCCATCCATCCATTTTCCTGACCGCTTTGTCCCTTTCGGGGTCGCGGGGGTGCCGGAGCCTAACCCGGCTACTGATGGGCGAAGGCGGGGTACACCCTGGACAGGTCGCCAGTCCGTCACAGGGCCTTCTGTGGCTCACATTTGACAACCTATATACAGTTGTATTGCTTTTTCATAAAAAATAAAATAAAATCATGCACAGTCATGAATGATGACAATTATTTGTCCAAGACGCACTCTCATATCTTTAGCTTCCTGTCGCTGCACTGCTTTATTTGCTTTGTTGATCGCACACGGGTGTCAAACTCTCAGCCTCGATGGCCAGTTTCTTAAATGTGTTCCAGCTAATCTGCAGTCGTTTCTTATTAGCTAAACACACCTTTTCTAGGTATTCAGCTTCAGTTATGGCAGGGTTTTTGGAAAAACCAATAGGATGCCGCCCTTAAGGTCCTTGATGCCTGAGTTTGGCACCTATAATTTATAACTGAAAACTTTCATCATCCAAGGGGTTTTTATTCCACTCATATTTTTTACAATTGCTCCCATGTTAGTGCTTGCTCTGAATCCTGCATGACATCAGAAACCTGATGGAACAAAAAGAGGAGAAAATCTCTATTTTTAACTCCAGTGTTCAAAATACACTTAAAGGGAACATTGGGTGTAGAAATGTAACCTCCTATCTTGTGCTAGAAAGGGCTTTCATCTACTTCTGGGTGGCACAGAGGTCTGTTTCGTTTTTTAGAACATGAAACTCCTTCTATGTTTGTATGGAGTTTATAGCCTGTGTTTATGTGCTTTGAATACAATTTCAGTGAGTTTTACATGTGTTCCACTTAGAGCAAACAATTATTTAAAAAGTCATTTTCCAGGGAGTAATGCCTCTGATGCAAACACAGATGAAGATTTAAATACCAGGAACAAGTAAGACTTACAGACAACCAAATGAGCGGGATCAACTTAAAGGAGTATTTGGTTCTATCCAAATGACGTTCCTAATGTTGGCTCTGAGGACTTTTGTAAAGCTGAGACTCAACTTTGCTTTATTTGGAAGTAAGCTTTTTTAATCACTTGGTTTCAAGCTTCCTGGCAGCGCTTCATGTGACTTTTGAATCAGACATCTGATCACAAGTTGCAAAACTGAAGTCTGTCAAAAACCAGATGATCAAAAGGCATGCTCAGTTATGAAACCCCTAAAGAGCATTGAAGTTAAAAAAAATTAAAGTAATTTTTTTTACATCGAAAAAGAAAATATGGTTTGTGAGCACCATGCAGTTACCATCCAGAATTTTTTTATTTACTTCAGTTTTGTAGATTTTTTTTCTGGTTACTAACTGGTGCGTACCAGATAGTCACTGGTGCACACCTAAACAGAATTTTATTTTTACTTCAATTTTTAGAAAGATTTTTTTTTTTTTTCTGGTTAGTAACTGTGCACTGCTAATGTTAGGTTTGGGTAATGAGTGTCAGGATTCTGTGTTTAAGTTTTGTCTTGTTCTGTTTTCCCTGTCTTCTTCTTCTAATGCACTGATGTACACTGATGTGTGTAATGCTGCCCCCCACAGGTGTTCAGTAGAAGTTCCCTAAATCTTAAAATACTAACCGGTTTGATGGAGAAAATTAAGGAGTGCTATCCTAATAAACAAATCAGAAACGCATAATGACATAACGGGTTGAAAAGAAAAGGTGGAAATGTTTAAATTACTGAGTCTTTCTTAAAAATGTCTCCTTCACTGAGATGATCTGACAGAGATGGAATGATCCAGGCTGAATATGAAGCACATCTCCCAGACGTGTTTGTCTAATGGCAGTAATTAAACCAGAATCGGTGATGAGGAGGAGCAGGCATGACACAACCAGACTCAAGTAATCTTCTAGTTGAATGAATGAACTTTATTTATATAGCACTTAACAATTGCTTATAGCATGCCAAAGTGCTTCACAATAAAAGAAGGAGGAAAGTTTAAAAAAAAAATAAATAGACAAATTAAGAACAAAATATTAAAAAAAACGGCATAAAATTACAAAAGCAGTCTGCAGTAAAATGCATAAAAGTTAAATAAGATCATAATAAAAGAAATAAAAATAGAATAAAATAAAATAAAATAAAATGGCACCAACTACTGAGCATTAAAAGCCATTCTAAAAAGGTGTGTTTTTAAATAACATTTAAAG
Source organism: Oryzias melastigma (assembly GCF_002922805.2). Lineage (NCBI taxonomy): Eukaryota > Metazoa > Chordata > Actinopteri > Beloniformes > Adrianichthyidae > Oryzias > Oryzias melastigma. Next base: position 12,746,765 of record NC_050515.1, on the reverse strand, counting down.
CTGTTAAGATCTGACATCATGCGCAGTTCTGCTGGAATACTATTCTATAGCTGAGGGCCGGCAACAGAAAAGGCACGGTCACCCCAACGTTTCTGACTTGGGCACCTCGAGCAGATACTGATTAGTAGACCTTAAAACTCTGGAATGGCTACGGATGTTTAAAAGCTCAGTTAAATAAACCGGGGCAAGACCATGAAGAGTCTTAAAAACAAACAATAAAAGTTTAAACTGAATTCTGAAATGAACAGAGAGCCAGTGAAGAGACTTGAGAACCGGAGTGATGTGTTCTCGTCTGGATGTTCCAGTTAACAGTCGTGCTGCTGCATTCTGGACTAATTGGAGATGGTTGAGTGATCGCTGAGTGACACCAAAGTAAAGAGAATTACAGAAATCTATGCGGGAGGTGATCATGGCGTGGATGGCTGTTTCTAAATCACTGCGGCTCAGGGAAGGTTTAGCTTTAGCTAAAAGGCACAGGTGATAAAAACTCATTTTGACAACATTGTCAATCTGTTTGTCAAATTTAAAACAGCTGTCAAAGATAACCCCCAGATTTCTCACAGTGGTAGAGTCAGCTGTCTTTGACTCGTTCAAATATAGAAAATTCTGGCTCAGCCACTGTTTTACGTCCTTGAGACATTCTGTTAAAACATCTTTCCTGGACTGAGGGGCAGATATATCTGCAGGTCATCGGCGTATCAGTGGAATGACACATCATGCCGTGCAATGATAGAACCAAGAGGTAGCAGATATAAAGAAAAAAGGGCAGGACCAAGGATAGAGCCTTGAGGTACCCCACATGAAATACGACTTGAACCAGTTAAGTGCAGCGCCATGAATGCCGATGTTCTAGTCGAGACAGGATGACTGCATGGTCCATCGTGTCAAAGGGTGCTGTCAGGTCCAATAGCACCAGAATCACAGGCTGTTTGGCATCAACAGACACGGCAATGTCATTATGGACCTTCAGAAGGGCGGATTCTGTGCTGTGCTGAGATCTAAAACCAGACTGAAACTTCTCAAAAATAAAATTGTTCTAAAAAAACTGTAGCTGCTTAAAAACAACTTTTTCTAATAACTTAGATAAAAAAGACAAATAAGAAACAGGTCTAAAATTAGATCAAACAGAGGTGTCCAGATGAGGTTTTTTAAGAGGCATAACCACAGCATGATGGACTAAAGAAATGTTTGTTCAAGAATGTTTATTAAACAGGAACTTAAGATAGGAACGTAAGTGCTATATCTAATACTGACACGATGTTCTAATGAAGTCAAAATATTTATACATCATGATAGAATGCCCTGGCAAGAAAAAAAAAACAAATCTTGTGACTTCTAACTGTGTGCAAAAGTCGCTCACTAAATGTCATGGATGAAAACTAAGGAGGAAATGTCTAATTTCCATCACACTGTATTTACATAGGTGGAGTTTTTTCTCAGATTAGATCCTAAATCAATGTTATCTTTAAATATTAAGAAGAGAAAAAATGATAATGACACAGTGAAATAGACACCATAACAATAGAATTTTTTACTTGATTTGTTGACATTTATAATTCAATAGGCCTCATCTGACACAGGAAGTATTTTATTTTGAAAGGAATTTGTATGGGCTGCTGTCAGAGTAAAATAATTAAAATAGGAATTTATGTAACTCAGTTTAGATTTTAAATTTTCAAAAACTAAATAAATTAAGGTGAAGTGGGGTTTGGTGACTCCTACTGGATCAATAAGAAAAAAAATAGAATTAAAAATTTTTTTAGAGCTATTGTTGAAAGAGCTCTGGCCTCTAAATATGTAGTCACAGGGTCCTGGTTAAGCAGAATTAACTACTGTGATGTCCATGCATGTAGATGCCAAGAATTAAGAGGATAAAAGAGATATTTTTAAGACAAGCCCTTTTGTTTGTAAAGTGGCAATCTTTCAATATCTAAAAGATGTAAACAAAACACTTTCTGTATTTTGAGAATATGGCCAGTTTTGCTGCAACAAAGCCATAACTTTAATGTCTCTCACATGCGTGATTTATGATAAAATCAGGTGTGTTTTTTTACTTAGTATTTTTATTCATCTTTATGGATACAAAATAAAATTATTGTTTTTTTTTTTTAGAAAAAAAGTTACACCTTTAAATTCTACAAAGATACATTTACTTGTCCACTCAGAAAACTTCATACATTTTGTAGAGTAAAAACATGAGTGTTGTTTATAGTAATCTGTAGGTACAACTGTAAATAATTAAAAGTTTGATATCATGTTGTTATGGTGGTTCTTGTATCTCTTTAACTTAATTTATACATGGTTAGACACAATTTATTCTGAACTAAGAGTAGTGTAACAAAAGTAACAGCTATGACTCAGCATCAGTCATCTTAGGATCTAGCTTCCCATTAAGTCTGAACTGTTATTTCTGAACTGAGCATCTTCTTTTTGCTTAAATCTCATGGTATATATTGTATATTTGCTATCAAACCTGTACGGTGTATTGACCTCCATACATGAAAGGGTTAAGAATTTACTACAACCTTCTGCACAAGTTACCAGTTTCCAGTACATTATGTCCTAATATGTTACATTTTTTGATACAATGAAGTTTTTCTGACGCAAAGAGGTCTCAGACGATTCAAGTACACAGTTTTTCCACAATGTCTGAATGATTACTGAACCTTTTCCTGTTTGTATCCTTGAAACTCTGTCCTTTATCTCATGTCATGGCAGGGGAGCTAGGTTACATTGTTGTTTATCTAGTTTTTTGTAGGTAACAGGTCTTATGTGTTGGGATGCTGGATAGCAAACAAACTTAGGGTTCTGTCCCTGAACATTTCCCCCTCATTTAGGCACTCTTATCTCTCATGCTTCAAATCTTGGACTGTTTAGTCTCTCTAGAGAGCTTCAAGCTTCCAGCACTTTCTCTAGTGAAAGTTTTTTTATGTGTTTTCTGTCCTGGGGGAGAGAAAACTGTAAAGTACCTCTTTTGCAATCAAACTTCCTCTTCGGAGGCCACAACAACAGAGGTTCTGGGAAAAGAGTCAATGGAAAATAACAAAAACACAGGAAAATAAGAGCAGACATTAAAAAATGATAAGAGTTAGGGGATATTTATCAGAAGTCTCTTCCTACTAGTTGCAGACTTCAACAGAAGGGAATCACTGCTAACATGACAATATGACCTATTTGATCATTTCCTGTTTTAGTAAAAACATGAGCAGCAGCGACTTTGAGAGAATCACAGTTCATCCACTGGATCTGCACCACCCACCACTATATTTCAAAAGTGGTATTTTTTATTTTGCATGGAGAACAAGATTCAACAATTCATTGTCAAATAAATACAATACTTTTGAAGGAATTTTCAAATAAAAAGCTACAATTAACTTTATGAATGACAAATGACAGTATTGATTGTCATTGGAAATTGATTATAGAAAAAAACTTCATTTGTAAAATTGTTTTCATATAGGAAAAACTAAACAACATAATTCATAAATGGTCAAATTAATGTCCGATCACCAGGGGTAGAGTCACAACCATGAAGGGGGCAGCTGACCCTCCAGCAAAAAGCATCTATCACGAATCAAATATGCAACCATTGATGAAATAAAAAGTTTAAGCACCAGGAATTAAAGGGGTTTGTTTGAGGAGTGAAAATGACAATTTAAATATGGAGTTCAACAGCAAATTACTCACTAAGCACCGGCCTCTCTGGTCAGTTGCAATGTTTTGTCACTTCCTGGTTTGCTTCACCCTCCTCCCGCTAGAGTTGCCGCTTGATTTGAACCCACAAACTCCTAGTCTCAGGGGGAACACTCTACCACTAACAAGGTTAGTTTACTAGGTCACTAAGATAGTCCACTAGGCAAAGCACATTTCACTTTTAAGATCAAAAGGGTGTTATGTTTTGATTTTCTCTCTCATCTGCATCTTCGACTCATTTTTTAAATTAGATTTTTTGAGCTGTTTACTCTCTTAGTTTAGTTTGCTGTTTGTGTGTTACTTTTGCTCTAGATAGGACAGGAACCAAAAAAGTGGGATTTTTTATACAAAAATAAAGTAAAAAGTCTTCCAAGCTTTTCTTCTAGCCTTTGCCTACTCCCTTCAGGAGTCAGCCCTTTGGATCAACTCACTCCATCTAAACTGGTAGAAGGGAGTGAGAGCCGCATTCCTGCTTGTTTTCAAACATTCCCTCCTCTAGCTGTTTTTAATTTGGCTGGACACTCCTGATCCAGGTTATCAGCTGCGAGTAGAGTATATCTGGAAAACTTCCAGACACAGGGACCATTGATGCCTGGAATTCCACATCCCTATGTAAACCTGTTATCTGTATCCTCCTCATTCACACCGACACCCCTCATGTCATCCTTGACTACTCTTCTTCTGTCTTTCTCTACTCAGTTGACGCTCCAACCTCAGCATCATTTTACCATCACAATCCACTCTATGTTATGTACACTTTTATTTTTGCTGACAGTCTTTCTTTGACACATCACCTTATCATTTACAGATACTGTTTTTCTGCAGTTGACCTTCATTTATCTCCTTTTCTGAAGCAAACCTTGACACATATCACGATGTCATCTGCAAACATCAGGATTCTTGTCTAACCTCATTTGTCAGTCTGTCTATCATCGCGGATTCTAGGAACAGAATCCACCCAGAACTCCTCTTGTCTTCCAGCTCTCTGAACGAGTCTGTCAGACTTCCTCATACAAACCACAGCGCCTTTGTTTTCTGCCATGGACTCTCTAGATCTACAAAGACACAATTCAGCTCCTACAAACCTTCTCTGTTCTCCTCAAAGCAAATGTTACATCTGTGATTGTTTTTCTTGGCATGAAACTATGCTTTTGCTCACTTCTTACCTCAGCCGCTTCCATTACTCTTTCCCATGGCATCACTGTGACTCATCAGCTTTATTCCTCTGAAGTTTCCACAACTCTGCACATCTCCTTTGAAAAAAACACACATTTTCTCCTTGCCTCAGGCTCTCTCTCACTCTCCAAAATCTTGTTCATCGGTCTTGTAAAAAAAAATGCTATCGCCATGTAAATCAAAAGTATACTTGCTGCTATAAAAATTTTATTGTCAAGGAAAGTTTTTATATTTAAACATGCGAATAATGGATTTTATAGATAGAACGATGCTTTGTGAGTTATTTTGCATACAGAATGATGCTGACACAGAACTGACACAGCTTGATCCAAATGTGTTTGGATGGTGGAAGGTCAAAAGGTCATTTAAAAAAAAAGGGGTGGATCCAAGCCCAAAATCTGTTTCCTGTAGGTTGACAAAGTTTCCTGCCGTCACAAAAATAACCTCTGGGATCTTTAATCAGAAGGTGATCCTTAAATAAGCTCACTAAATAATCATGTTCCTTTGATTTCCAGGTACTATATTTATCTGGTCATTTAATAATAATAATAAAAAAACAACTTTAAGCATTGTTTCAGTGGTTTTAACATTCTCTGTTCTCAGTCAGATGCTAATAGAAAATGTAAAGCAGACATATTGTGTAGAAGATCTAAACAAGATCTCTCTAAGGAAGTTGAAACCCTATTTGTCAAATTTGCCACATCAGTGTAATTAATGTTCTATTACCTCTAAATAAATTATTTCCTGTTGTTCCAAGAGAAGTTTTGCCATAAGGATGGGGCCAATTTCCCTGCAAACATCAATAGCTTGCTGCAGGATTTCACCCTCCAGAGCCTCAAGCTTCATTTCCCTGCAACATTTTCATGTTTCCCTGTTATAGCAGTCATGATTCAGCTCATTAGAATTCCTTTAGCTTTGGATAAGCCTGGTAAACAATCTGCAGTGCAGAACTGGAATACCGTAATCTTTAGTTTTGCATAGAGCCAGCACATAAAAACTATCTCCACTGCGCAGCTCTTCATACCATCACATCTGAACAGGAAGGAGATGTTTGGAACATTTTGGGTTGGTGTTCATATTTCCACAACAGAGGAAAAACCCCCTAACTTCCTGTGGCAGAGGAAACAGGCTGATGTTCCCTTTTCAACCTTACAGCCACATACAAAAAACTGCTGAAAGTAGTGTAAAAATGCTAATTTTTTTTTTTTTGTTTTGAGAGAAAACCAGAATCAAAAGGCAGCATGAAATAATTAGTATTACAAAATGAGTGTTTTAGGTGCTTAAGGGTAACAGGATAAATATAAAGGATATAATTTTTAGCTTTTTCTGGTTTGTATTTGGTTTGGCATTTTTTGTGTTAAAATATTTAAACTTGTATAAAATACATTTTAAAAAGTTACTGTTTTATATTTCATTGAGCAAAAGTGATCAATCAGAAAAGTCCAACTTTAATCAACTCATTCACAAACAGTTGAAGCACAGTTGTATCACTCCACAAGGCTCCTGACTACAGCACCTATAATGCTCCAATCCACCAAGCGGTGTGGTCAGACGATAACATTTTGAACAACTTTTGAGCACCGTGTATCACAGAAAATGAATTAGAGGTCAGAAAATATACCCAGATACTTAAGGCGGATCCGATTTTAAATTTTTGAACAAATTCAAAGATTTTACTTGGGCCTTATGGTTCAAAAAATGCTGTAAGGGTCATTTAATTGGCTAATTTGTTAGATTTCTGACTTAGATGCATCATAAACAGTGATTATTTTTTAAAATCATTGCTGGCATTGCACTACATTTGCTGCATTAAGATGAGTATATGGTACAGGATGTCTTATTTTGAAAGGAAATCTATCAAAATAGGTAAAAACCTTAATATTTAGAAAAAAAAGCAATTTTCTCTAAATTTGTTTTATTTATGCCAAAAAACACAAGTCTTCACTTATTTTTTTATCAGTATAAATGCAAATCAGTGTATTTTTCCCCCCATAAAGGATGAAATAAGACTTCAGAGATTGACCCAAATGGTTCTTTAGGTGTTGAAGGTTCCAGACTTCTGATCTAGGCAATGATATTAAACTGTAGTTAATAAACAGATTGTGATGTGAAAGTCAGAGTGTGGAGACCTTAAAATGACTCAATAAAAAAAGACATTTACAAACTTCTAGTTCTTTATTTGTTTCACTCACAGAAACCAAAACCGTAATGCAACAAAATAAATAAAACCCATCCGTCAACATAAATATAATACATTGAGCTCATGTTCAGCCCAGACTTACAGCATCATCTCTTAATGATAGAGATTTTTTACTGCAGTTCTAAAGTAAAGAACTAAAAACATAAAGATTTGCTCCCAGTTTGAAACCAGCGTTTACAGCAGTTAAACATCATAATTACTGAGTGAGCTTCATTCAGAACGATGCTCAGTCAGTTTTGCCTAGAGTGTGATTCCTCTCTAAAGAAAAGCCTGTAAAACATATCAAAAAAACAAAAAATAAATTATCAGTAAATTAGGAAATAAAACACAACCTCTGTTTTTTTTTGATAATAAAAAAACTAAAACTATGAAGTACTAAATGTTTGGCACTTCCAGTTTCTGTTAGTGAAGCAGTAGTCTAGCTGTCAATTCAATTATCAGCATTAAACATATCACTTGAGTTTATTCAATAAACAGAGAAATGTATGAACCGAAAAAATACAACATTGTGACCCCTAGAATTGAAGAAGAACACATGTTCTCATGATAAACAACATTGAAGGCACACGGAGAAATGAAAGCCAGAAAACAGTCAGCAGTGACACTTGGCCCCCTCCACTCCCACAACCCCTGATGTCATTTCATTAATGATGCAAACCTGCGGATGGCCGTGGCAGCTGACCAGCTGGGTGTGTCAGCTCTGATGTCACCTCAGCGTCCAGCTGTTAGCGGGAGCGGCTCAGTCAGCTGACCACGCCTCGCACTTCTTCAATCACTGTCCAGATCTACCTTAAGCAGCAAGTCCTGCAGTGGAAAAAGACGTTTAAGTTGATCACACTAAACCAGGTCACCCCTTAATTATTGTTTTTGAGCCTCGTAAGACCGTCATGAATCAAGATCTACTTATTATAAACAGACAAACTTAAGAGTGTACATGTTAAAATTGAGCAGATTTTAAATTTGTTTTATTTTCATGTTTTGTGTGTGAGTGCCAATCCCTCTTGGCCTAATCGTTCTTGAAAAAAAAATCGATTTTACATTAAGGGACTTCCTGGTCAAATAAAGGTTAAATAAAAAAATAAATAAATAAATGAAAGTTGCTCGTTTTCTTTTTTTTTTTTTTTTTTCTTTTTTACATGGCAAAATACCTTACTGGTTCCCTTTTTCCATGAAGTTTTTCCTCCTTTCACACAATAAAGACCCACTCTGATAATTTTTTTAAATTAATTTTTAAAGCATTCTCAGTGTTTTTTTTTTATTATTATAATTTGACATTTTTATACAAAAATACAAGAACCTGTGTTGTTTTCTGAGAGTTTTCCCAGAGCTGCATAGGGTCCATAAGAAATTTGCCTCAGAGTTGGGCTGGAGTAACTCCGCCCCCCTTCCCCTCCACGTTGCCCCTTGATTGATCTGGGGTTGCCCACCCAGTATATTTTCTACGTCACAAATAGGCCTCATTTTCAAATTATTTCAAAATTTCATTACAGAATTATTTTCTATTATGACTCGTTTCTACTGAGTGGTCCGGACCAGTCCACTCCTGACAGGTTTAGAGTGATCCGGGCAATTCAAGTGAGCATTTCCATTGAGTGTTGGACCATCACGGCACATGCAGGGTATAAACTGATGACTTAGCTGTCCATCATAGCAGTGAGACTACAGCAGTTCTCCGGATTTGCAGATTAGGCGTGTCTACGGTCCAGAACCGCTGCGAATAAGGCGGGAACACTGAGTGAAAATAATTGATTATTCTCCACAAGAAGATTGCAGGAGGCAAAGAAGAATACAGCCAAAAATAAGACAAAATTCCCGGTTTGGATCTTTAGTCCGGAAAAGTGCTGGTCGGACAATAAATGGATTTCATTGTGTGAGGACAGAAGCTCCCCAAGTGGTCTGTTCCATTTTCCTATGAACCTACAACCAACAGTGGACCAAAAGTAGTAAGAATTGGTCCAGCATAATGGGTCCATTTCATAATGGAAATACTGTACCAGTCCAGTCTGGACCACTCAGAGGAAATGAGCTTTAGACTCTAAGCACCATTTTTAAAAGGCATTTTTCCTCTGCTGTTCCTCTACAGTTTAACAACAATTTGAATCAAGAAATACTCAGAAATGCCATTTAAAGCTCAATTTTCTTAATACATGTCCGCCATCATCAGAAAAATGCCACAAGAACATGTTAAAAACACAATATTCATATAAGTGGATCTTTAAGAGGAAATGTTTCATCACAGTCAATCAGTTTCAGGAGTTAAAACTCAATGTCTGACTATGAAATCCTTTGAATAATGAAAAAAAGAACAAAAGAGTAACAGATACAAGTTCTCTTTACAAGGCTACCCATCTATCTATCAGATGGACTACAGAAATCTAACCAAATTCGATCCTGGTGGGAACCTTTTAAAACACATTTGAGGAAAAAAAAAAAGTTTGTTCTTTATAATTTTCCACTTAAAAATGCAAGCTTTGCTGAGAAAAAAAATGCTTAAAATATTCTTAGCAAAACTGAAAGATTTTGATCCCACTAATAGTTAGTATTGCTATGTAGAAGTTTTTTGGAGTCCAAATTAATACAATTAAAATATATTGCGAGTCATCCGAATTAAAAAATTATTATGTTTTTTAAGCATTTTTAGGGAAAGTTTATCACACTGTTTCTGTTAGATTTATGTTTGTTTAGACCAAAATTTTTAAAGTCCATTCATCCACTCAAATTATGAGTGGATGACCCTTTTTTAATGTCTTGGCCAAAACCCCAAAAATAAAAAGGACAAATCTTTTTGTGTACTGATGCTTCATTAAATACAGCCTCTCCTCTGGAGGACGTGAAGCCGTTTTTTTCTATGAACTTGCCTCGATCAAGAAGGTCCTCGTACGCGAGTGCGACTCCTGACTGATGAGCGGGTCCTGGGAATCCTTCAGGGAGAAGCTCAGCGCAGAGGAAGTCCTGGACGGCTGCAGCCTCAGCCTCCTCCACCACCACAGAACCCCTCCCAGCAGCAACACGCTGAGAAAGACTGGCAGACACAAACAACACCCATCACTGTGTGCAGAGGCTGTACTCAGACTCTGATGTCAACTTTATGAAGTCAGCTGACTGTGAGCACGGCCGTCTGTGCAGCAACACCCTTCACTGTGCACTCTTGTTAAACGGGAACCCATAAAACTGAAGAAAGAACATTTTAAAGTCACTTTTAATAGAATAGAAACATGTAGACAGAAACAGATTGTCCAGTGCTTCTTTATTTACCCTCCTGTGACTACATATATGGAGGGTTAGGTCAAATATTAGCTCAGATCTTCAGATGTTAAGAGTTTCCAAAAGTAAATCAGACGTCATACAGAAGATGCCAAAATGATTCGGATTCTTTCCAGTCCTCTCTGACCCTGTCCTGAGTTTGAAACTGATCCAGGTCTTTTTTTTATTTAAGGATGGGTTTCCTTCCAACAGTTCTCTTATTTATGCTTAGAAAAACTATCTGTACAAAAGAAGTTATTCTTTTACATAGCAGTGTGTTATTAAAGGTATTATAAGGTAAAGCTGATCTTTCTGGTTTGTTTTCACATGACTTTGCGTTATTAATGTTGTTAAAAAAAAAAAAAAAAAAATCAGTGAATAAAAACGAAAAGTCACCTTAATCAATATAATCTTTCATAGAATTTGAGTTGAGTTCAGTTCAAAATGAATGATGCATCTCATTTTTAGACCAGGAAACCTGAGGCTCTGGAGCCACATGTGACTAATCTCTCCGTAGTTGCTGACAGGCTTAAAAAAAAATATATATATAAAATATTTATTCTTAAATGTAAAGATTACTTAAGTTTATACATTTATGGCTGATGTGCATCTAGAAGAAATGTTTGCTCTAAACCTCCTCCAGAATGCAGATTTAAAATATTTGGTTAAAAGTCAGATTTTTTTCTGATTGCTTAATTTATTTTATGACTTTAAAACACATATTATGCTGCACAACAATTGTTCGTAGCCATCCAGATAGTAGTTCCTAAAATATATAATTTTGCATATTCTTTGCATATACTTTTTCTATTGAATCACAAACCAACAAACTTCTGTTGAAGTTCAGGTCAACAGCAGTAGTAAGTTGCAAAAAGGATGATAGCTCACCAAAGTAGATCTAAGATATAACAAGAAAATGGCATATTTGTTTTGTGGCATTTAAAATGTTCTTGTAGGAGTGCATTAGCTGCCCGGGGGTGATCCTTTTTCACACAGGAAGTCTTTTATTTTGAAAGGAAGTCTAATGAGCTTCTGTCAAAAGTAGATTCTTCAGGGTTTTCCTGATAGGTTTTGATCTGCAAGACCTTTTATTGTTAAAGGTAGCAGACTCCAATTTTAGACGATTTAGGGAATTTGTGTAGACGGTTTAATGTAGGAGAGGAAATGAACGGTTGAAAGACATTCTTACTGATCAGTGACAGGATTCCAGCGAAGGTGAGAACAGAAAAAGTTGCTGCAGGAACGATGTTGGAGATCTCAGGAGTCTGGGGTTTATTGCTCCTCGTCTCTGGGGAAACACAGCTGAAGCGTAATCTTTCAGGCTGCAGGTCGACGAGGCAGGTGTGAGGGCACGCCGTCCCGGGACGTCCGCACATAGCTGGGCCTTCAGAAGCAGCAGAGGAGTTCCAAAAAGGAAAGTGAGGGGACACAAAGTTGACATAAAAAAGACACTTAATCTCTGAGATGAGATACTTTGATTCTGATTTATCAGGTGTTGTATCTGGTTTTACCGTTGGGTTGGAGCGCAGGCTGAATGATGGCCACTCCTCCAGCTGAGGGGATGTCAGACAGCAGCACCTGGAGGTTTTTGCCATCGTGCTTGTTTGCGCGGCAAATTGAGCGCGTCACTTCATCACTCCAATATAAAAACCCCTAAAGCAGTGAAGGATCATGGTTACTGTCACTGCATGCTCCAACATGTGTTAAAAATTACTAGATTTTCATTACAGCTCATTGACAAGGAGTGTCCAGTGGCAATTCTGCTTGTTGTTTTTAAAAGACATTTCTGTATGGGGTCAAATCAGGATAAAATCATCCCAAAGTGACTGAAAAACAAAATTGCACATTTGAAAAAAACTTGGAAACTGTTTAAACTAAAAAGTATGCATTGTAAACTTGAAGTTAGAAAATTTGTGAAAACACATGAAATAACATTTGGAGAAATACTAAAAACTTTGGGGGGAAAAAAAGAAACAAACAAAAAAACTATAAACATAAAAAGTTACCACAATGAGACAAATGTTTATATGGAACAACTGCTGTTTTGCATTTTCATTTTTTTTTTCTTTCTTTTTCCCCTCTTTGATTTCAGTCTTCAATTTACAACGTACCAATCTTTGGAAGAGCATTATGATGACTGTACTCCACATCAGAGGAGGAGTGACACAGGCGCCACCCAAAACCAACGCTGACCCCATAAGCACCTCTGGCTCAAAGCCCCAACTCTACTCAAAATAAGTGTCCAAAAAGAATGAACTGAAACTACAAACTAATACTAGAAAACTATGAGGAAGACAAATAAAAAATAATTGAAAAATGCAAAAAAGCCGATGTACAAAAAATACATTTAAATTTGGTTTAAGTTTAAAGTTTATTTTTTTTCCCAATATTTCTTCAGATAATTCCCTCCAAATTACAATATTATTTTAGAATTTTCAATATGTACTTTTGATTTTTCAGCTGCTTTACAATGTTTGTTTTTTTCATTTATTTATAATATATTCATTTACAATCTGGTTTTCCATTTACTTTAAATTTACCTTGATTTTACCTCATATTTCTGCCTTTCCTATTACCAAAATCCAGTATATTTATTCATTAAGAGGCAAAAAAAAAAGAACAGGCGTGAATGGAAATTAAGCAAATCACTGAAAACATTATAGAACTTGGATCAGGAACACCTGACAGTCTGACACTTTTATTAAATGTGTGAGCCTACAAAACTGACTGTTATACCTCAAAAACAGCGAGTCCAAACACGCGGTCCAGGTAACCGTTAGATTCTACCACTGTTTTACGGTGGCGCCCTTCATAGGTAACCCTGGAGATGCTCCTGGTTCTTTGGTCAAACCAGTAAAGGAGCTGCCGTGGTATGTCTGGAGAAAACGAAAACACAAAAAAAAAAATGTAGAAACTTATCAAAGGAAGTCGGATAAGCATTTAAACACATAAAAATCTTTGGTTGTTTCTGTTCTGGTGAAAATGTACAATAAAGTTTTCCATTTCTTAGATACTGGGGTGTCCGAAAAGATAATCAGCTTCATAAAAAAGCCACCAAACCTTATTTGGGAGTAAATCTAAAATCTGATATTGTTGAGTCAAGAGAATTTTGACTCAAACCAGAGCACAAGTATGCAGCCCAACTTTAATTTTTCAGCATCAATATGCTTTGGAAAAAGGAAAATATGATTCAACAGTACATTAGAAAAAATTGGGTCTTTATGAAAAAAAGGCTAACATGTTTTTTTTTAACCAATTCAAGTCAATACCTACACTAACTGAAGCTTCAACTTATAGATTATTGGTTTTCCAGATATTTTTGTTGCTATATTTTTGTTGTAAACGCTACAAACATACCCAGAGTGATGGCACCAGGCTGGTTTAAGGAGGATGTGACCAGAGCCGTCCTCCTGCGGCCGTCCAAGCCGGCCCTCTCGATCTTCGGGACGCTGCCGCACTGAGTCCAGAAAACAAACCTGAAAAATGTATCTTTCTTTATCACTGGTATACTTTCATTTGGCTCGAACTGCAATATACGCAGTTAAGACCTAGTCTGGTCAATTAAAATCAGCATTTTGGGCGTTTTTAACATGTTATTGTAGAATTTCTCTGATGGAGGACGGGCACAAAGAAAATTAAGATTGAAAATGTTGTGAATCAGGAGTAGACGAAAAAAAAGCTGTTGGAAAAAGAGCTTCTTTGGGATGTAGAAAATACAGTGAGTGGGCCACAAGCTTCCTGCAAGCTCAAAACTACACAGCTGGATAGTTTCACTTTTGTTTGCCATTTTTGTTGCACTGCTAATGTTTGGTTGGGGAGTTGGGGAAATTAAAAATGCTCTGTGACAACAGTTACACCCACAACTCAGGAAGTTTCTAATGACCTACTCCTGCTCTGCAGAAACTGTCCAAAAAAAACATTTTTTTTTATTTTTTGCCTAAAAACGGCATAATCATAACCACTTGGAGCGCTTTTACAATAGAACAAAATGATGATTGGAGTGAGACTTTAAAGTGGAAGTTCCAAGTGTTAACCACTATTAGTCTAAATGTGTTAGAGTTTAGTTCCTGTCTTTGTATAAGAAAACAGAACTTCCTCAAAAACAATATTTTAGAGATTTTTTGTCATCCTGCTGGTTTTTCAGAAACCCGCCCTTCTTGCTGCCGAGTACCTGGATCAGGTGTATTTTGCCAACTTAAAGTTACGATGGTAGGTTAGTTGGAAAACCTGTAGGACACTGGCCTTCGAGGCCTGGAGTTTGACACCATTGGAAGAAATTTAGACTGACTGAACATTTGTGTCTCGTACCCTTGAAGAGGATCCACAGCCACAGCAGAGGGCTCATCCAGTCCTGTGATAAGTGGGTGTTCTGAGGAACCGTCCATGAGGGCCACGTTAACAGAACCCTGGTCTGGACTGGTCCAGTAGAGAAGTCGGTGGATCCAGTCCACAGCTAGGCCCGACACTGAACCTTGAACCTTTTGCACCAGCGTGGCTTCTTGAGGTTCTTTATCCACGGAGATCCTGCACATCCACAGAACAGAACACTTTAACCAGATTTAATGTTTTTGGAAAATTAGCAATGCATTTTTTAATTTCTTAACCTTAATAAAATAAATCTCCAAGAAAGCAAATCCCAAAAGTTCCAGGATGCCATTTAATAAACAAGGAAAGTACAGTTTTACTGGCTTATTCTGCTACAGCTGTGAGACTCATGCTTTTACTTTGGTGGGTTGTAAGAAATGTAATATAATGGACTGCAAACATAAAAGGGAGGCGTGTTCGTTCTTCTGTTACCTGTAAATAAAGTTTTGTCCTTGCTTGGCCCAGTACAGTGTGCGGTTGGATGTCACGGCTGCCACTGGACCCCGCCCTGGTAAATGCGGGGCCAGCGTCTCATGATCTGCACCAAACAGGCTCATCAACTGTACTCCTTTAGAAGTGGTGAAGACCAGCTGGGCTTCATCTCCTGGGGGAAGACAAATACAGATACAATTAAAAAATAATTAAAAAAAAAAAGTCACTAAGGCTGCTCTTCCTCATATGGTGATACGGTTCAGGCAACATAGACAGAATGAGGAATTTATTTGAGGAACTTTATTTATTTAACAGCAAGCTTTTCAACAATTCCATTTCATGGTGTTAAAATCTGCAAAAGAATGAAAAATAAAAAACAAAAATAACTTCAGCTTGACAATTCCTGTCAAATGCCACTGATGTTTTAACAATGTAACTGTCTGGTTCTAATCAAAAGACTTGATAAAAGCATAAAACTTTTTTCCTAATGCAGATTATGCTGTTTTTAGCCAAAATTCTCAAATGACTGTTGTTTTCTAGGACATAGTTTCTGTAGAGCGGCAGTAGAAATTTGCCTGTGAATGGTGGCCTGGATTATTGCTGAGAGACAACCCCGCCCCCCTTCCCGTCCCTGTTGCTAAGAGGGAGCTTGGTGTTTTTTCGTCACATCTACAATCTTTTGCCAATGGAACCGTCTCATCTGCTCCAGATTCACAACAGTTAGAATAAAGAATTACTCAGAAATTGAATTTTAATTTTCTTCGTGTCTCATAAGAAAAATGCCTCAATAACTTGCTAAAAACTGAATTTTTATTGGAGTGGAAGACCAAATCTGAAAGCACTGCCCTTTGAGATTGTAAATAACCCAATGAAAAGCTAAATAAATCTTGTTTTGGGCCTTGGTCAGTGGACATGTGTGAGAGCGTCTGCAGCTGCTGCTGTACCTTCAGCTGTGCACTCTCCTGTGGTTGAACCCGGACGGTAACCCTCGTGACAGTCACAGGTGATGCTGCGGCTGCTGTAAACGCACAGCTGATCACACACGTCTCTCTCCAGGCACACGTCAACCTCTACAAAGGGGAAACGCATTTTAGTGGTCGTGTTATGAATGTGCGTTTCAGTTGCTTCATGCAAACACCAAACAGAAAACAGTGACTAGATGCAAACAAGTTCTGCTTGGACAACACAGGCTTTGCTGTTCACATTTGAATGCTAGAAAGAAGAAAATTGCATCATAGAAGTGCTTTGTTTGTGACTGACCCTCACAGCGGCTGTCGTCTACCAGCTTCATGTGGTCGGGGCATTGGCAGAGGAAACCCATGGGGAGGTCCACACAGCGATGAGAGCAGCCGCCATTATTGACCAGACACTCGTTCTGATCTGCAGAAAAACCAAAACAGTTCTTATTTTTATTGATATGACTGCTAAATAAACAATGCTGGGATGAAGATTTGGCTAAAAGAAACAAAGTTAAATAATTACACAATAAGTTAGTGCTTAAAAAAATACATTCAGTGCTTTTTTTTTAAAAAAAAATACCCAAATACTCTATGAAATATAACTATTTATTTACTCATTAAGCCTGAAAAAAAGCTGACTTCTGTGTAAAAAAGTAGAAAATATTCTGCATGAAGACCCACTCCAATGAAAATTGTGTTTTTAACATGTTCTTGTAGCATTTTTCTCATGATGGACAAGATATATAAAATAATTTATGATTAAAAACAGCATTTCTGGGCATTTCTTTATTCAAATCGAGTCGGTGCAGATGAAAACCAGAGGTTTGAAAAAGCTCAAGTTTGTGATGCAGCAACTGCTATCAAAGTCTTTTTTCTCCACAACAATACAGATTCATTCACTTCACGTCTTTGTTTTCCTCGTCTGAGCTGGTATCTCATAACTGTATTGATATATCTGATAATGCTCACCAATTTTGGTGCTAAGCTAATGTTAGCTTGGGCTTGTGAGGTTCCAGTCCCAGTCCAACCATTTTTTTTTTAATTGTAACAGCTCTCAATGATTTCCTAATCATAAATATGAAGTTTATAGCCAACATCAAAATGCATTAAAAAACCTTTTTAAGACATATTTTAGCACAGCAGCAATAGCTCATTGGAAATACAATTCTGGGTTTTGGGCGAGGCTGTTGACGCAGAGCAACCCCTCCCCCTCCTCATTGTTGAGAGCTCAGTTTACGTTCTCATGTGCTAGCTTATAGCTTCAAGCTAGCATTAGCAGTAGAAAGATAACAAGGAGCAATACTGGATCGTACATTTTTGGGCTAGAATTATAATTTGTTGCAGCACGAGCATTCAATTATGTCTTGCACACCTAAATGTAAGCAGACCAGGGTACGCGCAGGGGGAGGGGAGACTTTGGAACGGCCATTTCAAAAGCTGCATCATAGTCTGAGCTTTTTCTAGCATCCATTTTTCTGATCAAACGAGATTTGAATCAAGAAATACTCAGAAACGTTTTTTTTTTTTTTTTTTTTTTT
>NC_050515.1:12727744-12729124 GCF_002922805.2 Oryzias melastigma | reverse complement strand
TAAAAAAACAAAAAAGACAACTTTCGTTGGAATGGCTTCTTAAGCTAGCAGGAGAGCATGTAAACAAAGGGATGATAGGAAATTAGCAGAGGCTAACTTCCGTGCCAACAGTGCAAATCAGGCGAATGTCTAATGAACTCCTGCAGCAAATATGTTTTTAAAAACAACAGGCTTTTGGATTTTGGCTAAAAACGGCATAATCATAATTAAAAGACCTCTGGGAATGACTTAACAAAATCAAAAAAATATACAGTTTAAGTGGGACTTTAAGTGGTTGTTATTTAAGTTGGATATAAAAGTTCCTTAGATTGTGGTCTCTAAAGATTATGCCAGTGTCTTCTTGCTGTTATAAAGACTGTTTCAAGTCTGATGAGGCTGAGCTACACACAACTGGATGTCGATTATTCTGTTGCAACATTCATCCCGACCTTGAATAAGAACAATAAATCAGTACCAGGGATTTCTTTTACAGCAGGAATTTAAAAAAAAGGAGGAAATGCCAATTATGTCCTCCCCCTGCACTCCACACACAAAACAGAGTTTTCACAGAAATGTTCAAAAGCCAAACGGACACTGAGGGCTTCCTTCCTTGTTTGGGACCGGAATGACAAGGACAGACCTTTGCTGGTCAGGAACTCATGGCTGCAGCGAGCGCTTCAACAATTCAGTTCTATACAAAAACCTGATTAACAAGAATAAAACATACGTAAGAACAAAGGTTTAACGTGAAACATAAAAATGTGAACTTTTGTGCGACTCCATGATAAGAGTTGTAGAAACTGATAACATGCAGCTGAGATAAATGAAAACAATGGAAAACGTGCCAACAGGACGCCATGCTAACAGGGAAAGCATGCATGTAGAGCTTTATTGCACTTGTGTATGATAAATGTGGAAAATAGGTTGGTAAAACAGATGCTTTTTTAAAAAATACATTTCCAAATTTATTGTTAGTTCTTCAGCGGAGTACATTTTTTTTTAAGAGTTTAAAGTTTTAAGTTCAAGATATTATATATTTTGGTGTAAAATAGTGACTTAATGATAAAGATTGGTATTTTTTTTTAATTAACTTTTATTAATTTCTTAATGACAAAAAAGCTCACTTTTATTACCCAAACATGAAATTAACATTTTTAACTAAACTTGTAATTTACTGAGGAATAAATTAAAATATTAATGTTTTTTTTTTGCATTTTACTATACAACAGGTGATGTTCCATTTTCCATTATCACACTTTACAGAGTTAAAAGCACCATAGGGGTGGTGTTCCAGTGATGAGAAGTTGATCAAATTATATTAGTCTAAAGACAAACTAAAACTAAATACCTGTAAGCTTTTTGCCAAAAATCCCCCCAAAAATGTATAAAAGAAAATATATA
>NC_050515.1:12706057-12727705 GCF_002922805.2 Oryzias melastigma | reverse complement strand
TATATATATATATATATTAACTAAGACAACAAGTATAAAGAAACTTTTTAGAGAAGTTCAATTAGAGACTTTAGAATTATTTTGTAATGGTTTTATCTCATTTTGAGTTATTCCCTTTCTTGGTGCATTTAGTTGTTTAACATACAATCAAATGATGAAGAGAAGTGACTTCATTGCCCTCTACTGGACAGTCGGTGCAACTGCATTAATTCCTGCTTATTTTAAAGGTTAAAAAACCTTTATAATGATCGGTTTTATGGTTTGACATTTAAGAAAATGAGAGAAAAAAAACCTTCAACAGTCAACCTACATTTTAAACGGTATAATTAACGGCAGAAAAACAGAAAGCTTAAAAAAAAATTAATTTAACAGCAGTTTGGTTTTGAAATATGGGATTTAAACCATAATGTGGAAGTCACATTCATAAAATTATAACATCTTGCACTGAATCTAGAGTTTTTATTTGCCTCCAACAATGCAAGTAAAGGCATTAAAGAAAAAAGCAATAGATTTAATGATTTAAAACAATTTCTTTAAGCCTAATCTGAGCATTTGAATGGAGAGCTTCAGTTTAGTTCAGTCTGTTTTTTGCATTGTGGTATAAACCAAATCCATCAAATTTTTTTGTAAAGCACTTTTCATACTCCCGTTACTTAAGTAACTGAGTAACTTAAGTAAAAAAGCACACAAAATTATAAAAGCAAACACAACGGTCTCTACTGCATTAAATCTCCTGCATCCTGAGAATTTTTTTTCAAACATTTCCAGTAAGATCTTGATGGTTTTGTTCTTTGATTACCAATAGAAAAGTAGGAATTGTTAAAAAAAAAAAAATCAAAGATTTTTTTCCTTTTTAAAATAAATAGAGTCGCGTTTTTTTTAATACTCACTGCAGTCTTCCTCATCGCTGCCATCAGAGCAGTCGGGTGTGTTGTCACACCTCCACACGTGGCGGATGCACTCTCCGTCTCCACACCGAAACTCTGACGGCGCGCACGTCGGTGCGGTCTGGGCGACGGGCTGGTCCGAGCCGCACAGCTCCAGGCTCTCGTCCCGTTTGCTTGTGCAGTCGGCCCGTCCGTCGCACACTTTGTCTTTGGGCAGGCAGGCGTCAGACGGGCCACAGGAGAAGACCCCAGAGGTGCAGTTCTGACAGGAATCCTCGTCGCTCCCATCACCGCAGTCATCAACGGCGTTGCATAAAAGCTCCGTCGATATGCAGCGTCTGCTGCGGCAGGTAAATTCATCTTTGTTGCACCACTCCTCACCTGCAAGTCAAACAAATTACAGTAATCATAAACACATTTCCATAAAATTTGTATTTTCTAATAAAAATATATTTGTCCATTTTAAAAATCTGAATACTCAATTTACCAAAAACAATTCATATTCTGAAAAACAAAAACATTTGAAGTTTTTGCTAAGTTTAATTTAATAAAAAGTTAAATCAAAAATGTTTGGAACTCAAAGCAGCTCAATAATAAATGCAAGATAATCCTGACGTAGACGCCAGCGTGAGTGTATCAAAGTCCAAAAGATAGTGAGCTCCTTCGAGGTTTGTACTGAAAGAAAGCTAAACATTTATGTAGGGTTTTGTGTTTCATGCGGCTGACAAAGGCAGCTTAGTCATGTCTACATATCAGATTTTAAAACAACAGATCACTTTTTTGACCTCTTAACTCTGTCCATATGTACAAGTGGCTTTTTTGTGTAAATCAATTTTAAATATATATATATATATATATATATATATAAATAAATCTTGTTCATTTTTGCAGCATGAAAAAATGATAAAGTTAAAAAAAAAAAAATTATTTTATACACTGTTGTCAGTTGGCGACACAGGAGAGCAGAATACCTGCTGCTTATAATGTGGTTTTAATGTGTGAAAATGGATCTCAGGAGCTGCAGATTCCCACTAAACCTCTCAGGAATTTAGTATCAAAAGCTCCCGTGACCTTAATGGGATTGGAAACAAAAATCTAAGATGACATGATCCTACTTTTTTTTTTATTAATTAATTTAAATCTACAAAAAGAGTAAAACCTGATTTGACATATGTCGGAAGATTAGAAAATCTTATTAGAAGCTCACAGAGTTCACAAGAAAAAAAAGGATTTAAGTTTTCGGACTATTTAATGCTATTTAATGCTTAAAATGTTCCAGTTTCAAAATAAAAGAATAACGTTGGAAATTCACTGCATTTTTCTTCTCCACTTTCTTTGCATTTTTAATCTTACAGCTTTTTCTCATAAATAATGAATCTCTTGCACAAATGGGGACAAAATTAAACCCAAACTCACTACAGTGAAGTTCATCCGAACCATCCGTGCAGTCCATGTGTCCATCACACACTTTCAGCTTGGAGATGCAGGATCCATCCGTGCATGTAAAGTCCTGCTGCTTGTGGCAGTTCAGCACAGAATGACCTGCAGCACCTGGATCACAATGTGGATCTCACATAAGGTTCATGTTGCAGATACAACATTTTTTTAGCTTTTATTTTGTAAACACTCTAAGCAAATGGCAACTTAATATTTTACAAGTTCAACTTTATTTTGTAGTAACTTTTTGTGCAAAAGTGCAAGCAATAATTGAAACAAAAATATAATTTTAAAGGCAGGGAATGATTCAATGTGTGCAAACACCTAATATTAAGATAAGACTTCCTGTAACATTTGACAAGTCACAAAAAACCCGCGAGTGAAGGCGGGGTGGGTCACCTCAGCTGCTGCATATCAATTATTCTAAGTAGGAAAATTGAACGCAAACTGTTTCAAAGCAGCTCAGACACGCAAGGACAAGCGTGTTCAACTTCGCGGACCCGCAGCAAAGACTCCCGCATCTTACCAGATATCTGAAAGATGAAGATCAGGAGAGCCAAACATCCAAGGTGCCCCATGCTTGATCCGCCACCCTCTGCAGAAACGAGACACGCGCGGCGCACAATGATGACGTAGGCGTGTTTTCTGTCAAACTCCAGGTGAACGGAATGCAGGTATTTTTATACCTTTTCATCTTTTTTTAAACGTGCTTTGATTTTAGTGTAAAGTATTTATTAAATAACATTTTTATTCACAGTTTTCCTTTAGCTTAAGAAGAGTTTATGTTTTGTAATATGTGTTCTCCATCGATTACAACCGTTTTCACTGTAATTAAAAGTACATGTTTAACAAAAATGAACAGTTTGATTTTTTTTAATTAGATGTATTTTTTGCCAAAATAAGTTGCAACATTTAAGCACGTGTCATTCATATATCCTCACCTTGAAAACACTTGCGCTCAGACTTACAGGTGTTTCCAATGTTAGTTGATTGGGTCTCCCATTCTCTTTAATGACTCTATTAGGAACACCTGTGCATCCGGGTCACGATCTACTCCATTCATCATTTTCTTCTTTATTTTTTATAGAAATTGCTGCTCTAATAAGTTTAAAGTGTTTTTTTTCTTCTAAAAGCAGAACCTGCATCTATTTCAACCATTGTGTAAAAGTTTGGTTATTTATAATAAAGAGCTAAAATAGATAAATGGAAACTCAAGTAGTTCATACCCTTTAAAAAAAGCAAACTATCACATCACTATCTTCAAATGCCAACATGAACAAAAAACTGCACACACTTTAGTGAAACACAGCATTTTATTCACACTTTCTATTGTACAAGACACAACCAAAAGCAGCTGTAGTCAGGGTTTTCTCTGCAGCTCATGAGGATGAGGAGGTGGTGAGCTTTGTTCATCTGCTCACAGGTACGGCTGGTCTGTGGAGAGCGGCGGTGGTTGATAAGTGGCTCCTGGTGTCACTGGGGCCTTTGAAGTCTCCGCAACTTGGCTGGAAGAGGTCAAATGAACATTGATAGGAAAATATTCGAACGTAGAATTAATGTAAAAATGTTTAACAACAAATTATCTGTTGGTGGTCATGGGAAAAATGAATTCTAAATATCTCGCTTCTTAGTACATACCACAAATTTGCATATATATATTTGGTGGTGTTGAAAATTTTAAACAGTAAAAAGACAAAATGAATTTTTTGATTTTTACCTGCCAGCTGTAAGAGCCTTCTGTGAAGACATCACCACTGTGGCAGGTACCGACTCCCGGCGGCCGTCTCTAGTGAAATAATAGTTGTTGGCAAATTTGTGACTTGGACCTACTGGCAGTTTAGGTGGTGGCTGTGTTCTGCAATACAAAAGAAACAAAAAAAAAAGTAATGAAAAAGCATTTTACTTTAGTGTTTACTGACAAGGTCATCTGTCCTGCAAAATGAGTCTACAGCTTATAGAATAAGCATGTGTAAAATGTCAAAATGCATTTATCCTTTCAGAATGGACAGGAAAATTTGCTAACATATTTTGTGTTTTCACACATGATCAGGAATTTGAACGAAGGCCTTTTCTTTCTATTTATTTGTTCCTTTCACGAAGAGTACCACATTACAATAACATTTTTACTACATACTACACAAGTCCATACATCTTTATGATGTATGGACTTGTGTAGTATGTAGTATGCACTTTTTTATAAATAAAGTGGATTTGATTGGAAAGGAGCAGTGAGGAGAGTACAATTCTTATTTTATTTCTGCTCCTAGATAACATCTTTTTTTTAAAAAGAGACAGGAAGCAACAGTGTTACTAGGCAGAAAACAGAATTTCCAAAATACATGTGCTGCAAAATTCATAAACAAAATGTAATATTGATTTATTTTCATGCTTGAATAATACTATAACCAGGAGTGATCTGGGATTCACCGTTTTGGCCAAAGACACTTGGACACATGGGCGAACTTGTTCTGGTGTACTTGCTCTTGCTCTGATCAGAGGTCAGCAGCTCTACCATAATTGGGCAGAAAATAGGAATTTTGGTCAAAAACAAAAGTCCCCCTCAATGATTTCTATCGTAACTCTGGTAGACAGGTTTGTACACACTGTTGCTGCTATTTTGGTCAATTCTTCCATGCAGATCTTCTCAAGAGCTATGATGTTTTGGGGGGCTGTTGCTGGGCAACAAGGACTTTCAAATCCCTCTTCAACTGTTATATGCATATATAACATACGTCATTGATACAGTTAAAAAGTGGATGATAGAAGACATAATTCCTGCTTGTTTGTAGGAGATAATTATTTTCTACACTAGTATACAAGAAACTTATTTAAAATCATACAATGGATTCTTCAGGATTCGTTTTAACTTCTGTTTATCGCACTTGAATTATATGATAAACATTGGACCTCTCTCATCCTTTTAAGAAGAAAGGCTTGTATAGTCTCTGATACTTTAACCTCACTGTTCCTGAGTGTATATAGCCTCTGCAGGTATGATTTTACCAAAACTTACATAAATCTAGTAAACTAAATTATAAGCATGGCTCATATTAGCTTTTCATGTCAACAAGCTAGTATTTTGAAATGTTAATGTTTTAAATGACAAATGAATTGCATATAAATGGAGAAGTACAGGATTTTCTTCACGTATTTACTTAGATACCCCTAAGGACTGCGTATGCTAACAGGAGGCTCTTTAGGAAACTAATATTTTCCATCCACTGCTAGCGTCTTCCGTCTAGCATCGTCTTACCTCTTTGATATCTCTTCATAACGCAGTTGCAGTTTACCTTGTAGGTCTTGCTGGAAAAGAAAACAACAGATGTGAATCCGCGTTTAATTAAATCAAAACTAAAGGACATTTCTTCACCTGCACGTTCAGATCTACTGCTAGCTAGCCTCTTAAGTGCGTTGGCTAAACATTACGATTTAGTTAAAGTTTAGTACGTCAATTGAATAAACATCTCACAAACATTATTTTATATTTTCAAGTCAAAACGAAGAGTAGTGGCATACCCCTGATAAGAAATTTCTCAGCCTTTGAATAAGTCTGGTAGCTGTAGCCATGTTCGATGTTGTTATGAAGGACACTGCTCTTCTTCTACAATCGTCTGTCAAAAAAAGATCTCAGCTCAGTACTGACACCTGGCGGTAGCAGAATATTTTACACTTTGTCATAAACGCTAAAATATTTGTCTAGACTTAATACCGTATCAAGTCTCGTTTATACATTTTTGTATGTTTTCAAAGAGGTTTACTTTTTTTTAAACGGATGGTACTTCCTATTTATTAAGTATTTTGTTACCTTTTTTTTTGTTTACGCTGATGGTGCGTTTAGATACACTCGGAAATCAGAACTATTATTCGTGTGTGACTAAAGCTGTCCTGAGCAAAAAGCTAAAAAGTTCAATTAAAAAAAAGGCAAGTACATTTGAAGTAAACTTGAGTATACTAGAATAGACCGTGTAGTGTAGGAAATATACTAACTGAATGCTTCTTCAAACTAAATTGAAACACTTTAAAGCTTAAAATATATATAAAGTATATATGAGTGAACTGTCTCACTTTTAATTTAGAAAGAATGCTTACAATACACATAAATCAGGGTGTTAAACTCAATCGCACAGGGGGCCAAAATCCAAAACATACCTTGGGCCGTGGGCCGAACAGGGTAAACATTTATTGAACACACTAAAACTAAAATTTAAAAACTTTAAAAAACTAACTTTTTACATTATTTTAAATAAAAACAGACAGGAATATTATTCTAGAATAAATCAACTTAAACATTGAATAACTTTTAATGTTTTATTCTCCATTAAAATATTTTTGGCTAAAATTATACAAGCAAGAAATAAAGGCAAGATAACATCGAGCCATTAATAAAATAAAATGATCTGGAGGGCCGGATACAATTACCCAGAGGGCCGGATCTGGCCCCTGGGCCTCGACTATGACATGTGACCTAAATAGACTACTTTTTGCAAAGGTAAATACATTTTCAAAGTATCCAGAGACAAATATTAACCGAAATTAAATTTTACATACATTTTGATTTAACTATTATGTACAAATAAAGCATTACAGGAAGTTTGAGCCTCTCTCTGCTAATCGATTGGTCAAGGGTTCAAATCCCAGTCTTGACATTTAACTTAAACAAGGCTGTAATTTATTCCTTAGATTTAAGCGTTTGCTTAAACACTAAATGAAATTGCCATTAGTGACAGTAAATCACAGGTTGGATTGGGGATTGAAACTTTAGCAATCTTACATAAACTTAATTTATAAGCGTCAGTAAATGTATTGTAGACTAGTTTGTTCAAAAGCTGTCAAGAGAATCACAAGTACTTTAAGTCCATAAAGTTTGGAAAATCAGATTGGCTTTTTCAGTCACTAATTTTATTTTGTACTTTTAATCTCCAACATCCCAGAGCAGGAAGGAAACAATAGAAGCAAAAGTCAAAGGAAAATACGAGATTTATTTTTGCACGAGAACACAGTACAGGGCGGCAGTGCCGATATACCATGCAGTCAAGTATTACACCTGTGTACTTGTCTCATGCAGCATGCACCGAACAGGAGAGTCCACGGGAGAACATGTGCACAGACAAAACTTTGATCCAACAATTTGTTCTTCTAGTGCCCGAACAGCAGCTTATCTTACATCTACTGACCTCCTGCGGTTCCAGCTGCAGCCAAATGACACTGAAGTGGTGGAGGGTTGCACAGTGAGAAAATACTGTAAGCTTACATTCACAACAAGAATCCTCCTTTTTTTCTTTAAAAAAATTGTTGATAAAATGTTTTGTACTCAAATTTCCCCTCAAATGTGTAGCTTAAAACATCCAGAAGTTTGCACTGTGTATCAACTGTGTTTGAGATTCAGTGATTGGTTTGTCACAAAAAAAAAAGTACGGTTCCATTTTTTATCTCTACAAAAAACAAATTCCACAAAGTGAATAAACCGATTGGGCTTTTACAAAAACAGATGTGATAAATGAACATTTAAACACACCGATCCTTAGAAAACAGGCCAAGAAAAAAATGCTACTTCCTGTATGTGAAAACATACAAAAAACGTATCCCAGTCTGGTGCTAAAGTACTCTTAAAAAACACAAAATGTGGTATGGAACTTGTGAAAGATTTTACACATACGTATCAAAGAGGAGCTTCATCATATGACATCCACATGGTAGGAAGCCTTTGTACAGTACTTTGCTCGTTTGTTCATAGTAAACAATCCTGTTAGCCTGCAGAAATACTCAGACATCTTTCCAATTCAACTGACATGTAAGGTTTTTGAGACTGCATAAACAAAAGTACACAAAAACGTTTTCCAAACCCATCAAAAATGGGCGTAAAGAACTGAGACTCCACCTCTGCAGTAAAATAAAATACATTTCAAAATCCCAAATGTGAAATAATTAAAACAATTAACAGCAACCCTATACGTGAAACTGAAATTTCCCCCGATTCTTGTTCTTTGTGCGTACCAGTTTAACACCCTTTACTACATTTGTCGTTATAGTCTGCCACCGTACCAAAAATATTAAAAAATATTTGTACAAAACCGAACAGTACAAGACAAACTACTTTTGTTCAAAAAAGCCCTGGGTTTGGATCGACCCCAAAATACTCTGTTTTGTACTCAGACACCTTTCATTCTAGTGCACTATCCTGTCTGATGTAAACATGACTGCAGAGAAGAGAACATCTACAAAATTGAATTATTTCGAAGCCTTCCAGAGAACGGACACCTCTTCAGTCTTAAAATCTTGGCACTTTGAGCCCTTCGTGTTGGCTTCAGCTCGCCTTTGCAATAGATTGTACTTCAAAGTCACAGCCAGGTGGTGTCTCAGCATGATCTGCAACACTGACTGGTTGAATATGAAACAATGGTGCGACCAGAATTTCACACTTGGGAGGATTGTGAATAACAAAAGGTCAGTGGCTTCTTTTCTTCTTGCTAGCATAGCTGTAGTGTCATAGAAGACTAAAGCCATTTACAATTTGCGTTTAGTCGTGGTAGATACTGCAGAAAAGGGGATGCAAGAAAGAAAAAAACTATAATTGTTCTTCTGGTGTGTTTTGGGTTATGCTTTTCAAGTGTAAACAACCACTGAGGGGGGAGAAGAAGAAGAGAAACCTGCCCTGACTTCTGTCTTTTGGTCCTACAGTATTCCAGCTTTACATCCACATCACTTCAATTAAAAAAATAGACTTTTTTTTTTTTAGAAAAAAAAATCCATTTAAGACATAAAAGCACATATGGGTACAAAAAAGATTCGCCTTGGCTGTTCTAACAAGCTCCTTCATTCCCTGCCATGAATCGATCACGCTTTAATAAATACAGTCAGAGTTTGCATTGCCGAAAGGCAAATATTTACAATACAAAATTCAAGTAAAACCTTCTCCCACGACTTCAGTCGCTAAAGTGTTTTTAAAATTTAGTCGGAGGACACTTTGTTTTAACTGTCACTTTCTGGCATGTTCTTTTTGCAGTCAGTCTTAGCTGGTGTGCAGGGAGTAACCACTTCCGCCGATGCAGAGGAAGCGCCTCCTGCGGCCTGACTGACGCCAGCAGGAGGAAGTGCTGCTTGTTGCTGCTGAGAGGAGGTCACCTCCAGCTCGGAGTTTTCGCCGGCGCTCTCTCCGTCTGAGCACGGCTCCCACTCATCCTGCTCCTCGCTCTCCGTTGAGCCCTGAACGGCAATCTGTGGCACCAGTGTGAACCTCCGTACGACGGGCACCTCCAGCTCCACCTCCTCCCCGCTCTGGGGTCGAATGACCATCCAGGGTACCCTGTGCTGCTGTTTGGTTTGCGCCGCGTCTCCGGGGGCTGCGCCGCCGTTTTTCTCGTCGGGCTCGTCGAAGCTCACCTCCTGCACCGCCTCCTGCTTTTTGAAGGAGTCCCGTCGCTCCGACAGGTTGAGTTTCCTCATGACTACCAGCTGCTCCGATCGCTCCGTCCCGGAGTCCCGCATTCTCTGCCCGCCGATGAACCCCCCCAGTCTGCTGTGGTCTGGCCCAATATAAAACCCTCCGCACGCTCCCTCCACCTCCGTGTCGCCCAGTAGGTCCCCCTCACCGTAAAACGGGACTTCCAGCGTGTGCCTGCGGGGGGCGTATGACTTCTTGTCAGCATGATAGACTCCAGACAGCTTCTCGGCGGACTGCACCCGCTTGAGCAGAGGGGATCGAGGGGGCTCTGCGCTGCGGGGGCGGACGACATGTCTAACGATGGTGGGGGGTGACAGGGTTTTGCCGTGATACGAGTGGAGGGCTTTGGCGAAGCCCGGCAGCGGTGAGGGTGAGCGCTGAGGGGATATGGGCTGGTTAGACAAGGAGGAGGAGTTGCAGGCCAGGGGAGAGGGTGGGATGTTGCTAGTCGACTTCCGCCGACCGACCTTTGAAAAGCGCTGCGTGTTGAGTTTGGAGCCCAGCCCGTGGAGGGAGTTGGGTCGGATGTGTGCAGCGGGAGAACTGGGAGAGCTGGAACATGGAGACGTACTCTGAGGAGAGTTGTTTTCTGTGAAGCAAAAGCAGCAAAAAATGATTTATTTTAAATATTGCGCATCCACCGACTTTTTTAGCATCTTTAATGGCTAAAGCTGAACTCACCACAGCCCTGATGGTCAGGGGCGGGGCTCCTGCAGGGCGTGGAGGGACCGGGAGAGAGGCTGTGTGTGGGAGAACCTGGGAGGCTCTCGCTGGAGGAAACGGAGTGATGGAGACCGGAGGAGAAGCTCCGACTGCTGTGCATCACTGAGCTCTGCTTGGACAGTTTTTTTAAGATGCTTCGCCGCCTGAAAGAAGAACAAATGGGATTTAATCAAAATGTATAAATCTTTTTTTAACACGTGCTAAAAATACTTTTATGTATTCGCCTCAAAAATAATAATCAAAGATAAGTAAGGATCCTCTTAGTTTGCAATAGTTCACTAACAGTTTTGAACACTAGAGGGCAACAGTGAGCCAGTAAAGCCAGCTTAAGCTAAGCAAAGTAAAGTAAACAAATGATGAGTAACACAGTGGGGGGGCAGCTCAAAGACAGAAGAGCCAAACGTCAGATCTTCCTTCACCTGTCATAATTGTCCCTCCTCTTGCTCTTCTTGCTACGACGAGCCATCTTGCCTTTGTGTTTGGTTTTCCGAGCCGGGCCGACTTTGATGGAAGTGTTTTCCAGCGCTATGGTCTGCAGCGTCACCTTGCTGCCGCTCTGAAGGTTTAATCGAAAATGTTTTAGTGATCAAGCTCACGAAAATTTCCAAAGTAATTGAAAGGGAGGCTCTACCTTCAGCAATAACTCGATCATCTCCGGGTGGACCAGGCCTTGAACGGACTCCCCGTTCACGTGGGTGATGAGGTCTCCGGTCCGAAGACCTGCCTGGTAAGCCAGGCTGCCCTCCTCCACACTCTTTAGAAAAACCAGAAGAGGAGTTTCATTGCAGAATTACATAACCACCTGCAGCACTCAATTCTAGTTTGGGATCACCAACATAATGTTTAAAAACACAAAGAAGTGCTTCTATATTGACTCACCGACACCATGTGATGGACCGTGTAGACATCGCTGTCCCCCATGTAGACCCGGATGGCCTGCACCGTGAAGCCGTACTTCTTCCCTGAGGTGTGGATGACTATAGGAGGCTTCAGGCTGGCAGAGCTAAACGACAGGTCCCTGTTGGGGGACGAGTCCCGGGAAGAGGGGTTGGAAGACAGCGAGCGAGGTGAGATGGGACTGGGCTGGAGGCCGATGGGCGAGTCATCTAAAACAGACAAAAAAAAATGAGCAACTCCAGTTTAAGGTATTTTGAATTTGTATATTTTTTCCTTCCACATTTAAGTAATATAGGTGCAGTGTTCTCATTCTACAGCCATCTATGGTCCGCCTCCATTGCATTGACACAAACAATATGTTCCGTAACCCTTGTGCTTTACATTAAGACATGTTTACATTAAAAGCGGGGTCATCTGGACCCCACAAGACAGCGTGATTAACTTTTTTTTTTAAAGGATTTTTATCTTCAATGGTGCCCGTGGCAGACAAAAAATCCTGAGCACCTTTGCCATAGGAGGAATCATACATCAGTATAAGGGTGGGGTCATCTGGACCCCATAAACAGGAGGGTTAATCCATCGGAATATTTGCCTCGCCTCAGTCGTGTCTGCGTCTGACGTCTGTCCCTCCGAAACGCAAGCTTTACGCAGAAGTTCAATTATCATTGCCTCACTTCAATTGTGACAAAAAGCTGGACAAATGGAAACAGTTGGGTTTTAAAATGAATAAGTATACATTTTCATTTTATATTTACGGTGACGTACCCACACAAAACAGACATTAACACCAGGGATAACAGTGTTGTCCATTTTGTCCATTTTTGTCAAGGAAAATAAGTCTAATTTTGGTTTTAACAAAAACAAAAACAAAAAAAAAACATTTTGTGACATAAAACCAGCGTTTTACAAGAACTCGTATGAGGTTGCTTACCAAAACAGTTCAAACATCTGATCCTGGTCCCATCTGTCAGGTTTTAGAACCCTTTGTGGCCCACAAGTCAAAAGTTTTCCCACCTCTAATCGTAAAAATTTTGGATTAAACCGGGGGAAGGACCATGAGAAACAACTCCTCCGGAAGCTAGGGGGGAGGGAGGACGAACCGCAGACGCAACTGAGACCATGTTAACTAAGTCACCGCAGCCGGAGCTCGTAAGGACCCTTTTATTGTGTTTGAACTGAAACCTATGACTTTTGATAACTGTACACCACAAAACCAGCAGATCGGCTCTGCCGTTTTCTTCTGGATCTTCAGGGAAGTCAAGAAAGTAAAAGGCAGGTTCTAGCCTTCAGCGTACCCGTGGTGATGATGAGGGACAGCGCAGAGACCGAGGCAGATTTAGGAACCTTCCCAGCACAGGGAAGCCTCTGTCTGTCCGGTGTCTCCAGCTGGTTTCCAAAGCGCCGAGTTCCTGCCGGATCCTTCGGCGACGAGTGTTTGGCCCCGGTGCTGTTGCTGCGGATCCGGATCCTCCGCAGGTTTGACACCACCACCTCAGCTACAGCGGAACCATAAATAATGTTTAGTCGTGCTCACCGTCGATGCTCAGAGGCAAAAGCGTCTCTGGCTACAGAGCAAAAGTAGGAGCGGTCTCGATTTACCCTCGTCATCAGTGGACAGGGCAAAGCGGGGCATCGTCTCCAGGCTGTGAGTGCTGCTCATCACCAGAGGGCTGGTGCTCCTCTCAGACTGGGAGGAACTGGAGGAGGCCCGAGGACGAAGGCTGCAACCGGTCCAGAACCAACAGGATCATTGAATCAGCCGGTAACAGTCGACAGCATCAGTCAGTGACTCAGCCGTTTGTTACAGTCAAGTGTGAGATTAGAAGCAGGAGGGAAAGTTGTGCAACAGACCAACACAGACTGTATCTGAAAAAAACATCTCAGCACTTTCTGATCTCTGTCAAGCTGTTATTAATCTTGAAAAAGTACTTCTTGATGAGATCAGCGAATTGAGTTTAAAACACTTTTTGCTGCAACAGCAACACAGAAGAGTCAGAATTGGAGTTTTTGTTAGCTCCTTTGACTCAAAAAGCCACTTGAAGGTTTTGTGTTGCATCTTTTTACAAGAAGAATCAGAGGTCAGGTGGTTCATACTTTAGTTTTGGTTGTAGTGTGAGATGAAAACAAAGAATGGTGTTATGGTGTTTTTGCTGCAGCTTGTTGCAAAACGAGCAGGAAACCAATCACTTTTAGAGATGCAGATAAATTTTCACATTTTGGGGAGAAATGCACCAAGACATTTCACAGTTCTGATCAAAAAAACCTACAATGTGTGTGAGATAAATCTCCTGCATCAGCAGAAACTCTATTTCTCAGCAGTCTTCACCTGGCCATGCGTCCAGGATGCTTCTTCTCCACGCTGCTCTCGGCAGAGCTGGGGGAGAGTCCAGCTCCGCCCACTTCTCCACGCTCTTCTTTGTCTTCACTGTGACTGCGGTCTGAGGAGAAACTCAGGTTGGACGGCGTCGCCAGATGTTCTGTGCTGCTGTAAACCTTAAAGAACAAACAAAAAAGTGTTTTCAAGCAGGTTTGATGATAATGTTTTAATCTTTTAAATATTTTCCCAACATGTTGTGTGTTTGGAGGATGTGAGTATGCAGTCATAATACACAAACCTTTTATTTTATTATGTCTTTTTTAAAAATTTGTGTTTACCTTACTGAACCGATGCGACCACGAGGAAAATTGCCTGATTTCCAGTGAAGACTCCTCATCATTGGTTTCCTCATCTTCATCAGACGCTAGATGATGGTATCGATCTGAACGAGCTGAAAGTAAAAAAAAAACAGGAAAAAAGACAGAAATTAGTGTCCATATGTCCAAGAAAATGCCCCACTTCCTATAATAATCATAACATTGAACATTTATTGATTTTTTTTGGCAGTCAGCAGCCTCTACAACAAACAGACTTACTGTCAAAGTAGCTAGTGTCGTCTTCTGCCTCCAGCTGAGGAATAAACTCAGCTTTTTGCCGGAGGAGTCCATTCCAGTCCAAACCCAGAAAAAAGGGGTGCTGCTTCACCTCTGAGGCTCCGCCTGCAACCACAACACTTTCCGTAAATAAAAAAAATCTTGCATTTACTTCAAGCCACTTACACAATATTTTTGCTAAATTTCTTTATTTATTTTTGTGCTCATTTTGAAACTGACTTTTGTCCAGCCTAAATCAAATCCTACGGTTTTGCGTAGTCATCAGCAGTACCTGTTCCCAGGCGCTCCAGAGGGTTCTGGCTCAGCAGGCGGGTAATCAGGTCCTGAGCATCTGCAGGTAGAGCATCATCTCCTTCCGGCCAGACGATTTCATCTGATCACCATAGAAACGGGAAAATCAAACCACAAACACAAAGCAAAGCACTAAAACTCATTCACTCTGAGGTTATACATTTAAAAAAGATGTTTTTGTTTGCGGTTTTTGCACATTCTGGGTAGATTTTAATACTAATTCTAATAGTAGAAAAAAATGTGTTTTTGAAGTTTTTTGTTGATTAATCTAACAAAATGTTGGCTTGAAACAGTTAAAGTTTGTTAAAAAAAAATGTAACACTCACCACTGACGACTTGTCCAAAAAGCTCTTCGGGAGTGTCTCCAAAAAACGGAACACAGCCAACAAGAAATTCATAGAGGATGATTCCCATTGCCCACCAGTCCACTGGCTTCCCGTATCCCTGTCGAAGGATCACCTCCGGGGCGATGTACTCTGGAGTGCCGCACACCTGCACAAGCAGCCACCCAAGTCTGGTTTGATCTGCTGTGACTTCTCTTGAAGGCAAAGAGGATGATTTTGTTTTCTTTCCATTTCAAACGGCCTCACCTGTTTGTCCACAAACTCCCGGGTGTCTTTCTCCATGTGTCCCTCATACAGGTTGGTGGTCATGTTCATCAAACCGATTTTAGACAGACCGAAGTCTGTCAGTTTGATGTGGCCCATGGATGTGATCAACAGACTGTTAGAGGGGGGGAAGAGAAAAAGGGTTTTATTTATTAGAATTCTGCAAAGAAAGTTTGATTAATTGTAATAAATATGATGTTCTTACTTGTCAGGTTTAAGGTCGCGATGCACGATGCCATAATTGTGAAGGTACTCCAATGCCAGGACTGTTTCAGCAAAGTACATCCGTGACATTTCTACAGGCAGGGGGCCCATGTTCTTAAGCAACGTGGCACAATCTCCACCTGGACAAGAGATAAGTAATGGATTTAGGTTTGAAATACTGAAACAGAAGCGGCACGTTCTGTGAGCTTTACCTTCTACGTACTCCATGACCATGCACAGGTGACGCCGCGTCTCAAAGGAGCAGAACATGGACACAACAAAGGGGTTCTCTGCAAAGGTGAGGATGTCCCGCTCCACGAAGGCCTGTTGGATCTGGTTCCTCAGCACCAGATTCTGACGATTGATCTTTTTCATGGCAAACCTTTGACGAGTTTCCTTGTGACGGACGAGATACACCGCGCTGTTTGAGATGAGGACAAAACCTCAGTTAGACGTTGTATTAACACACAACATGATAATTAACCCGAAGAACCCACAGGGTCAATACTGGCAGCAAACGAACCAGAAAAAAGGTCAAATTGACTTTAAAAACCTGAGAGGAAATTTGCTCTTGGCTTCTTCGGGGTTAAACGGCTATCACAAAACTTAAAGAAATGAACTGGTGAAAGCAGTTTGCTCTCACCCATAAGCTCCGTTACTGATGAGTTTCATGGTCTCAAAGTCACTCTCGAGGGGTTTCCTTCGAGTTGGAGTCAGCGTCTGTGGAGCTTTATTCTAAACAGATGAAGCAAAAAACATTTTGTTCCAGCTCTTCTGCAGACACACGATAACCTATATAAATAATAGAATTAATATTCTGTTTTTAGTAATAATTGATCGTTTACCTCAACTGCAACTTCGGGTTCCACTGACACTGTGGGGCTGGACTCATACTGATCAAACTGCACCATGTCTTAAAAGAAAAAAAAAAAAAGAAAATCTTTAACATCTTTACTTCCTGCTTCGTTTTCTTTTCATGTTTTTCCGTTTGGTGTCTGATATTACACAGAAACTTAGTCCAGCGGTGCAAGTATTTTCATACAAATGTGGCGCCTTGAGCTGCTTTACAAATCTGATGCAATGTGAGAGTTCCTTAGACAGACTCAACTAGAATTTCCAGACAAACCAGGGGTCTCAGCTCAGGAGCTTTTTGGTGGATAGAATACAAATAGCAGCAACTGAAGCTGAAAATCCAAATGAGTGTAGGTTAAAATGTTTTTTCCATCATATAGTTTATACATTTTGCATAATAAATGCACAAATAACTTAATGAGAAAACATACAGATTTTTCCAAAGCAGCTGGTATTTTCTTTATTGTTAAAGTGTTTTTTTAATAAGATTTTTAGATCAACAAACAGCATTTAAATGTCTTTCATAAATCCTTATGTCTTGTGCAAGTGTTCTAAAGCAGATTCTATTCATTTTTTTCTATTATGGGGAAATTACAGTTAAGTGCAGAAACTATGAAGTGCCGGTGCCGGTTTGAGTCCAATTTAACCAAAAGGAGCTCTTTATTTTCCAGCTGAATCACCACCATTTGCTGGATTTCTAAAAGCTCAATTCAGAACAATTTTGGTCACTTTCAGTGATATAAAAAGGTAATAGTAGCCCATTATGTTTTGACTCAATCTTTGTCACGCAGGTTATGAAGTCTCACCTTCCAGCAGATCTCGGGTCAGACCCAGCTGGTTTATGATGTACCGAGGGATGTCAGTCTTGATGCCCTGGCCCACTTTGGCCTGACCCTCTGCTGCTTCGAGCCGGTGGTAAAACTCCTCTGGGTCAAACTCCTGTACATGTCACAAATATGGATTTTTTTTTCCCCCAAGCTAATTTATATTATTTTCAATTAAAAACAAGGATTTATTTTACCAGACATTCAAGGAGACGAGCAGGTCGGGAGATTATGATGAGGATCTTGCGCACCAGTTGGGTTATGACCGTTACTTCCTCGCTTTCGGAGCGCTCGTAGGCCTGGAAAAGAAGGGAACAAAAGCTGTAAAAACATCACTTTGATACACAGGGAGCTACAAAAATATGCTAAAAGGTTTAATGAGAAAGATGAAAAAAGTATTTTAATTAAAATTATGGAAGAATTTGTTTCAGAAAATCAGAACAACATTAAAAAAAAATAAATGGATGTTCCTGGAAATCATAGGTTAGTGTAGTGATTAGTACTAAAATAAAAAGCCAAAAGCAAGAAAATTCTCTGTTTTGCTTTCGTTTTTTTCACAAAATTGTAGGTTTTGCATGCCAGTTCAACTGGGGGTTGACGGCTCCGTGACAGATTTAAGGCCGCAGTCAGAAGGTGGTGTGATCTTAACAAGAGCGGAGGCAGATCTCCATCTTTACAATAGATTGCATTCATTTCATTTTCCTCACATTCTCAGCAGTTCAGCTCTGATCAGGTCACTGCAGTAATCAGGATCTACATCTTAGCTTAAGTGGTTTATGGTCCAATCCTGTGATCATGCTCACCAAAAAAACTGTGAGAATGTCATCATTTGAATGTGAATGAACAACATTTTTGTTTCTAAAAAGCCAGAAGGGCATTTTCTGAGCTGTGTGTCATTCTGTGGGTCATAATTATCACATGGTTAAGGATTTGCTGGGAAAATGTGGTAACGGACTGTGTTTTTCTTCATCATAAAAGAGAGGAAAGTGAATAAAAATGTTAAACGGGTCATGAAGATACTTGTGGAATAAAAGAGAAGTTTGCTCCTTTAGGCCTCTAGAGCCACCATTCTAGTTATTTCCCAGAAATCCTTGCTCTACTAACTGTTGATCACCTGGATGTGGTGGATAAGATATGGGACAGCGGCTATAAAGACCTGGAGATGCTGGTCCATTGAGATAAACAAACACATCTACAGTATGTGGTAAAAAAAAATAGTTTGTTCCATTGCATGGGAACAGACTTATCAGTTCAGCTGGAGGAACAGAAAAATGGGCAAGCTTGAAGAAACACTGTAGAGCGGGTTGTTATGGAAACTTTTTGTTACTGACAGTACAAAATTGCGCCTCCAACTATCACTGGACGCTTCAACAACCACATCTATAGAGAGAGGTTATTGACCTGAACTTCAAGTCAGTCAGAACTTCTGCTTTTGTGCTCAAAATGTCAGAAAAAAATGGTTGAAGTTGGTTTTAAATCAACTGTGTGCTTGGCTTCCCTCCTGCGTTAGTGGTTATCAGCAGGCCCTTTTTCTCACCTCGTGATGCAACTTTTCCAACTTCTCCTGGAGCTCGACAAAATACCGAGAAGTAACCAGGCCTTTCTGGGATTTATCCAGGCAGTCTCTGACCAGTTCCACCAACTGGTGCTGGATGAAGCCCAGCACTCCGTCAGCTAACGGGAGGGAGATGTCTGGAGAGCAGTGGGTGATGATGTCCAACAAGCGCTCCTCCATCTGGGCTGTGGCCTGCAGGGAGAGCAGGCACGGAAAACGCTTAAAACCTCCAAAAGAACAGTTGTTTTTTTTCTTTTAATAAAATGTCATTAACTTTGGAGTGGGTGGACTCATATGGCTGTGCGTCTTCACCAGTGACTTATTATGCCAAAACATTTAAGTCTCAGATGCAGGAATAGATACAAAATGAGTTATCTTTATTGTTCTGCAACGTACCTTTGGAAAACGTTCTCTGTACACATGGTTCATCATGACTATCTCGTGATCAAAGGAGACGCTCGACCTCCCCGGGCTGCAACAGAAAACAACATAAATCATATAAATATTGACCAAAACATAATCATTTACAGCATTATGTAAGGAAGTAATGTGGAAGGAACTCCATTTTAAAGGCCAAATAAACAAACACACTTCTTTTGGAAATTAATAGTTAAACGATCTCCTATGGTAGCCGGCATGGCTCACTTAAATGCAAAACCCTTTTGTCGTAATCCTGTCGGCTTTTGTTGTTGTGCTTCGGCTTTTGTCGTTGTGCTTCCTCTTTAGTTGTTGTGTTGTGGCTTTTGTATTTGTGTTGTGGCTTTCGTAATTGTGCTTCATCTTTTTATCGTCGTCTTGACTGCTTTTATCGTTGTGTTGTACTTTTTGTCATTGTGCAGTGGCTTTTGTCATTGTGTTGTGGCTTTTGTCGTTGTGTTGTCAGCTATTGTTGCTGTGTTGTCAGCTTTTGTCGTTGTGTTGTCAGTTATTGTTGCTGTGTTGTCAGCTTTTGTCGTTATGTTGTAGCTTTTGTCTTCATGTCATGGCTTTTCTTATTGCATTGTGGCTTTTGTCATTGTGTTGTGGCCTTTGTTGTGTTGACAGCTTTTGTCGTTGTGTTCTAGCTTTTGTTGTTGTGTTCTGGCTTTAATAAATGAGGTTCATCGTGTTGACTACTTTTTTGGTGGTGTTGCGACTTTTGTGGTGTTGTGGGTTTTGTCTTCGTGTCATGGCTTTTCTTACTGTGTCGTGGTTTTTGTCGTTGTTGTGGCTTTTGTTGTCGTATCTGGCTAATGTCATTGTGTTGTGGCTTTTGCTGTTGTGCTGTGGTTTTTGTTGTGTTGTGGCTTTTGTTGTTGTGTCATGGTTTTTGTTGTGTTGTGGCTTTTGTCGTCTTGTTGTGGCTTTTGTCATCTTGTTGTGGCTTTTGTCGTTGTGTTGTGGGTTTTGCCGTCTTGTTGTGGCTTTTGTCGTTGTGTTGTCAGCTTCTGTCGCCGTATTGTGGCTTGTGTCATCGAGTTGTGGATTCTGTCGTTGTATTGTAGCTTATGTTGTCGTGTTGCGGTTTTTGCTGTTATGTTGTCGGTTTTGTTGTCGTGCTTTGGCTTTTGCGGTGTTGTGGCTTTTGCATTTATGTGACTGTCGGACACAGTAATCTCCTTCTAGCAAAAGCAATAAGCGACCAAAAAAAAAGTGATGCAAATCTCAGAATTTAGAACATTTAAAGCGGTGACTGAGGCTTCAAAAGGAACAGATGAGAGGAAAGCCCATCCATCACACGTGAGCAGATTTCATGAGTCACTTCTTTTGTGGAGAACGCCTCTGTAGCCGTGGAGGGCTGCAGCCCAACACACACACACACGCACGCACACACCGCTTGCGGTTCACTGTGGCTCTCTGCATCAGGCCTCGCCCCTCTGAAAGCAACCCATCCTCAACTGGAGTTTGGCAGCTTCAGCCCCGAGGCGTTTTGTTAGCGAGCACGCCCACACACTGCACACCATGGTGCCAGAACACGGTGCACTCAAGCACTGCACAAACAGCACAGAGCCCAGCAAACAGGCAAAAGTGATCAAAATCGCACAGCGCTGCAGTCAGAAATCCACCTGCATGCCAACCAACAGCAGCATGGGATCGATGTGGGGACTTTTAGGAGCAATAGGCTGCATTTACTTTTTTTTTTTTTTTCTGTCATACCGCTGATGAGTCATTTTGACATCTGTCAGCCTGATGAAGGGTCAGGACTTCCCAAACCCTCAGTTAATAGCCAATATGCTTTCAATTAAACAAAAAAACAACTAAATAATTCCAAACTGATAAAAAGAATCACAAGAAAGATCACCTAAATGTTATAATAAGAACCTCGTAAATCAGAGTTATAACTAAAGGAGAACCCTCATTTCTTTATGTGACCTGTCACATTTTGTGGTTAATCTTTGCAAAAGGAATTATGTTTTTTGCTTATTTTTGTGAATTGGTCACTGGTTCTAATGCAATCTATGATGTTGGTCTTCTACCTGAGGCTCCGAGACCGGGGCCGCATGACTGTTGAGGGACGCCCATCCTCATCGGTGATGCTGTCCGAGCTGCGAAAGTGCTTAAAGAGGAAGTGCAGCTCATCCTGCGTCGGCTGGTAGGGAAGCTGGTGAAGACGCTCCTGGGAGGACGAAGAGGACTGCACAAACATACAAACCAGTCAGTAAAATGAATGAAAATGGTTCTAAAAAATATATAACCACAACTTAAGGTGACTCGAGTGGTTTTCATGGCAGAGTGGAAAATGTTAAATACTAGTCAAGTACACAGCAAAAAAACTCAAAACAGCAGGTGAAATAATTACTTTCTCTATTATTTTTCATAATTGCCGATCGCTATAAATTCTGAAATATTCATGAAAAATGTTCTAAAAAGAAAGAAAATCTTCACCTGTAATAAATGTTAACAATTCGCTTAAAAGGAGTCATTTTAATTTCTGTAAAAATGATTTGGGTTTAGAAAATGACAGAGAAAGAGTTGAGAGTATTTGAGTGCAGAAACTATGAAGTCTGACATTTTGTAC
>NC_050515.1:12685534-12706042 GCF_002922805.2 Oryzias melastigma | reverse complement strand
AAAAAAAAAAAAAAAAAAAAATCATAAAACAGGCTGTTAGAAGATGAAAGAGTGAGAGTTAGAAACAGTGACTCAATGCGGCATTAGTCATTATTTTAGATTGCCGCATTTATACTTTCAAAATAAAAGTAATAAAAAAATCTAAATAACAGATTTTTTTGTAACTTGAATGAAAAACAAAACCTAATTTATAATAATAAACAAATGTTAATAAATACTGAACATTATTATATAACAATAATCAAATCAAACTATAGTTGTAAAACATTTTCTAAACAAAAGCTGAGTAAAAGCAGGATAATTTCCCCTCTCTGTTGCTGAGAGCTCTCTGTTTACACCCTCTCCCACGAGCTTACAGCCCCTCACAACCCCTAACCTAACATTACGGGTGCAACAAAAATGGTGAGAAATATTGGGGCTATCCAGACATCTAGGTTCGATCCCGTTACCAGCTCAGATGAGGAAAACAAAGAAGTACATGGATCTATTTGTACTGCCCAGTGTGTTTTCTATGTCACAAATACGCCCTTTTCAAATGGTATTTTTTCATCTGCTCCTAATTCACAGCCATTTAAAAAAAAACTCATAATTTTCCTAATATATGTCCTCCATCAAGAGAAAAATGCTACAAGAACATGTTAAAAACATCAAAATACCGTTTTAGTAGATTTTTAAGAAAGAAACATGTTTTGTTTAATTATTACAATAAAAACACAACAGTGGAGATTTAAAAAAAATACTATTGCTTGAGGAGATGAAGCTAACTTGTAGATCTGAGTTACCCCACAGAGGGTGGCACAAGAGAAACACACACATCTCCATGGTAACAATCACAGGGATGTGTAATATTTAATTCTATGCTTGGGGTTTAATAATATAAACAAACCTGTAACAACTGTGTGGCTGACTCAGGAGTCAAAGCTCCTTTCAAAGACAACAAAAAGAAAAAAAGCTTGACATGCAACACATTTCAACAATGCACTGCAAAACTGCAGAGGAAAGCTTCAGCAGCACGGCTGTCTCGCATGTTATCAGCCAGATCTGATCGTACAGATTCGAGCCAAAGTGTTAAACAAACAAAAGCTGCTTCGCTAATGTCACTTGTCAGTCCAGCCCTTCAGCCTCTGGAACAAAAGTACCAGCAGCATGTCCAGAAGAGAAAACACACACACATTGGCATGTTTAGGCAAGTTATGCAAAGTTGTGATTAAAGTGGAGCAGCTAAAAGTTTCCACTGCCAAACAAAGCTATTTCAGTAAAAGTGGACTTTCCTTTAGCGCTGTTTGTCATTCTGTCACTGATTGTTTTAGTTTATATTCTACAACACAAAAGGAGTCAGAAGGAGGATTTCAGTGTGCCTTAATTACAGTTAAGCATGATTTTAGGAGTTTGTCCATTTGTCCATTTCGAAACAGATTAAGCACTGTGTTATTCACACGTATAAACAAGAAGAGCGAGGAGTGGAGACTTTCTAAACTCAACAGGACGTGGTGTAAACCATCAAGCAATCGGAGGCCAGACTTTACAGCTTTAAAGAGGACGGCAGTAACATCTGTGGCATTTCCTCATGACACATCAGTACAGAAGACAGAAGCTGTCTGAGAACGAGAGCGTGCCGTTTCCACTGAGCAACAAACACCTGGCATCATTTCACTACAGAGCTGGCACACTCACCCTCAGAGTCTGCCTGAATCCTTCTACATTTCTCTTTGTGAAAACCATACAGGAATGTGTAAAATAATATCTGTAATTGAATTTTCCCGAACTTTAATATATGCAGACTGCGTACTCCTTCCAACCCAAAGATCCAAACACAGCGAGAGTGACTCACTGAAGCAGATGATGGAAGAAAAACAATTAGCACTTCGTCATCTTCGTTTTGGCACTTTCTGAATCTTACCGTGAAAAAAAAAAAATACAACAGGGTGAACGGTGTCACAATCTGGAGTGACTTACTGAGACGGTGGAGCTTGGCGGGTTGGTTCCATAGCCAGATGAAGGAAGGGAAGCCAGAGACCATCGTCGGCCCTCAGCTCTGGAACAACAAAAAAAATGTTATGTAAGCTTCGGCAGGATAAGCATTAGTTAGCATTTTACTTGAGAAACCCCTTACATAACAGACGGTGGAGGTGTTCTGTTATGATAAGAGCATAAAATCCATGACTAAATTCTCTTTTGTTGAAAACATCTCTTTGGAATTCTACACAAAATGTATCTAGGTGGGAAGATTTTTTGTAACAAACAAACAAAGACATAAGTATTAAAGAAGAAGCTACCTGTCAGCGCGAGCCAAGTGGCTGAGATCACGACAGCAAAAGGGAGAGAAAAGGAAAAAACAAAAACAAGCGTTCGGTGAGTTTTAGATTCTTGCACAAGTGCTCCTGTGACCTCTGGCATTCAACTGAGGGATGAGTACTGACAACGCCGCCTTCCTTGCCAGTATTCATTTATCCACATCCAAGGAAGGAGATAGGACATCATATTAATTTGGGAGTATTTGCTAACGCTACAAAACAACTGCAACTTTTCAGTCTTAAAAGTAAAGTTGTGTTAAGATGATTTTAAAGATTTGATTTTAAAATTTTAATTAAAACGTCATCCATCTGCTCTCATTTTTTAATGCTTTTGTTTTTTTTCTTATTTTAAAAAAGTGTCCTCTGAGCAGACGAGTTATGGGTGAGGCACCTCAGCTTCTCATGAGTTTTTAATGACTGCTTGGGTTTCTTCAAGGTGCTGTCTCACTTGTAGGGGTTTAAGCCCATGTTGCCACGGGAACGTAGTTGAGCGATGTGGAAGTGGGCTTCCAGGGTAGCCTCTATCTGACTGAACTGAGGGGGAGTCAGCTGTGGGAAGACCTGGCGGAGGGAGGAAGGTGTGAACGCTCCAGGCTGAGCTGAGTCAGCCTCAATAACCGCACTGCTGTTTCTCCCCAGCTCCTTCTGTTTTGTAGACTTTCTGTCTCTGTTGCAGCACACAAAGTAAGCCTCGTAGGAAACCCCTTAAAGCACCAGCGAGCATTACTTTTATTTATTTTGTTTGTAGTTTTGTTCTGCTGGATTCAGAGTGGCAAATGATTACAGAACAAATCTGTAGAGGGAAATTCAACACATACAAACAAATACGTGAGCTCATTAATAATTGATTTTTCCATTTATATTTCAGTAACATAATCAATGAAAACACATCTTTCAAATTGCAGATGTATGAACAGAAAATACGTGTGCGTAATTCTTGATTTTTAACTCATATAATACATTTTGTGCGTAACTGTGCACTTGTAATTGTGTGTTCACATGTACAAAAAATACAAAGTACAATTTATACATGCACAACTTTAAATTACAGCAGATTACAATGAACTAAGCCAGGGGTCTGCAGCCTGCAGCTCCAGAGCCACATGTGGCTCTTTTATCTCTCCATGGTGGCTCTTTGCCCAAACATAAAATAAGTCAGAGAGACTGCTGACCCAG
The DNA here is from genome assembly GCF_002922805.2 of Oryzias melastigma. Lineage (NCBI taxonomy): Eukaryota > Metazoa > Chordata > Actinopteri > Beloniformes > Adrianichthyidae > Oryzias > Oryzias melastigma. Next base: position 12,702,572 of record NC_050515.1, on the reverse strand, counting down.
CCACGCCGACCGTCGGAGTCAGCAGCTCCCTGCTAAGAGCTGCCTAACCAAAACTGTCAAAAGAAAACAAATAAACAAAGCCTGTAAACTAAGACTACCAATATCCAACTCTAAAATAAAATTACAAAAACCCAGCAGCTCAGACTGCTGAGGAAAAAAAAGAGGGGAAAATGAACATAAAAAATAAATAACATTTTTTTTAAGTGAGGATTACTTTTTAGGATTTATTTAATTTAGATTAGTTACATTTATAAATTGATGGCTGAGGTGCACATAGATGATAAACTATGTAGGTTTTTACATCCCTGTTGACCTGAAGATGTTTTGTTTGCTCAATGTTACCTCCAGAATTAACAGATTTTATATGCAAAGCAAAACAAGTAAAAAGTTTGATCTCTTTTTTTAAGTTAAAAGCACATATTATCTTGTGTTGCAAAACCTGGTTACTAGCTGCACTGAGATGATCATGTTTGGCACAGAGCTTCTTTATTTTGGAAATAAGTTATTTGAGCTTCTGTCTAATGTAAAAGAAAAAAAAAAATCACATTTTGAGAGATGCTAGGTTCTTTTCAAATTTTTGCTTTTTTATGCCAAAAAAATAGACAAAATTCATGTTTATTATTAAAAAAAAGGTCATGAATGCAAACCCAAATTTCTTAAAGGCTGAAGTAAGACTGTATGGCTCCTTCTAGGTTTTAATCAATAAAAAACAAGCCCAACTGGCTCTTTTACTGTTAAAGGTTGCTGACCCCTGAACTACCCATACAAATCTTTAAAAAATACGCACCAATCACCTGACACACACACAAAACTACATTTACGCGCAAATCTGATTTGAAACACCTCTCACGTCTGCAGATTTGTGTAAATGATGCATTCAAATGCTACTAGAAAGCTGGGTCAACAGAGTTTTCTCATCAGCCGCTTTAAACTTAGAATTTGAATAATATTTGGTGAACAATTTACATTTTCTTACTTTATTTAACAGATATGACTCAATAATTAATATTAAAAAGTCTAATGTTAAATAAAGTGGGAAAATGGCAAGTTTTTACCAAATATTATACACAATCTAAGTTCTAAGTGGCTGATAAGAAAACTCTAATAACCTAAAATTCTAACAGCATTTAAATGCAACACTTAGAGATGCAACTAAATGCAACTAGATTTGTGCATAAAACAGTTGTATAATGTGATTCATGCATACTTTTTAAAGATTTGTGTGTGTAGTTAGTTTTAAACTGCTGTAATTTAAAGCTATGCATGTGTAGATTCTATTTTTTCCTTTTTATACATGTAAATACACAATTGACACCATACAAATGTTAAATTTAAGAGGCAGGATGATTTGCTTTGGTCCATCATATGATTTGGGGTAAATGTCATCATATTTCAACCTCTCAGTGATTCTAACTGAATTTTCCCTGCAGGAGACTGGAGGTTTGAGCTAGCATACCTTCGGGCAAAGGGAAAGCTGACGCAGGCACCGGTCGAGACGTTTCGAGGGCTGTCTAAAGGGCTGCTCGCAGCTGCGGGAGGAAACACAAGAAGACCCGTTAAACTGTGAACATGTGTAAAAACAAACATAGAGCAGATGAGACCGCATGGTTCTGTTTACAAGATGACATCATGTCTATCATCATCTAAAGACATGTTGGCGTGCAAAGGTCAGATGAATTATCTTGGGTTTACCTTTCTGAACACTGTCCATTCACCCTGCTTTGCTTCGTTTGGACCTCTGAGTGACGGGCGGCTGTGCTTGTTTATATGTTAAGTACACAATTACAGCCTCATTTTACTCTGTGATTAGATAATTTTTTGGCATGACTAAGCTGAAAAGCTCTGCGGCTGTGAAGTGCTCTTCTCTCAAGAGTGCAGGTGTTTGATGGGAATAAAAGGCTGCTGCCTCAGAAAGAAGGAGGATTACACCAACCTCTTCAGCATCACAAACCCTTTTATTGTGTTTACATACAAACCTGTTGTAATTCAGATGACCTTGATCTGGGTTCGTTTTAGCTTTTGAGTTTGCAGCATTACTTTGCCTTCATATCAGCCTCCTGATGTTGGCTTCTTCCAAATTGCAGCAGGATGAGCAAATGTTTAAATTAGTGAGTATAAAAGAGGGTGTGGTGTGGAATTAAAGGTTGCACAACACCCTATACAACAAGGAGTTCTGCAGACTATTTAGATGGAAAAATCTAAATTTGAAGGCACAGAAAAGTAGACAAAAGTTCAGAAAACTATACTTTTGGCCTGTGGTGCTGTATTCTGATTTAGCAAATGATAAGACAAGCGGAAAAGTATCCACCCAAACATGGGCAGTGACTTTTACACCCCACTGGATCGCCTACACATTTACAAATGGTTGGTGATGAGCATGTCTCTGCTTGGAAACCGCGGGATTATATACTTCCTTTCTCAACATAATCATGGAAAAGTGGAAAACTGGTGTTTTGGTGCTGACGACAGCGCCACATGCTCGCTTGTCTGTTCTTGCAAGAGACAAAAACGGCAACAAGAAGAAGGAGGGTGGTTTACAGAACACGTAAACAGTCATGTTCAACATTTCAGTGCTCAAAAGAGGCTATGAATTAGCTTAGTATTCACCCCCCTGCTCCATCCTGTTCAGATGTTTTTTTTAAACAAATGGTGGAAATCTTGACATCTTACCAGTGTGAAGAGAAAGTGGGGAGAGAGGACGGGACAGCGTGGGTGAAGGGGTCCCAATACCCAGACTCTTCCTGTTGCTGCTGCGACAGCTGAAGCACAAGCAGAAAAAAAGACAAAAAAAACATTTCAAATGAAGTCAAAATATAAAAACACATTTTTTGTGATCACTCATACAAGTTTATGTCCCTTATTATTTTATTTGAAGTTATTTAACAGTTTATTAGTGATTTTAATTATGTCTGATTTTGGCAATTTGTTTTTATTCTTTCAATTAATATAATATTTTCATAACTTATTCTTATTTTTTTGTTTCTTTTAAGGATTTTAACAAATTTATGGTAAATTCTAGGGCTGTAACAGACGATTAATTGTCTTAATCACTGATATTCCTAAGATCAAACCAGATCAATCTGATTCAAGTTGTTAATCGAATTAGCTTATACTATTACTCTATATACTTTCACCAATGTAAGATATAGCACTTTTACAAACCAGTCCCCAATTTGGAGGTTTTGGTATGGTTGCCTCTTTTAAACAATTTTTTAGGATATGATAATTGGTAATTTTATGTCATTTTTTATTGGTTTTTAAACTTGTATCATCATGAATGCTTTTTAAAGTATTTTATTTGTTCTGTGTTTCTTGTGGCAAATGGACATTGAGTCTGTAATCATTAAGATATTAATTTATTCACTTATTATAAATGAAAATGAAATAAATCGGTTATATCAATATAGGAAAATACAATTTAGATTGAGGCACGGTATGTTTATTTTACTAAAACATAATGATGGCCAAGTTCCATCACAGCAGACAACACACACACGTGATGGCAACAAAAATTGATCAACCAATCAGAGCAGTCGAAACACTTTGAATTTTCCAAAGACGTGATCATAAAGTGTAATAATGTTCCGTTTGTATTATTTTGTTGTGGAAATGTGAAGGGATTTATCATTATTTCTTGTTTAGTCGATGGTTTTGTATACATATTTAATTTACACTTGATTATCTTGCAAGGAATACAAGGAATCAGCAACATTTTCACCTAAACTCTTCAGTAGCAAATATAGTGCATCTGGAAAGTATTCACAGCGTCTCACATTTCATTATGTCACAGCCTCATTTCAAAATTGATTAAATCAGTTTTCTTCCTGAAAACTTCTTTTAAAAAAACTATAATGACAATGTGGAAAAAAAAATGTTTTTTTTAAATTGTTTCAAATTTATTTATTAGTGGATTTATTCCAATCCACTATTGGACGTGATTTGGAAAGATACGACCCCGTCTACATGAGGTCCAGGGTTGACAGTGCATGTCAAAACACAAACCAAGCATGAATACTAATGAACATATAATTTTTCAGGTTTTTTTATTTTTTAATAAATTTGCAACAATTTCAAGAGAACTTTGTTTTCACATTATGTTTTTTTTAAGAATTTTTCAGGAAGAAAACTGATTTAATCTATTTAGAAATAAGGCTGTGACATATTAAATGTGGAAGATGTGGGGCGATGTGAATACTTTTCGGATGCCATGTATTTACTGTATGTCTGATTCATACTGGTTGGATTTTTGGCTAAAGATCTCCTGATCGATTTTAGGTCAGTGAATCAGATCGCTCAAAATGAACATATAATAACCATGAATTGGACCAGCAACCACAACTTACGATAAGAATGAAATAACTGTTAAATGAATCATTACACCCCAAGTAAATTTATTTTTCGCTTAAATTGATCAACTCCAAACACCATAGCCCTTTAAATACCATTTTTCTGCATTTGTCCTCACTGTCGCAATTCAGCTGCAATAGAAATAAATATTTAAAAATCCCAAGCTAATCACAATTTTGCAAAGAAAATGTATTTGATTATGTTTCCAAACACAGAGCAGCATACCAGCACAGAAGCGTCATGCCAATACAACATTGGGCAAATGAAACAGTTGACCTTTCACCCCTCTTAAAGTGGAACACTATCATCATGTAAGCTCTGACCGACATAAACCAGCAAATGACACACAAACACATCTGTGTAAACAGCAAAGGAGGTATAATAATGAGGCACAGCATTATCTATCGACCATTTTCTGCTCAAACATGGAGCCGTTTATGAATTGCCCATTACTGTATATGTAACTGGATGCACTTTAGGTCCCTGTATTCAACGTCACCTTTCTTAAATATAGATATTATTACAAAAAAGTAACCCAGATAACATTAAAACCTGGGTTTGAATCAGAAATTTATTTCACAAAACCTTAATTTAAAAAGAACAAAACAATAAATATTGGATTATTTGTCTCTATGAAGATGACTTTAAATATATTGACTGTTTGAAATTACAAACTTTAAAGCTGTGTGTATCCAAAATAAATATGGAAAAGCACACCATTAGCATCCCAAGCCAGCATGTTATCTTCTGTTCAAAGGTTTGTACCGTCTACTGAAGCAACCGTACCATTAGAGTGTCACCATTTGCCTCCTAATTCTAAAATAAACTACAGCGCACAGAAGAACAGCTTTATGCTGCATTTGCCCAATGATCTTACAGCAGGTATGTCCCTTCAGCAATTGAAAATCTTATGCGTTGCAATAAATCAGCTGAGTATCTTAAAAAGTATCATCCTCTCATCAGTGAAGAGTTATTTACAACAATTGAAGCTACCCTTGTAAATTGGCAAATGTTTGTAAGGACATTGTAATAGTCAGTAAAGGTTAATTTGCTAATTATGTTTGAGAGACAAACACAATTCTCTTCTAAAACTATTAAGCTTGTCAAAACTTTAAAAAGTTTTAATTGAATTGTTCATCTTCAGAAAAATGCTATAAGAACGTGTTAAAAAAAGGATTTTCATCAAAATGGGTCATCATTAATTTAATAAACAAACATTTACTTAGGGCAACATAAAACAGACAAAGCAAAAATCTGAAGATGCAGAGGAAACGTGCGTTCAAGCAGCCACTTCCAATGGCAAGCTTATGTAAAAGTGCGTTTCAAGCTACTGCGTTCAAAACTCTTACATTCACGTGCTCACTTTTGATCTTTACGCACAAAACGTGCAGCCATTGAACGCGCTTTGAAAGTAAAATCAGTTGAACTTTGACTGATCAGGGACTCGGACTGGGTAGTACACTAAAAAAAGGTAAACATTGGATCAATTAACACAATTTTTGTATTGTTTTCATTTAAAATTATTAGTTGTCATCAAATTAAACATTTGAGCTGATGGTTTACTCAACTCAAAAATTCAATTTGATAAAAACTAATATATTCACATGTAAAAAAAACGACAGAAGTTTTGTTAATTAATCCAATGTTTCACTTTTTTCAGTGTATGCCGTCATTTTCAAAACTTGGAAGTGCCAACCGTTTGAAAATAGATCACGGAGGAGAAATTAATAAATGCAGTGTGTGCTGGCTAGGATTATATGACATCAAGTCTTTAATATATTGTAACAGAACTGGGAAAGAGAAAAGCCCGGGGTAGGATTGAGAGATTTGCACCGCTTCAACATTTCGCACCAAGCCTGTGAACGACAGTTTAGTGTGAACACCATTTGCTAAAAGTGCGCTTAAGAATGCCCGTTTATTGTGTCCCTCAACGTGTATCAAAGGCCTATTTATGTAGCAGTAAGTAAGAAAACAAAAAAACCTCTTTGCAAATGCTGCTTACGTCTTTAATATAATCTCACTTACTTTCCTTGATAGCAGAAAGGATGTTACAGGATGTTACCGACAACATTTTAAACCTCATTTAAAAAAAAGCTGAAATCCAGGATGATGCCAGGACATCAACAATTTAATCCCACTACAGCTGTGATCCACTTCAAAAGTGCCTCATGGCTTAAGCCTGCCAGACGAATGTCCTTATTTAAATGAAACTAGTGGTTAATCCACAACACTGTCAATGACTTTTCTATTCAATTTATGTCAGAGAACATTTTCTACGAGTATATTTGTACTGGTACTTAATTAAATTAACATTTTAAAAGGTTTCTTCTTACACTTCAGAGGTTCCATTTATTTAATTTTGCCTCACAAAATGATAGCAGATAAACACGAATCTTGAGTGTCATAAATTTTTAGAGGTTTTCTCAGCTTTAGAAAAAGGATCTAACATGACAACTTCAAAATTCCACCATGCTTAACTGGCATTTTCTTCTAAAACTTGTTTCCCGTCGTTCACAGAGAAAAACAGCACTTATTGCTTAAAGCAAGGTCACTTTACAACAGATCCGACTTCTCTTTTTCACCTGCACGTTACTTAGAAAAGCGTCTGGAAAACACCAAATATGCAATAGTATTTTTCTAAAAAACCTGCTAAAGTTCATCTTCCTGACATCCGTGAAGAGTATCTGGTGCATGCACTTGCAAAACAAAAACCTGAATGGCCGCTAAAGCTTTCCACAAACTCTCTCCACAGATATCAGAAAGGATATATATTTTTGATGTATTACGATGTGGAAAAACTGCAATCACTTTGTATTAACCCAGTGAGATTATCTCTGCCTTCAGAGCAGCTCTGCCTTGAGGAAAGTTATGTAACTGGAACTGCAGGGAACTGCAGGCCACAGCAGCATGGGCTACCTCAGATTAGGAGGGGGAAGCAGATGAGAGCCAAAATATCAAAAACTCAAGGCTAACCTGTGTGTGTGTATGAGGGTGCTGAGCTACAGCAGGCTGGGATAAACTCACAGATGTCCAATTCTCACTAAATCAAACCAAACCACCAAAAGAGCTTTGAAATAAAATAATTAAATCTCTTGAAATCGCATTTTTTTTTCATAAATATACTTTTTCCACTTAAAAATATGAGTGATTAGATAACTATTTCACCTTGATTAAAGCTCAATTCCTGAGTATTTTTTTTTAATTCAAATTATGAATCAGAGGCAGCTTAAATAAATTCAGTTTGAAAAAGTATGTATCAGTGCTACAGACAGGATAAAGGTTCTCTGCTACATCCCATTCTGATCCATCCACTTGTAGACAAATAAATCCATGTACGACTTTTTCTCTTCCAGGCCTCCATCTGGGTCAAAACTGTACAGCCGGATAGTCATTTTTGATGCATTGCTAAGGTTAGCATGGGGTTGTAAGCTAGCGAGAGAAAGTGTAAACAAAGGGATGATGGGATATCAGCAGAGGCTTACTTCCTCTCCAACAGTCCCGTCCACAACTCAGAGGGGAACTTCTGATCAATTTTTGCCGCACTACACAAACTATTTCTTAGAAAAGGACAGACATAATTATAACTAATAAAACATGCCACATATTTAAAAACGCCAAAACATAATTTTCATTGGAACAAGTCTTTTAAATACCTTTTTTGGAAGATTTATTTTTGTTATTTTAAGTCTGTGTGGAATTATTTGTAATTGCTTTCCTTAAAATAAAAACATATTTGCTAGCTAAAGCTGGATCTCACTGCTAAGACCTTTATTTTGATTTATATCTTTATGATTCAGCTTAAATAAAGATTTTATTTTTTTCATTTCAAAATGGTGAGCTTGGTTATGAAAAAGTTTAACATGTTTACTAATTAAATAAAGGTGAAACTTTTTATTATTTCAAGCTAATAAATAGCCTTTTGCTACTTGAATGGAAGAAGAAAAAACAAGATTCTTTTTTATAATTTATATTTTTAAAGAGCTCATATTACAATTTGTGAGCGAATATCAATTGTCTCCATTATTAAATCCAGCACCCCCATTTGTGATGCACTAAAGTTTGTTTCCATATCAGGTAAAATATGCAAATATGCTAGAATTCATGTAAATTATGGTCCAAACATTTGTTTTCTTATCGTGTTTTGGGTGAAAACTGCTTCATTCGTCAGAGAAAAGTCTCCTCAAACTGTAGATGTCTTTAGTGATTATCGGTAAACAAATTCATGATGAAATGAAAAAACGAGGGATTAGCGTTAAGAGCAGCCGACTTTATGATAACAGCAGCTACCACATGCTAGGACTCCTTTCATGTCGCGCGAGCTTGACGAAAAGCTAGCTAAAAACACAGAAAGAACAATAAAAAAAAGCCCAGCATTCAACATTTTCAGTAGCTTAAACCTCCTGGCTTGTACCTTTTTGAGCGCTTTAACAACGTCCGAGGGAGGAAAGTGGACTTATTCTTGCTCGGCACCGCAGACCACTGACTCGGATCCGACATCGTGGATGAATTTCTAGCATGAGCACGTTTCAGACTTATTGTTGATTTCTGAGAACCATGGCTCTGGCGGATGCGTGATCCGTTTTTCTTTCTCCCGCTGTAACCATCGCGCTTTCTCTTCTTTTCGGCGGTTTCTTTTGTACTCCAGCACAGTCCTTGTCCCGCGTTTGCTGGTATTAACGGTGCCGGAGATGCGGTTACATTATCCCATACGGCGTCCGTAAGAAGTCCTGGTCCCGGAACATCGCCCCCATGTCGGATCGTCAGGTGTGTGAGACAGTTTTCAAGACAGCTGTACACTTTACTTCGGATAAACAGCCGCTGCTGGCAGCGTTTGCTCGTGTAAGGAAGCCGGAGCCTGATGCTGCCTTCAGGTGTTGCTCGGAATGTAGAGATACATCTGCTATAACTCAGTAAATTCGTGTTAGAAAATACATTTAGTTGATAATGCTCATGTGAGATTTTTAGTTCTTGACGTTTTAAGTACAATTATACGTAAAAAAAAAATTGAAAATAACTTTAAAGTTACTTGACACCATTAGAAAAAGTAAAACAAATCATTGCTAAAAATAGCAAAAACTACTAGAGCATATTCTAAATCAGATGAATTATTCATGTTTTTTTAAATATAAATATTGACTAAATACAAAAAAATTAAGATCAAAAGAAGGGAGGATTATTAAAATTTAATTTAAAAAAATCTAATAAGTGAAAGAGTTTGAACTTGCTTTTTAGGATAAAGTATGATAATGTCTTGTCAAGCCCTTAATATTTTTAAGATGCGTAAAGTTAAAGCTACTTATTTTACTGAGAGCTAACATAATAAACATGTCAGAAAACCACAAGAACAGTCAGGAATATCTCAAAAGAGCTGAATCTTTTGAAAATATAACATATGGGGGGGATAAAAAATAAGATAAATTATCACTTATCACATTTTCTTAAAATATTTTGTAATTTATAATATGTAATTTAATAGCAGTATTTTTGTCAGTTATAGCATGAGACATCTGTTATTTTGACCTAAAAGTCAATTAAAATATGGCAAAGATGAATAATTATAACTACTTGACCACTGATATGAAGATGGAATAAAAAATCACCACAAAAAGTTGTGTTACATACAACCTATTAAGATTTAAGCTGTAATATAAACTGAAATTCACAGTTTTGGGGTTCTGATTCGATAGGAATTAAAACAACTACATGCACAGAATTAAGCCACAATTTCTGACTGTACTTGAAAGCAGCTTCAGATGATGGTAGATTGTACCATGAAGAGGGTTAATAGGAGGTTCCTGCCAAACTTGTGAAAAGTGGTACATTCCACTGCACAAAATTACTGTCTTACATCTTTGTGTGTTTATGGGCAGATGCCACTCTGAGCTTGATTTGTGGTGCATAGTACATGTTAAGAAAAGGTAAAAGAAAAGCAAATCTGTTTTTGGATAACTTTTGGAGTAATATAAGATGTTCAAAATACCAGTTTTCAGATAACTTTTAATTTAAATGATTATATTTCACAAATAAAAGCAAAGGACAAAAATAATATACCTAAAGAATCCGCCTTTTATAGAAAACAATAGTCTCCATCTCAGTCTAAAGTTAAACTAGCAATACCAGAAAGGTGGTTTTCGTGTTTGTTGTAAACATGCTTTTATTTTGGCATTAACAAAGCCAAACTACTGCACACAAAATATACCAGAGTCAAAATCTCATATGAGGAGGCAATTTACTTGCATCCAAATATAGAAACTGATGCAAGAGAATGAGCATGTTTCTGGATGGTGGAACAAAATGAGATGTGTGGGGTGTCTTCGGTGCAAACCAGAGTGAACAACAAAAGCGCGATGTGCCACGGTGTGGTGTGGCATGGCAGATACAGGGAACCCTCCTTGCATCTTATGCCCAGATGTTTGCATTCCGAGTAAGGTGTGCATTATTTTTCAGAGCAAATGAGATTCATTACTGTACTGCTTATTCTGTGACAGTCAGGCAGCGCTCACACATGCAGAAACATGCTGAATGCAGTTGCCTCTGTTTGCAGTGTTGTCTCCCTTCACAGCACCCAGCACGGTTGCCAAGCAACTCACACAGGGACAACTGATAGGTCTAAAAAGAAGCATCTCAGTGTATTATAAGAAAAAAAAAAAACATCTTATGGTACAGATCATTTTCCCCCCAATTAATTATTGACTTTTAAGCTCAACAATTTTTGGATTTAGCTTATTTTATTTATTGAAGGTGTTCAATCTGGGTCTGTTTTCTAATCCAATCCTATTAGTTTAGAAACTGATCCAGTTTGCATTACTGAAAGTCATTTTAAATGTTCCAGGAATAATCCCATACATTATAGATTTGTTGCAATAAATTATTGAAAGAAAATATTTTCAAAAAGTATCAGGAGGTCAAACTTTCTGCTGTTTATAATTTTGTGCCAAAACGTTTTTTTTTGGACGTAAGACAAAAATATTGTATCTAAATGCAATTAAAAAAACCAAATATGTCTATTTTTTTTTCTTTCCATCCATTAAAGTTTCCTTTTCAGCCTCTTGGGATGGTTAAAATTAATATATATGCATTTAAAATGGCTAATGATAAAGGAATAAGCTCCTCCTGAAGTGTGTGTTTCCTGGGGTTCTTACCTCCAGGGATGAAGGGTTTGCAAAGGACTGCAGGGGCTGCAGGGACTGCATGGGCTCAGGAGGGTGGGGCTCTGGCAAGTAGGGGATAAACTGTAAGGCAAGACATGAATTAAAGACCCGGCAGGGTGGTGTTTGTCAGCTCCCAGTGTGAGAGCTTTGTTCCCAGGTTAGAGGTTACAGCGCCTGCCACTTTCTGGCGGCGTCTTCCTCAGGTTGATGGAAGGAGACTCCCCAACTGATTTCTGGAGGGTTTGGATGAATCCTCATCTGCTTCGTTGATGTCTCACCTCCCATGAACATTTTTACAACTCAAAGTTGGGAAATTCAGAGAGGAAATTTCAACACCCAGCATAAAATAAGTGAAGGTTTGTTGTGTCATCACACCGTTAGGTGTGCCAGATAGTTGCTGCAAGCTTCCTCCCCACACCACCAGATGATCCACGTTGTAGGAATTGGAATAAAATCACATCTTTAATGCATGAATTTTGCAATAAAATATGCACACTTAGCCACCCTGAAGTCTATATTGGACCGATGCTGACCCAGCACCGATGCTTCTGCCTATTGATTTCTCTATTTGGGATGTAAGCTTTGCATTCTGGGCTCCACAGTGCTCCTATTGTCTTGGTGCTGCACAAGCTTCTCAGTCCTAAACACCGCACTGACAGGCACGGCACTAATGAATGTGTTGTCATAGTAATGGAGGAAGGACGGCAGGAAAAACAACTCCTTGCACAAAGACTCCTCGTTCCGTAGCGTTGGCTCGTAATTATACAACACATGGCTGCTGTCAATACATTTTTGTCAAATTGCAATGCTTGGGTGATTAATACACTTATTTCCTATCTTTATGTGCACTCTAGTTCAGAGAGAAGGTCTCAGCAGTGACATTATCACCTAATTTTTTAAATTTTCCTGGATTTTTTGGGAGGCGCAGAAGCAGCTGTTCTCACAATTTGTGATATTTTCAAATATCAGTGAACACATCGTTTCAATTTGTCTGTCCGAGTGCATTCGAGTCGCGCTTCTCTGCATTAAATGAATCTGAATGCAAACAAGGGTCACCTCTGAAGTGTAATGCTGCAGTTCATAGCATCCATCCAAGCTTTCATTAAAAGTCTAAACCCCTCCCAACTGGCGGAGCGCGATACCTCCCCTGTATCTCTGCTCTGTTCGTGAGCAGAAACAGAGTGTCTAAAAATGAAAGTGACATGGGAGCAGCGCATGCTCAGCTGCAGCTTACTGCAAGGCAGGAGGCAGATGTATGGATCAGGGAATGAGGATGTAAGCAGGGAAGCTCCTACGCCTTATGGATCTGCATGGAGTGGGCACCATGAATCCCCCTCCATTTAAGGAAAAAGCTGCATGCACTGTGGAGGGAAGAGTGGGTGAACACATGACTATCCATGTGCTTTTGTTGGGAAAAATCTGTCCAAAACGATCGATCTGCCACAGCAATGTCGGTGGCGTTGTCTTGAAGTTGAGTCATAGCTACTGGACTTAAAATCTTCTCAACCTGGGCGGCGAAACGTTTCAAGGAGGACCCATTCCAATGAAAGTGGTGTTCTCGTGGCATTTTTCTCATGATCATATATAAAGAAAATTCATCTTAAAATTGCTTTTGTTAGTACAAACTACTGCTGTTCTGCAGAAACTTTTTATTAAAGTTTCATTCATTTTGGCTAAATAATAATCATAATTAAAAACCAACTGGGAATGCTTTGAAAATAGATCAAAATATGATCAGTTTGGGACTTTAAGTCCAGCTGCTATGACTCAACCATTAGACTGCCACAGCAATGTGAAGGAGAGCATAGTAGTTCATGCAGGGATCATAGTGGAGAGACAACAAAAACAAACACTGCGAAAGATAAACATTGGGGGCTGGAGCCTATCCTTTAAGAAAACTTTGACCTGAAAAAATAACAACATTAGCAGGATTTGCTAGAGATCCAAACTTTGGTAAAAATACTTCAATCTCCACATCTTATCAAAGTGTGTAAACACAGTTCAAGGCTGCTTTTCGGCATCCGCTTAAAGATTAATGAACAGGAAGACAGTTTTGACCCCCTGGTTCCTGCTATTGAAGCATATGGAGGTAAACAGACCTCAGATCTGCACTTTCACTTTTAAAAGATTAACATTAGAAAACAACATCTGCAGTTCCAGATAAAAAGCAGAACTTACTCTAGAGTCAGAGAGGGGATCTTCAGCTTATCTCGTCTGGACTTCATTGTGGAGGTTTCCAGTCTTAACACAAGCCGGTTGTGACAGCCTCCCTGCAGACACTCATCTCTGCGGCGGACTAAAAATATGAATCAGTCGTTTTTAGCTTTAGACTCCAGTGGAAACGGCAGCGGCGAGGCGCAGCTCCGGTTCCCGCGGCAGAAGAGCGCTCCTCGTCGGGCAGCAGTTCGCTCGTGGTCCTTCCTTCCGCTCAGCTCTCCGACCCGAGACTGAAGAGGAGCGAGGGAGCGCGCGAGCGGAGCGGCGGGTCCCCGCTGACCCGCCATGTGATTGATGTGAAGGGAGGGATGAGGCAAAGGGGGAGGAGGGGGGAAGAACAGAACAATAATACAAACATTAAAAAGCATTTTTTGTCTCATTCTCTGTTGCTAAACCAAAACAACATGAAATGAAAGTTTCGCTGTTACCTCCTAATGTTTAACCTGCAGGTTTTGAGGTATTCCCCCTCGCTGGTGATGACCCCGTTTGCCGCCACGCGCGCTTGTTGAAAAGCGCTCGCGCTCGTTTGAAAACTCTTTGCTTTCTTTCTCGTTTCGCATTTGATTTTTGAGGTAGGAGGAAATGAACTACACTAAAGAGTCGACGAGGAGGCGTGCACGAGAGCCAGCCTTCTCTGGCACGTGCGTGCCCGCGGAACAGGTACGTGTGTGAGAGAGAGGGCTGCAGGTGTGTGTCAGAGCAGCGGGGAATGTCATTTTCACACTTTGTACCGCAGCTTCCACACCTGATCCTGGTTGCTAGGGAGCTGGTGATGGTTTGACTGGTTGCTAGGAAATGCGGCGTGACACCCGCGCAGCAACAGTTTTAACCAGGTATCTCCCTGGCATGCACGCGCTCATGCATCCATGACCTCTGAGGACATTTTTAAATCAACATATATAGATGCCTTTCTCCAGGTCATCCCTGTCAGATTAAACAGAATTTCATTTTATTTGTGGGACATTAAAAATGTCAATCCATTCATTGGTATAGCACTTAGAAAAGCAGGAGCAACTAAAGTGCTGAACATAGATAAACCACTAAGCAGTACAATGTAATAAAAGAAACAATAACAATGAAAGCAATAAAAACCATAAAAGTTAACAAGCCGGACCAATATCTGCTGGCTGGAGTTAAAAGCCTGAATAAAGAGATGAGTTTTTAAAATAATTGAGGGATCTTTCAGGCCTCAGAAAAAGGGAGATATTCCAGAGTTTGGGAGCTGCAGCTGAAAATATAGTTGCATGTTTGTTATTATTAGGGGTGTAAAAGATATTAGATATGTATTGAAAATCGATTGGGAAGTGAGTAACAGCAGTATCGGTTAGGGATAAAAAAAATAGATGTGTATCGAAAACTGCAGTATTGTTCGTAAAGCACAGAAATGAACAAGATTATGTTGGTTAAAAGGTATAAAATCAATCAAGATGGAAATAATCAATTTCTCTCTCTGTTTTTTCTTATACAGTCTTTGTCTTTTTATGTACATGTGGTGCAATCAAAGACTTCCAGTCATATACCTGCTTCTTCCAAGTCCATACCTGAGTAAATTTTTCTCTCAAATGCCATTATTACTTATTGCTTTAAATGCCATATAATTAAGAAATATCCATTTGGCCTGTATCACATCGTTTAAAAGTTAGCTGAATCCTTTATGTATTGATTCATGAACCATTTTTTTAATCCAATCGTGTGAGAGGGAAAGATACACAATGCTAGTTATTGTGTCCCCATCAGTTCTTTTATGTGACCATGAGATGCCAACATGTTAACCACAAGACTTGACTTGCAGAAAGAGTCTTTGATTTATAGCATCTCCACATGTTTAGCAGATGAACATAAGCTAAAATCTTTGAGTTTTCACTCTTCTGCAAACTGTAGGAGTGCAATGATTGATCCATGCATCAAACTGATCCACACTGGTTAAATTTTTGGTGTCAATTTTAGGTCAGTGAATCGGATGGTTCAAAATGAACAAGTATTGAATGGTATCAACCACCACAAAATATGAATTATAGCACCCTATCAAACTTTGATTTGACACAGAAAAAATGTGCAGGAGTTTAGCTGAAAATGAAGACCGCCGTCCATTATAATTATCAATTTTCATAGAAAGATTGGTGGCTTTTTCTGCAAACCTGCATCTGAATCTTGTGAGTGGTGGGTGGGGCATGGTGGTGTGGGGATCCCATTCTCAAACAACTTGCTTTAATACCGGCGCCTTTAATAAAAAAAAAAAAAAAGAGAGAGAGACCGTATCTTAGTAACCATAGCAATAAGGGCTTTCCTGCTCCTCTCTTCCCATCTGCCTGTTTGCTCTCTCCCACCTCTGCTGTGAGATGAAGCTTAGGTAAATGCTTTAACAAGCATTGCTCTGCAGCAATGTCAGATTGTGAGCATTACATCATCTTTTGTTTTGTCTTCTGTGCTAGTCCACCACTGGAAGCAAGTCTATTATTTTGCATTGCTGTCAAAACTGCGACAAATGCAAACAAATTTATAGCATTGGAAGCTTGAAATTCATGGAAAATGTTTACACCTTTCTGCAGACATCTAGAGGAAATTGCTTGTTAACTCACATGCTGATGGGGATGCAACAATTTTCATTGATGTTTATGCCTGGTAGCATAGAATTCCTTCTTGAGTAAATACAGAAGCTTTGAAACACAAAATGTTTAATCAAGAAATATATAGATTGGAAAAAATAATACATAAAAGCCTCACACATATGTAATTTAATACAATTTAAATATGGAGTTGAAAATCCTGAATTTTGTTGCTATTCAAACAATCTTTTCCAAGACCAGCGTGTATAAGGGTTTAAAGCATGCGCAGATACTCATTCTGAAAGGATGGGATGTGTTGGATGAGACAAAACAGAAGATATGGATTGTAATCTGTACAAGTGTAACTCGTGACTGAGAGAAAAACAGGAGAGGTGTGTGGGATCACGTGTCAAATCAATTTCATGTTACACTTCAATCCACAAGATGGCATAATTCTACAAGGTTGAGACTTGAGAACTTCATTTCCTCCGAATCTCTTCTTTTGTGTGTCAGAAACCTACAGGGCCACGTGACAGACTGGCTGCCTGTTCAGGGTGTATCACGCTGCTTTTGCTTTTGCAGCAGCTGCAAGAATTACAGCTGGAATCTGTATCTTAAGGCTAAACATTTTGGGTTATAATTTCAGACGATGCAGGGAAAATATACAAATGAAATGGGAAAACAGTCCTTGTTTACGAGTTAAAGCATCACTGACAAAAAAAATATGTAGGAGGAGAGCGGGATGAAGAAGAAAATGAGGAAAAAAAAAAAGATTTG
>NC_050515.1:12666085-12685137 GCF_002922805.2 Oryzias melastigma | reverse complement strand
GGGCCACGTGACAGAGTGGCTGCCTGTTCAGGGTGTATCACGCTGCTTTTGCTTTTGCAGCAGCTGCAAGAATTACAGCTGGAATCTGCATCTTAAGGCTAAACATTTTGGGTTATAATTTCAAAACAACGCAGGGAAAATATACAAATGAAATGGGAAAACAGTCCTTGTTTACGAGTTAAAGCATCACTGAAAAAAATGCATGTAGGAGGAGAGCGGGATGAATTTAAAAGAAGAAAATGAGAAAAAAAACAAAAAAAAAAACAGATTTGAACAAACATTCATGGCTGCAAGGCAACAGTTCTAACTGCTACTAAATCTCCTGATTTGCATGTTAAATAGCTGAAGATTTAAAATTTTGTGATTTACTTTAAAATCTAAATAAATGACCTAATGAAAATCCTTAGAATCTTTTTCCAGTCTGGTCACTTTTGCATAAATCTGTTTTTGGAAAAAAACAAAACAATTGTGAGTCATTGCTTGTATGGCAACAAAGCATAAAAACGTGTTTCCCCCCAAAGCTGAGTCATGAGCTTCAGCAGGAGCGGGGTGGTCTTCATCAGCCGTCACGTTTATGTGGTGATGCTGAAACCAAGAGAATCCCCCCTACTTCCTCTCCTGTGGTGAAAGTGTTTCTGAAAGTGAATGTTTTTAGCATAAAAAGCTACAGGCATGACTATGCAGACAGACACATTTCTCAAGATAATAAACAGCTCTAATTATTGTATTTTTTACATTCATTTGAGTCGTGTAAGTCAGAGAGGATACTGTCAAAACACCTTCAGTTGTGTTTTTCAGAAAAACAAAAACTAGTTGTGAGTTGAAAATGTGTTTATTTTTAATGGGAAAGTTCTGTTAATATTTTTTTATGTGTATATCCTTTTGAAATTCATCCAAAAGTCCACGTATTTATCTAAAAAGTATGACTAATATGTTTGTTACCACGATTGACTTTTTTACTTTGCATTTCTCCAACTGGCAAAAGCATAGTTAAAAAGTCAATATCAGGATCAGACCAAAATTCACTTGTGGACTGAAGCAAAGAGTCCAGGCCTCAAACCCTTTCAGGAACGTCTCAGAGAAGACATGACACATCTCTCAGTCAAACAAAAAGCAACATTTTGGTCAAAGATTCATGCAGATCTGAATGGAAGTTGATTTAGATCAGGGCTCTGCAACCTCAGGCTCCAAAGGCACATTTTACACCTCCAGTGTGGCTCTTTGGCTTTGAAGAGAAATGCCAATAATTGTATTAAATAAAGGGTTTGTCAGTTAAGCTTAATTTTAGATTTTTAAACCAAGGTGATCCTACAAAGATAAAATTACCAGTCTTTTATTAATTTACTACTCATGACACTACATTAAATCAAGAGGCATTAAGAGCTTTACTATTCCTCCAAAATCCACACGTGTCAGATAACTAAGCAAAATGACAGTGAAGTGTTAAATCTGTTGTCAGAGAGGTGTATTTTTAAAATGGGTTAAAGCTCATATTCTTATCTTATGTGTAGTTCTTGAAATAAAAGTACTGTATCAGGATCTTAACTGACACAGGATGTGTTTTATTTTGAAAGGAACTTGTTGCTAATGTCAAAAGCAACAATATAGACCATATTATAGTTAAAAATGACATTTTATAGAAGAATGGCTTAATGACTGCAAAAACATCAATAAAGTGTATTTGTTATTGTTTCTAACATGTAGGTAGATATTTGCTCCCTCATGCAAACTTTAATCTTTTCATCTTTGATTTCCTGAAATTGTGGTATGGCTGCATGCCTGGTTTAAGATAACTCTTTTGCAGCCTGACTTTGCAAGATGCAATGTGTTCAAGTTTTGTCTTTGCAAATTTGGAGACTAACCACTCAGGTTCCAGCTGTCCTAAACATTTAGGCAACTAGGTTTGCTTTTGGGCTTCACTGCCTGATATCCATACAGATCCAACCCTGCATGTTCTAATGAATTAGCTATTCATTTTTATTTATGTTAAACATCCTATTAAGCAGCTGCGACTTTTAAAACAGCCATACCATGAAAAATCAACTTTTTGAGCTTTAAGTGTATTATACTGTTCATTCCTCACTATAAACAACCCCAAAGCGGTATTCTGACCCGTTCTCGCATTTCAGAGTAAAAGCCTGTGGTCTCAACAGCATGTGATGGTGATCAGCAAAAAACTTTATTTTAGATGAAGAATACCGTATATCTTCCAGTTTTGTCCTGTCTTCAATAAATTCCAGCTCAAACAGGTGTTCGTTACTTTAGACGCGGGGCTCCTGTAAGACACACACAGCCAGACATAGTCGTGCAGACATCGAGTGTATAGCTACTAAAGGCAGATAAATGGTGTGTGCATCCATCTTTGAAACAGTTTGGATGTTGTTTGTGGCAGAAAAACACTCAGCGGCAGGCGGAGCTTCAGGAATCGAGTCGTTTTACTTCCGGGTAGGAAAAAACTCTCAAAAATGACTAATATTTCATAAATAAATTGTTTTTTAGTGTTCCAAAGGTAATATAAGATCATATATATGGATATAGTTTACTCTGAAAGGCTCAAGAAATTCATGGTGTGGCGCCTTCAAATTTTTTTGAATTCTTCCTGTTGTTCATACTAATCACTTTCTGGGGGTTTCGGTTAAAAGCAAAGGGATTGTAGTAAATAAATACGCTTGTGTCGTTCTTGAGTCATTTTTAACCACACAATGGTGAAAATATTGAACTTTACATGATAATGTAATACAAGGGTGTACAATTCCAGGCCTCAAGGGCCGGCCTTCACTTTGTTTTCCAGATAGAAAGCTGGCCATCTGCTGCTGATTACCTGGATCAGGTGTGTTTAGCCAATAAGGAACTTCAATGGCAGGTTGGTTAGAAAACATGAAGGACACCGGCCCTCAAGGCCTGGATTCTGACACCCCTGATCTAATACTATATATGAGCACACATGCTGTTCCTCTCACCTTTTAAGAACAATGTTTTTTTTTATTTAGTTTTATAAAACAGGTGGAAGCTGCATTAGTTTATTTGTGCATTCATGGGTTAAACTCACTGAATCAGAAATTCGTCTAAATGATTTTTTAAATTAAGCTTTGTAAAATGACAACCGAGTCTTTTTCTTCTTTTCTTCATGCTTAATTCTGCTTGATCTGCGGATATACTTGTTCCTTTCTGAGAAAAGCAGGAGATTATAATCTCCAAACCCCGCAAAAAAATTCATGCATGAACAAAAACACAAATGATTGCAGATTCAAAAGTGATTTCTGTCAGAAAAAGAAAGAAACCAGTGTATGTGCAGAGGCTTTATATCTTCAGTGGCATCATGCAAAGGAAAAGTTCTGCTCCTCTGAGTGTGCACGCATGTTGTGAGAGAAAGCCTCTTCGTCTGTGCTCCTCACTGTCGTCACCACATGTCCATGAACCTTTTTTTGAAGCCTTCCGCTAAAGGAGGCGTTTGTGATACTGAAGGCAGATAAATGAGTGTGTGTGCAAGTTCCTGTCTGCAGTTTCCTCCCGTCACACTCTAAATCTGACACTTATCCTTAAAGATCTAAAATTACAGCTCAAGCAGGCAAAAGCAGATACGATTATAGAGTTCAGAGCCAAACAGACAAGCAGAAAAATCTCCACCATGATTTGTAATTTCTTCATCAAACTAACGGGGTTGGTTTTAATCGTCACGGCTCACAAGGTTTTGAATGGTAAGGTGTTTTCTTTATACTTGACTTTTGACATTTAGAGAATTTTGTTGTTATTTTCTGCCTGCAATACAACTTCAGATACTTCCAACATATTTATCTTTTATTTGATCACACGTAGTGTAAGGTCAAATTACAAATGGGAAAGCAGCGAGGTGTTGTGACAGAAGAGCTAAAAGTATTAGCTTTAAACTCAACTTCAAAAACTGAGATTTATTTTATAATTAGGATTTTTACGACTTTTTTTTTTTTTGGATAATCAGTCCTAAAGTTTTAAAGAGAAACTTGACAATTTTGAGTTTCAGTTTATCAGATAACAGTAATTTGACATGTCAGCTGACATGACGAATTCTTATAGGGAGTAGCGATTAATCCATTTCTTTTCCTCAATCGAATTGAATCAAAATGACTTCTACCATTACAAAAAATTATTAAAAATAAGATACACTGATTAGATTTATTCCAAAAAAATGGTAGGTGTATTTTACTACAACATAAAAACGATCAAGTGCCAAAACAATGAACAACATACATGTGATGGCAGGAGAAAATGATTAAACCATAATTACAGGACAATAATTTGAATTTTGCTCTAATAATGTTCTGTTTGTATCATTTTGATCTAGAAAAACAACAGTGAGCTAAACTTTATGTAACTAAAATGTGAATAGATTTTCCATTAATTTACTTGTTTATTTATACACATATTTAATTTACACTTGATTATCTAACAAGAAATACTAGGAATCTGTTAAACTTCACCTGCTCTGTTCAGTACCAGGTATTTATCAGTGAGTTGGCTGATTTTTTGGCTAAAGATGTCCTGGATCTATTATTGTCAGTGAATCGGATCGTTCAAAATGAACCAATATTGGCTATAAATAATATCAACAACCACAAATTATGATATGAATCAAATTGTTGTTAAAATAAATCGTTACACCCCTATTATACTACCTCCGTATTAATTTAACTGGAACTCAGTGTGTCTGGGAAGACAGGACAGAGAAATTGAGGAAAATGTTGCCACAGAAGTTGTGCTTTAACTCTAAATCATGTTGTACTAATTTAATAAATTAAGTATCTAATTTATTACAAGCCGATCATTTGTCTTATGTAAATACATTTTTGGTACATTCTCACCTTTTGTTAATGATGTTTCTTAACAAAACTGATGGTTGTATTTCTGATGGTTGACTTATTTTAAAAATGCTGCATAAAAAGCAGCAATTTCAGCTGTTTTCATTTTTTTCCTGAAACGTAAAAAGAAATTGGAGACATTAATTTGTGAATGGCTTTTTTGCATTGTGTATTATAGCTTTTTTATATACAAAAAAGTGTAAATCGCATTCTTAACCCATTATGTGTTTTTTCCCTTCTTACAGTTGCAAGCCACACGGATGTTATTGGGATGCTTGGCAAAGATGTGACTCTTCAGTTCATATTTAACTGCAGCGAATGCAACATTACGAAAAACAGATATTTTGGAGTTTATACAACAGGGGAACATAAGATCTCAGAATATCCTCACTGCAAATGCTTAAACATTTACCCTAAAAATTATACAGTTTTGTACAATATTAAAAACCTGACCATGAATCATAGTAAAATTTACTGGATTTCTTTGTTTGATGATCACAAACCTCCAACATTGAGCAACAAGGTGAAGCTGATTATTCAAGAGGACAATAACACCTCAGGTGAGGACCTTTTTTTGTGGTTTAAGGTGAAACAAGGTGATGTCTTCACAAATACTGTAGGACTTTTAACTTTTTAAATAAGTGGGTCACAATGTATAAATAGTGAAGGAGACAAATACTAAATAGTCAAAAACTGTAAACACAATTCACTCTAAAAAGTAAAAATGAAGGAAACAACATTGTAAAAAAAAAAAAAAGATTACTTTTACCTGAAATTTGTATAAGATTTTCCAGACAAAAGGTTCAGAAAGTAAAAAAAAAAAAAGATTAAAACAGATATTTTCTATAAAGCAATATTATGTTTGTCTTTTTTTTTCTAGGGTCACCAAAGGTCAACCGAAGATTTGCACATGTGATTTAGCTTCAGATATTAACTGAAACAGTGGAAAGTGTCCCCATATGGCTGGAGCAGAATAGAATAGAATAGAATCTATAATACTTTAGAAGGAAATTTAAAAGGGGCAAGCTGCACTAGTACATAAAAAAACGATAAAATAAACAATAAAACAATAAAAAAAACATCAAAGAATAAGATCTATTAATGAAAAATACAGGACAATTCTTTCTGTACTGAAAGAACAGAGCACATGGACCACAAAATAAAATAAAATTTTAAAAATGACCAGGTTTAAAAATACATCTCTGCTTTTTATGCAGCATCTTACTCTACTTGATTAAAAAAATCAGCACTAAAGTAGTTTTAAAAATGAATAAATCTTATGTTAAAAATGAGTTTGAACACTTATTATTCATACTTTGATTGATTTGAAAAATTGAGAAGAGAAACCTTCTTTTCTATTGCATTTTTTTTTATCATTTTAGAGAACAAATTTTTGCCTTTTTCTTTTCTATTTTTTTTTTACAGATTGAGCCCTTTATACTGACTTATAATAATGCATTTTGTTCTATATTTTACTTGTTGATTAAAAAGTCAAGAGGATTTCCAAAAAATAGAGCAGTGTCTCACATATTGATTTACTTATAACTGCAAAAGTCTCACTTTTTTGCATCACAAAAAAGCATAGATTTTTTTATTTAATTCAAAGGGAACTTTTCAGCTTTGTATTTTTTTAGGCAATCAGAAAAACCTCATCATAATGGTTTTAGTCATTGATTATTTCCAGTGATTTGTACATCAGTTTCCTCTGTTCTGTACACTCACTGCCTGTTACAAATGTGGTAGGACACAATATTTTCGTAGTTTTTTTTTTTTTTGCATCGATGAGTAATTGTTTTTATCATATTCTTTTAACTCCTACAGTTCCTCCGGTAACGACACATTCAACGACACCTCCAAGCCATGGAAGTTCCTCTCATGTCGTCATACTCCTTGTGGTTACACCTGTGGCCCTGTTTGCTGTTGTGCTGCTATTCTCCATCTGTTGTCTGCTGAGAACCAGAGGTAAATAGACAGATACAATTCACAAAAATTGATTTTTTACATTTTTGATTGTTTAGAACTTTATGCTGATATTATGGAAGGTATAAAATATTTGGTAAATCTGCACCAAAGTGACCAATACTTTCATATTTTTGTGTATAGAAAATGAAAATTATATTTAAAAGTAGCTCTTCACCTTTAAATTAGGGAGACGTATACAGACCAGACATGTAAATGATCTCGACTCTTCAAAGAAAGATGTGGATGAGATGAAGCTAATGTTTATTTGGTGGAAAATATTTGCAGCTGTGTGGTGATGTGCACCAAAATGCAAACCATATTGCAGTTTCACATCCTTTGAATCCCTGTGATGATTCACATTTTTTGAAAATAAATTCCTCCTTCGCGACATGCAAATGCAGCCTCAAATACTATCAAAGAGAGAATGATGGAAAAAGGAAAATAACATTACTCAGGCTATTTGTAATGCCAAATGGGTTTTCAGTCTTCTTGAGGCAACCCCTCCTGTCCTACTTTGAGTAGGATCACCAAAGCTTTGAAATGTGTTCATATCAAAGCCCCCCTCACCTCAGAAGCCTCAATTTCCTGCATGCAGATGAAGATGCACGCTTTTGATAGCTGGGCCGTCTTAAAACAAATAATAATCGGACAGCATCAGCGTTTGGTTTTTGCGCCTAAATAGTCAAAATCTTTTTGTATAAAATATTTTAACTCAAAAAGTTCAACTTAAAATATTTAACAGAAATGGACTTTTATCGATTTTGATCAATATGACAGTAGATTAAACAAAAAAACATATTTTTTCTTGAGAGAACAAAACGAATTTCATTAAATAGCAGGTCACATTCTCCATTATTGCAAAATAACTGTCATTTACACGATTTATGTTGGTGCTTATTATGAAAAGTACAAGTATTTTGTGTCTTGATTGCAAAAAACCGCTGCACTTTTCTACTGAGACAAGAAAAAAGTCACATTCAGGTGGCAATAAGGCAGAATAAGTTCTTAGAAAGTAATTTTACTCATTGACTTCATGTAAGGACAAACCAACGACTTTTCTTTTTAAGCATTTATTTCAACAAAAATGTCTATTTGTTTTTTTTTTTCTTAGAATAAATAACCAATTTAATTAAATAACACTATTTATAAATACAAAATTACACAATGTTTGTTTTGGTGTTTAAAATAAAAAAATGAATGCAAAAAAATGTCCTGCACTCTCCTAAGATAAGATAAAAGTCACATTCAGGTTGTGATATGACAGAAGATGTTCTTTGAAAGTCACTTTATTAATAAATCTCATGTAAATCTCATGGTAAATGATAAGACAAAGGCACAACTTTACTTTTATCTTGACATCATTAAGATGAAATAAAGTTTTGGAGGAAAAATAGCTTTATTGTCATCTGGTGTCTAAAGCTGCAGCAGAGGACGTGTCTAAAATCAAAAGTTCTTCAATGCACTCTGAAAAAAAAAGTCCTTTTTCGGGATCCCTCTAACTACTTATTTGACCAAATCAAATAAAAATTTTAATTTTAATGCTTGAATAGTTAATTAAGCACAGAGCAGGGATTGAATTAACTTATTATAGGAATAGCTGGTGTAAAGAGATGCAACAGAAAGAAATACATCTCTAATCAGCTCAGTCCAGTTGAATTATCCATTATGTCAGCCTGAAAGGACATTGGAGACTATATAGCTAGATTTAATTAACACAAACCACATATAATAATTCTTAAAAATCAAATTATGTTATAAGTCTGAAAAAAATCGTAAAAAATAACTAATTAAATGAACTTTATTGAGCTGGTTTTGTTTCTCTTTAGACCCCCAAAATCAGCATTTTAGAAAAAATATGAATTCATAGGAAGATTTACTCATCAGTCTGGCCTCTTTAACACAGAAAATCCTTTGATTTTCTTTGGTTTAGACATATAAGCTGTCATTATTATAGAATGAAATCTGGTCTGATTGGAATGATCACATGGAATATAACAGTTGAAATGGTTAAAGCTTCTTTCTGTTGTTTTTTTAAGCTAGAATCATATAGGGGCACTTTAAAGAGTAGAATTAGTTGATAAGTTTTTGCTTTACCTTTAAATTAAGGTTGATTTACTGTGAAGATTTAACAAATGCTGTAGCTTAAAAATAAAGGAAAAAAAATGCATCTTACAAATAAGATAAAGAAAAGTTACAACTTTTTGATGAACATTTAATTAGATTTCAAGAATAAATTTGAAAGTTGTTAAAGTTTCTCAGGGAATTTAAAAAAATGTCTTACAAAATACATAAAACTTGAGTTAACTTGTCTCTGATTCTGCTTGCTGTGCAGACCGAGGGGACGATTCACCTCAAAGACTTTCAAATCCCACCGTGCAGGTACAAACATTTTCTCCCAGATACATACCAAACAAAAACCAGATCCCTAAACTTTTTCTGTCTTTACAGGAAGTAATAGAAGACTATTCGACTCTGCCTGGACCCTCCGTGATCTACAGCGTCCTGGACTTCCCCAAGAGACCTCCGACAGTTGTGGAGTTTGACCCCAATGACACAGAGTACGCTCACGTCAGCTACACCCCGGACCACAGAGACGCTCCTCACAGAGCTCCATGCAAACCGGACTCCACGTGGTGTCAAATGTGATTGATGGATTCCTTGTAAATTTGATGAAAATATTTATATTTTTTTTATGATTTCAGGTTGGAGGTGGGGTGTAGTTTACTGTTGCACAAAGATGTTTGTTCTGGACTCTTTAACTTTGTAACATTTTCTGTTTTTACTCAAATATTTTCAAACCGATTGCCGACATTTAAAGGAGTCATCACAGGATTAGCTAAGATTTGGTAGGACTTAAATCAGAAAAATTCAGTTGGTCGGACAGCAACTTTTTAAAGAAGTTAAGACGAAACTATAAATGAGTATGCTGCGCGGAAAACCTAAAAAGTGAGTCAGGCAAATTTGCATTTTTGTTCATTTATGCAGATGAAAAGCTCAGGTTTTCATTGCAACATACTCCAATTAGGGACTGAGAAAAAAGGAAAATGTCCGGTTATTAGTCTCTTACTGGATCGGATAAGAAGACATGAGTCCATGTGTGTGTGTGTGTGCTAAAAACTTTGCTATTACGTTATCTATTTATAATAAACATGAAATTCATGTCTGTTTACAAACTGCTATGCTTTTCAGTTGGAATTTGATGGTTAGAGGAGGAGTTCTTTTTTCCTGAAGCCCCTGAAGTGGTCTCATTTTGGTTCTGTCTTTAATACTTGATGTCATGTGATCAGCAAAACATATTCGTTCGTTGTTACCGTTTTTTTTTTTTGCCACATTTTTTGCATAGTTTGGCCAGGGCTGCAACTTATACACGTTTTTTTCTTCTTTATTATGCAATTATTGGATGCTGTGACTAAAAAACATGATAATCATTTCTAAAGCATATTTGAATCAGGCAGTATCAGCTAAACATTAACAAACATGAAGGTTTTTGTGCTACCTTACAACAAAACACATTACGAAGCTTTTGATATCAAGAAATGTTTTGACTAATTAGACAGAAACTTGTCTATTAATATGATTAGAGCTTTAAATAGACTGATTCCATGAGAGCAATTAAAATAAATTAGACAAGAGGTGAACTTTGATTAGAGTGACATTTAGTGACATTTTTAATTATTATTATTTAATTTTAATCCATAACTGAGAGGTACTAGCATGCTCCACACAGAGTTTCTGTTTCACAGCTCAGAGGCATCACACAGTTTGTGTTGGGGAATAAATGCTGAAGTTTTCTGTCCAAACAGACCATTTACACCCAACTGGAACACTATCTCACTGCCATTGTTTCCTACACGGTCATGAAAGTTCTCCGTTTAATGGTGCTCACTGAGATCTTTGACAGATGCGAACAATAAAATATCAATCGAGTTCTCATTTTCATCAATGAGGGTGTGAAGTGAAGCAATAAATGTGATATTTGTGTGAAGCAAATCCAGGATGTTGCTTGCTGCTCAGCAACATAAGCAGCCAACTAAGGAAGCTCGTCTGGTGTGTGGTTTTCTTTCATTGGCATGCAACCAAACACCAACTCTAGACTTGTTTTTTTTTTTTTTTTCTTAAGCCACTGAAATCTATTTTGACATATTACTTTTTTAAGTCAGATGTTGCATTTTAATAAACCACAGACTAAAAATAAAGCCTAAAGAAAGGTGGCAGATGTTATATAAGAAAAATGTGTTTAACATATTTCTATTGTCTGTTTTCTTGTTGTTTTTTCTAATTGTTAAATTAGATACAAAATAAAGCTGCTGTTTTATTTAACTAAGCTGTCTTCATTCTTAAAAATATTCAACCACAATTTTTTCAATGTTTTATGGTTTTCATATAATTTGGATCTATAGTTATTTTTTTACCGCTATTGCAGCAGGTCAATGAGAGTCTGTAAAGGTCAAATGCAAATTTGTAACTATATTTCTTTTCTGTGCATCCATGAGTTTTAGAAAGTACTTGTAGTTAACGATACAACCTTTAAATCATGTAGAGTGTAAATATGAACATAAAACAGAAAAAAGAATAATAATTTAGGTCTTGGTGACCACAGAGAAGGTGAAGTCTAATGTTAGTGTAAAAAAAATCTGGAAATTGGCTATTTTTTTGTAATTTACTGTTTACAAAGGTTAAATGAGGTCATTGCTAGTATCTGTTGCAAAATGTTAACTTTTTTTTTACAACCAAACTACAAACATTTAACAAAATTCAATGGAAAATGAGCAAAAACTGTTTGTGTGATAGATAAAAAGACTTTACCACCCAAAAGTAGATATATCTTTAAATGAAACTTCATATTTTTTTTAATAAATGTTGGAAAAAGATTGGTACCCTCTACTGCCAACATTACAAATAAGGATGGAAGATACATGGAAAGCAATAAAAAGTAATTTGCAGGGATTTGTTAGAGTTTCTGATCCACGACAGTACATGTTTACACATTTCTATGTAACCCAGAATTAGCATAAAAAAAAAA
The DNA here is from genome assembly GCF_002922805.2 of Oryzias melastigma. Classification (NCBI taxonomy): domain Eukaryota; kingdom Metazoa; phylum Chordata; class Actinopteri; order Beloniformes; family Adrianichthyidae; genus Oryzias; species Oryzias melastigma. Next base: position 12,673,317 of record NC_050515.1, on the reverse strand, counting down.
TCCAACGACCATTTCTCCAAACCAATATATTGAACTGTTTAAATGCAAGCGAGCAGATGCATTTGTGTCAGCTCAGCATCTCCTGAGCAAAGGCCTGCAGAGATAATCACTGAAAGCTGCGGCCGCCCGCCCGCCCGCCCACCACTTTGAGGTAAACATGTGCTTTCTGCTTCAGCGCACGTTTGCTGCTGCACTCTATACAGTCTCACAAACAAATGATGGATCTGCACGGTGCACTGTGTGCAACCCAACGCCCACCTCCATTATATCATCATTTCTTGTAGATGCAGCACTTATGAAAAAAAAGAGCTGCTGCGCATCTTTACTCCTGCAGCACATGGAGGCTATTTGAGATAATTATTTTGCACATTAATAGATCAATTTCATAGAATGTTTTAATAGTGTTCATTGTGGAGGCAAAAGTTTGTCTGAGGTGAAATTCATCCATCATTTTTCATCACTTATGTGAAGAAATTCTGCACTAACAAAAGTATATTTTCTTTTTCATTCGATCCATTAAAAAGCCGTAAAACCACCAAACTTCATGACTGTTTCTGGTGACATTACAGTATCTGTTTCAAACTCTCTATTCTTCACAGCATCAACTGTAATTTGTCAACTCGCAGGTCTCAGAGTTGCTCTGGTGCTATCAACATCACGATGAGTCTCCCCATTTGAACCCGCGGTCGCCTGATTGACGTCTGGTCATCGCCGGGCCCCCGGCCCATGTCAACAGCCCTCATCGAGTGCCCACACTGTAAGAGTTCTGGCAGTGGGACGGCAGCACAGGGGCAGGGGGGTGGCAGTCTAAAATTGGCTGATCATTAGATGATTTTAAGAACCTTGGAGACCCTCCTATCAGTCAATTATCTCACTGGTCACTGTGCATTTAGGTGGACGCACAGTGGCACTCTGGGAAATGTGACCTTAGTCTTAAATGACAAGACAAATTATAAACTTAAATGCATGTGAAATCATGTTAAACAGAAAACAACTTTGCATCCAGACATCTGCTCGATCCACTTCTCTTTTCTGTGTTCTGGTGTCCTTCACTTTTGACCACACGGTTCCAGATTTCAGGATATAATTAAACAAATCCCACCAGGTTACTCACTTGATTGAGAACTAGCAGAATAAGTTCACAAAATAAATAGCAACAACAAATATATATATTTAAAATTTTATCATTTCCCATTATTGATGCCCCTACATTTATCTGTCTCTAAAAGTCCAGCAATTTGGAGTCTTATCATAAAACTTATAAATGTGAACATTTTAGTTTAGTGGTGAGCAATGGAGCATATGGTTGTGATGGCAAATTTAAAAAATTGGAAGTGAATCCCGTGGTTTTGAAGAGATCTGCTTCATAAAAAACACATGCTTTAAGTGATGTGTCCAAATATTTCTAAAATAGAATAGAATCAACTTTCATTAATCCCCAGAACAATCAAACATTGTAACTTGTTTCAGTAACCTAAAGCAAAATCAGACAAAAGGATTTATGCCTGAATTAAGGATATTCCAGACACATTCCATAGATCCATCGATATTAATGCTATAAAAACACTTTGGCATCATGCTTTGCAGCTGTGTCTTAGTAAGTGAAGCAGTAAATGAACGGAGTAATGATAATTAACTAGCAAACAATTTAAAAAAAAGTGCTTCACATCTATTTTCTACACCTGATTCCTTTGTGGTACCAACTGGATCGCAATAGTCAATCTCAGCAAATTTAAGTAAATAAAATTACATCTCAAGACAAATTATGGGCAAAAAGTTGACCAATATGCTTTAGAATGTCAAAGGAAAGTTGTGTATTAAAAGTATTTAAGGCTTTTGCTGGAATTTGGACCAGAAATTCAATAATTTGAGGCAAAAATGGCAGTAAAAAAGTAAAGCATAACCATACAAAACTGTCTTTTATTCCCACTTAATGTCATTTAAAAGGATAAATTGGGAGTTATGGCAAAGAAAAAGTTGGGTTAATGTGGAGAAATTGATAACATTTGTATATCTTTTTGCTGCTTATCCAAAATATTTTAGCAATTTTAGAATCAAAAAAGCTTTTTGGATAAGAAGTGATATCTTCAAGTTAAGATAATAGGTCCAGATAAACACATTAAAAGCATTTTTTTCTGCAATGAATGATACAATCACAAATGTGATGTCTTGATAAGTGATTAACTTCATTAACTTCATTACTCATTTTATTTATTCATAAAAAATGTATATAGGCAGAATATGTTAAACACACACGAAAAAAAGATTGTACTTTAGTAAATCAAATATCTTGAGTAACACACAGAAGTTAAGGTATCATGAGTTCAAGTTGCCACAAATGATCTGTTAGTGACACAAACCAGGCTGAAACCAGTTTGGCGATGGAAGAAATGCACTCACACAAACACGATGGTGTAAATTTTGGTGAAACTCGGATCTCTGTTCTGTTGACTCATAGGTGTGAAATTAACATAGATCCTGTTTTCAGCTTCACGTTTGCAGAAAGCGTAAAAAACCGCCTGAATCTAAAAATGGAAAAGTTTCATGAGTCAAATACGGGAAACTCACGCATCTGACTTTATTTTTTTTTCCTCGCATCGGTCTAAATATTTGATACTCCCCTTGATCAGAATTTGTTCACATGAACTGAAAGTGTGAGTAGAGGATCACTGTGGTAGCACAAGCTGCTTAAAAACCACATCTTTATTTCCCTCCTACATAGGTTTGTCCTCTTTTTAACTCTTTACCTGAATGATAAAAAAAAAATGTCTAAATAGTTTTTCCTTAAAAATGAATGAAAACAAAATAAAATCTTAAAAAAGTTACTTTTGAATAATCAGCACTTGAATTTAGACATTAGAATTAATACAATTTATTTTTCAGTTCCAGACTTGACAGATTTGCTTTTCGGTTTTGAACGACCCCAAACACTATAAAGAGTGAGTGGATGATGGATGGATTGACATTAAGATTGCTGCATTTTGATGTGGTTTTGGACCACTTCCTGGTCTGTTTCCTGGTATATTCTGGTTAAATTTACCTGAACTGCAAGACAGACCAAAATCAGAGGGTTTTGGTTCACTTCCGTGCATATCCTGCTGGGGTTTGGTGAGAATGTCAATGCAGATTATCCAGAAGACCAAAAAGAAGAGGTGGCATTTCAGTAAAAAAAAAAAAAGGCGCTCACAGCTTATATCTACAGGAGTGCGAGTCACATAAAGGTTAGAAAATGTCTCGTCATTGCGAGGAAATAAAGGCACTAATGAGTTTTTTCCTGGACAGCATTTGTTGATATATTTGTCCATCTCCTATTATTATTATTATTATTATTAATTTTTTTATCATTCGTAGTTTAAGTGTGCTGCACCTCAGAATCTTGGATTAAAAACTGGCAAAATCTTGTTTAAATTCAATCTGAAAATATGCCACACTTTTTCTACAGTGTTTGATTTTATTTCCTATTTTTCTCTCAAAATTCAATGTATTTATGTAATAATTTACCCTTGTTCTTTGAGCTTGCAAATGATTAATTTCCAGGTGTCTTTAGAACTTTTACATTCTTAAACCGCTTTTATTCTGGTCATCGATAAATCATGTAGTGCTTCCCTGACCCCAGAGTTAAGGCCTGATAAGAGTTTATCTGTGTGGAAATAACCATCATTACTGATTATATGTGTTTCTAAAGTGGAGGGAAGGGAAGCACTTATTACTTTCATTTCACACAGTTTGCTGTAGCAGCCAGTTACATAGAAAATGAATCTTGTAGATGGAACTGGAGTGGAAACATAAACTCACACTCTCATTCCAATCAAGACACTTATCATTTTAAACAGACAAAATATGTAAAGCAGTTTTCCAGAACCCAGATACAAAAACTGTTGAACAATTAGGATATTGTGACTTGAATTTTTGAGGCAGAGATTTAAAACTTGCTTTTACATGTTTTTTTTAATACTAGTACACCATCATTACCCTTTAATCACCACTTTTCTTACAATAGTAAAAGGTATTTTTTTCATCTGCTGCATCTTTTGTCTTTAATATGAATTGTATTTTGCAGAAAATTAATAGCTAAACTTGAAGATAAGTAGAATTTCAGCACGGAAAACCTGAATTTATTAATGATGTGCGATTATTTCATGTATTTAATATGTATTTATGTGCTCATGATTTAAAAACATGTGTGCAATACTGCCCTCTGGAGGCAGCTAAATCCCATTACTCTTTTAAAAAACAGTACTTCGTGTGTCCACAAGGTGGCAATCTTTACATTAAGAGTGATATTGGACCCAAAATGTGCCCAGCTATATATATATTTTTAAATAAATATATCAAATAGTCACATGGTTAATGTGCCTAAAAATACTTTGATTTCCTCACTAACAAAAGATAAAAGTAAAATGTCTATTTTGTAAGTGGTGTATAAAACAATAAAATGTCATTAAATGTTATTCTTATAGTGTTCAGAAATGTAATATTTCAGACTTTTAATTTTAAATTGTCATGAATACATTTTAAAAGATGCTTAATAATTCCATCAAATAATCAGATTACCATATTAATCCACTTATACAAAATGTGAAAGTCAGTCATACTACATGCATAACACCAAATAAATGCACAAAGAAAAAAAGCATGTTAGTGTTGAAGATTAAAGGCTTGTTGTGCCTCTTTGTTGAGGGATCGCATTAAGTTCAGGAAATCTTGCTTGAGCTACAGCTAATGAATTCTTTATTGACTTGAAACCAGAAACTGTGCGTCTCTTCAGTCCCCAGCATGGCTGTCAGCCTCGGTTTTTGTTACACCTGACATCAGAGCGAGCATCTCGGCTTGAGCCGCTCACATCAGTGGCGGTGCCCACAGAGTAGTGCATGGGAGGTCAACCAGAGCACATCAAACTGGAACAGGTTACCACTGTCCCCGCACATGTTGGCTCACAAAACTGTTGCTTCTGACTTCAAAATCTTTGTACATTTGTCACTGTTTGCTGTTGAGGTAAATAATACTACTTGTGTTTTTACAACAAGTTGGAAACTATTCTTTGTTTCATTAAGAGCTAGGAACTAGCAATAAGCAAGTTATTATTAAAATAAGTCAAAGTCAAGTTGCTCCATATTCTTGACAACAGGAAAAACTTGATTAAAGACTCAAAAAGATTCAAATTTCACTAAATTTTAAAGGTGTTGCTTTAAATTTCAATAGATATTGACAAGTTAGAATAGGATTTATTGTTGTTATATGGGAACAATAAATGTATTAGTACTAATATTATTTAAGATGGGCCAACTTTTACTGACAAATGAGCTACAAGTAGATGATAAAAGCTCAAAAATACAAACCATTTGCTTGGAACTAGAAAAAAAACTTATTTTGGGGCTGTATAATAGTCATGTTTAAGTAATTCTATCAAACATTCAGCTTTTTAGCTAATTCTTTTTGATTGCTTGTGTGGAACTCCGTGCTTCTTTTAATCTTATTTTAATGATCACACCTTTATCATTTCTTTTGATTGTTTCTTTTAATGTTTTATGTAAAGCATTAAATGTGCAACCCAAATAAACTTGCCTTGTGTTGCCGTGCCTGCTAGGTTTTGATATTTTATCATAAGCATCTGTTTTGTCGGACAACCATTCTCTGTGTTACATGTCTGTTTCACTGGTTGACCAAATAAAAAAAAAAGATTTGCTTCTTGAAAATTTATACCTACCTTTATATTCAATTATATTTAAAATCAACAAACTTCACAACTAAAGCAGGACATCATCTGACTGATCAGCTTCCAGTCATAAGTGAAAAGCTGGTTTTTGGTTTTGCAAAGGTGACACTGACATTGTGGCATGTGCGGTTGGGCTGACAGTTTCTACTTTGTAAAAATAAAGGAAACTTTTTTAAAAATGAAAGCAAAAGATTTGTTGCGAAATGACAAAAATAGGAAATGTGGAAAAGAATGAGGATGCAAAACAAGGAACAGTGACAGTGAAAGGTTCTTTGATGGACAGTCAGGCAGAGGATGCGTGTTAAAACCTCGTGGCAGCTTCGCATGTATTCTGTCAGAGTAAAGAAATGTGGTCACTGACAAATGAGGCCGAGTTGATCCCTTACTAGTCGACGTTTAAATGCAGCAGAAGAAGACCTGAGGATCACAGAGGATAAAAGTCCAAAAACCAGTTTTAATACTACTGTGAGAAAAGAAATGGCAATAATCAGAAAAAATTACCAGATATAAACAAGTGAGTCACATGGCCAAATGTTTTATCCATCATTTCGTGATTGATTATGTAATATGTGTCTATTTTATGTATTATTACCTGATTGCTTGAGACAATTGCTCGATGTGCCTACGTCTCGCTTACATCATCCTCACTGACCCTTGCTTGCTCTTTAAGTGTTCCCCACGATATTTTTTACTCACTGATATTTAATTTTTCATTTAATTTTATTCCGTCAACAGCAAGCTAGCATGTAAAGTACCTTTCTGTAACATTTTTTTGTGATTTTACTTTTTAAATTCATTTTAAAACATTTGAATTCTTGACATTGATGATGCCCAATGGTCCATTCACAACGATTCACACATCAAATTCACATCTGCTGCCTCTCTTTCGACGTCACATTTGCTGCTCAATGCAGAGCAGTCGCTGATGAATTTCATTCGTTGGCCACATGATTGAAAACATGGATGATGTTGAGAGAGTAGCTTGGGATTATATGGTGAATTTCACCATTTACTGCAGGAGCTCCGCCTCGATGTGACGGCCGTTCTAAACGTTACTTCCATCTGTCTGTGGCCCAGTTTGAAGAATTTCTGTCCCGCATTATCCTGGGAGGGGAAAATGAAAATAAAGATTGAGGATCTTTTTATTATTGTCTCAATGAAAAGTAAAGAAAAAGAAAAACATCATAAGCTCATGGAGATGGTGCGATTGTGCGGCTCTCTGTCTGCCGGGCAGCCAATTGCCAGCATTGGCAAAACAGGACTGGTGTTACATGTGGAGGTCATTTCAAGTTTCTCCCTCTTGATCTTTTTTGGCTGGTTTTCCACTCGTGCTGATTTTGTCTTGATAATTATCTCTACTGGCACTATGAGGCGATTCCTTAAGCCTACAGAAGTTGCACAGGTTGTCCAACGTCTCCAGGATGGCATATCCACACGTGCTGCAGCAAGAAGGTTTAATGTGTCTCCCAGCACAATCTCCAGAACGTGGAGGAGATTTCAGGAGACTGGTGGTTAT
>NC_050515.1:12619884-12664027 GCF_002922805.2 Oryzias melastigma | reverse complement strand
TCCAACGATACCCTCCTTTCATGGATTGGACAAGTAATGAGAAAGTTACGACAATTTAAAGACTCTAATCTTTGTTTCTGGTCACAAATATATCAATGTTTTGCTATTTATTTCAGGAATACAATTATATCCTACTTTTGATCACCTAACGTGCCATAACTTTCTTATTCTTTGAGCTATCTTAATGATTTTTATACCGTTGGAATGGTCTCTTTCAGCCCGTTCCAGTGATATAAATATCAGAGCAATCAATCTAATTTGAACATTTTTGTCACATACCTACACCAAGATAGGCTAGTTGGGCTGTGTGTGCCGTCCACATAGGCAGGCGGGGGAGGAAACACCATGCAAAACAATGCTAAAAAAAAAAATAAAACATCGCTCTAGAGCAATCAGTTTAACGTTATATAGGCCCTCTAAAAATTTGGATGATTTGGTTGATTTAGGAGCAGTTGACGTTTGCTCTGGTTACTGTTGTAATGTCCCTTCATCCGATATTTTAAAGTGAATTTTTAGATTAGTAATCTAGCGTTATTTGGTTACAGTGTTGGTTAATTTTGAATCGTAGTTTATCTCCTTGAAGCTAGCAATCTGTGTTTTGTAAATATGGGCTATATAAAAAATGAATAATAATAAAAGGCAGATCACGAATCAGCACCATATATTGTAAGGTGTGTTGTGCTGTGCTTCAAATTTTTGTTCCATGTGCCCTTTTTTTTAACTTTGAGCACCTGCCCCTCCAAATGTCTCTGCACGGCCCTGCTGCCAAGCACCGTGGAGCTCGTCTGGCATTTGCTCAAGAACACCAGAATTGGCAAGTCCGCCACTGGCGCCCTGTACTTTTCACAGACGAGAGCAGGTTCACCCTGAGCACCTGTGATAGACGTGAAAGAGTCTGGAGAAGACAAGGAGAACGTTATGCTGCCTGCAACGTCGTTCAACATGACACGTTTGGTGGTGGGTCAGGGATGGTCTGGGGAGGCATATCTATGGAGGGACGCACAGACCTACTGCCTAGGAAATGGTGCTCTGACTGCCATAATGTATCCAGATGAAATCCTTGAACTCACTGTCAGACCCTACACTGGTGCAGTAGGTCCTGGTTTCTTCCAAATGCACGACAATACCCGGCCTCACGTGACAGGAGTATGCAGGCAGTACCTGGAGGATGAAGGAATTGAAAAAATTTAATGGCCTTCATGATCCCCTGACTTAAACCCAATAGAACATCTCTGGGACATTATCTTTTGGTCCATTAGGCGCCGCCAGGTTGCTCCTCAGACTGTACAACAGCTGAGGGATGCCCTCACACAGATCTGGGAGAAAATGCCACAAGACACCATCCGTCGTCTCATTAGGAGCATGCCGCCACGTTGTCAAGCATACATACAAGCTGGTGGGGGCACGCAAGATACTGAAAAGCATTTTGAGTTGCAGGAATTAAGTTTTGGAAAAAAAATGGACTAGCCTGCCACATCTTCATTTCACTCTGATTTTATGGCGTCTACACAATTGAGCCTCTGTAGGCTGAAAACTTTTATTTCCATTAAAAGACTTGGCATCTTTTTGTTCCTAAGACACTGCCCTGTCGTTATTTGTATAGATATCCAACTTCATATTAAGATGTGATGTATCTAATGTGTTTCTTTAAAGTGCTCCTTTAATTTTTGTGAACTGTGTATATATATATATATATATACACAGTACATACACATTTGTTCTCTCAAATTGTCTTTTGCTGTTTATGCATTTCACTTTGGACTAGAATGATTATATTTGAAGTATACTTTTTTCCAAGACCATCTGTTAAGCTTGTAAGCTGTTTATTAATATGGCCTTTGTACACAATAGTCTCACTTTAGATATAAATAGATCTTACTAAGTATGATAATAAACCTTGTTTGGCTTATTGTGCTAATAAATGTCTTACTAACAACCTAAAAACACATTAATAATGTTTGTTAACATATTAATAAAGTTTATTGAGGAATCTTATTATGAAGTGTTACAATTTTGAAATGATAATTTGATGCTGTGAATTTTAACAAAATAAAACAGAAAATGAAACATGATACTACCAGTGTGTGAATGTGGATGTGAATGGGTGAATGGGTCTGTGACTGTGAAGCGCTTTGGGCCCTTGAAGGAGGGTAGAAAGCACCATACAAGTATACGCCATTTACCATTTTACTAATATACATACATATATATGTGTGTGTGTGTATGCATATATACATATATATGTTGTGTTTTTTTTTTCAGAAAATTAGTCCTTAATCACTTGCAGTTCATGAATAAAACTGTCATTTTTTTTTTTTTAACCAAACAAGGTGCCTCTTTTTACTTCTTGTAGCCTTCAACTTACGTTCTGGTGGTTCTGTCTGTTGACACATTAAGTTACATGTAGGTGTAAGGAAGTTTTCTTTCTGGGGTTTCCACTGAAGAAAAAAACGTCTTTAAAGCAAAACTATTTTACAAAGTCAAGCATAGAAGTAAAAAAAAAAAAAAAAAATCAGCAAGTGACTTCAAAGAATTTCTTTTGTGTCTGACTTCACAGTGAGAACCTAAAGCCTCCTCCCCTACTCGTCATCATTGTGGCTTTACTGAGACTTATATAAACTGAGGGACTTGAAACTCTGGTGACATTTCTGAGAAAAAGAGTCATGTAACAGGAACACAGGTTGACTACTTTGACTCACTTCCACCAACCAAATAATGAACATTTTTCTAAACTTTCTTCGCCTCATGGAAGCTCTCGTGCTCTGGAGCTCTTTACAAGGATTTACTTTCTTTCTGTTCCTAATCAGCAAAGGTAAAAAAACCCAAAACATTAACTTTCTTTTTTATTTACTTGACATGTAATATACATCTAAATGTGCTTTTGACCACAAATATATTGTAGTAAAACTCAATGAAAGATAAAACTCATTCAAAGGAAAGCGACAGTTCAGTTATAGCAAAACAATGGTTAGCTTATCTTCAATATGTGGTTTCCTACTGCAGGTCACATCCGCACATTGCTGTCTGCCAGTTAAGACCTACATTTCAAATCTATCCTCCGCTTATTGACAACTTACAGTCTAAACACAGTGAAGAAATCTACAAAAGCTGGTTTGAAAAGTCTAAAAACTGCATTTGATCTCATTTGCTTTTGCTGAGTAGATTCAAAGGTTGTTCCAAAATAAGTCAAAAAGATAAGACGAGCTTCTAAAAATGCTGAATTGTTGGAGCAGATACATTCAAAATCACTTAACTAAGGCCAATTCAAAGCATATATTTATTAAATCTGTTACAATGTTTTCTCTTTGTAGGGTCAGGATGTGAACTTCGTTCAAGCCCTGAGTGCTACAGACAAGACAGCAAAGAAACTGTTTACTTTTGTGAATGGAGCTTTAAAACAAACGCAAGTGATGCCAGGTTTGACTTTTACTATAAGTAAGTACTGATCTTTGTTTTTCTATTTAAGATTTTGTTGCTTCATCAATTGGGTTAGAAAAACAAACTTTTTTGTTAAATACTGTTTTTACATCAGGTCAAAAACCAAATAAGCGAAAAGTATGGAGAGAAAATAGACTCACCCTGGTTTGCGCATGCGTAATTCTTGATTTGTTCACCTAACTTTGAATATGTGTGTGCGTAATTCTTGATTTATAATTCAAATGATACATTTTGTGCATAAGTACAAAAATTATTAAATAAAAAAAATACCAAATCCAATTTACTCATGCAAAAAATAAAATTACAACAGCCTGAAACTAACTATATGCACAAATCTTTAGAAATTACACACAAATCCCTTGTTACACAAACACACAAAACCACATTTACGCACAAATCTGATGTGAGATTCTTTTCCCGTTTCCCACATTCATCCATCAGTGATGCTTTTAAATGCTGATAGAATCCTGGGTCATCAGAGTTTTCTGTTCAACTTTAAACTTAGATTGTGGATATTCTCCAGTGAAACTCTCCTACTATCTTAAACAGATATATTTGATATAAGGATACATGTGTAAACATCAAAGCAAATTCAACTTTGTTCTCATAGAGAACAGAACACAACCAAGTGCTTTATATTAAATATATAGGAAAAATAATAGTAAAAATAGTATTCATAGTAAAAGTTCCCCTTGACACATACACATTCTACAAACACAAACAGGGAAAAGAAGTCCATGAAATAAAAAAAGAACGTGAGGAAATGTAAAAAGTACTTAAAAGCTGAGAAAAAAATTGGGTTTTAAGGTTTTCTTTAAAAACGGAATGTGGCCTTGCAGTGGGTTTTTGGGAACCACCAGCAGACCTGCAGCTGAGGCCTCTGGGAAGGTCATAAACTAAAAGCAATTCTGAAAATGAATAATGGACTAGATTTATCTGCGCTTTTCCAGACGCTCAAAGCGCTTACATTGTATATCAATTATTCATTCACACCTCATTCATACTTGGTGATGGTAAGCTACTACTGTAGCCACAGCTGCCCTGGGGCAGGCTGACAGAGGTGTGACTGCCAGTTCGCGCCTCTGGCCCCTCTGACCATCACCGGAACATTCATACGCATTCACACATTAGTGGAGCCACACTGGAGGCAATAGGCAACTGCCTATCCTTCGATCAGTGGCCACTGTCGCCTATAAATGAAGGTCCCATCCCATAAAAACATTCATAAACTGATAAAAGAATCTTAAATCTGACTGGGAACCAGTGCAGAGATTTCAAAATTGGTGCAAAGTGCTCCTTCTTTTTGGTTCTGGCGGTCAAGAGGCGTGCAGCTGATTTTGAAACAAGCTGCAGCAGATCAATAGTATTTTTCTAAACACCAAAAGAACAATAGTCTATACTTGAACTTATAAAAGCATGTACATGTTGAGCCAGAGCTCAAATATATTTCAATAATGTGAGGGCGTTGAACAATCTTGGTGCATTTTTTTTTTTTTTTTTTTGCTGATATTTTTTTAACTAACACTCCCTCCCCAACAGGCCAGCAAATGAGTTAATGCAATCTGGGCCGAATTTAAGGTAAAAATATAAACTTCCTGTATTAAAACAAAAAGTAAAACACATTTTTTAATTCCTCTTTAAAGACATGTTAGTTGACTTCTTTTTCTGATCCTCTGATTTCATGAACCTGTGTTTTTCTTGGTGTTAGTTCGACAGGTAGTGAGAAAAAGTTTGGGGAAACGAAGGAGAACCCGTATGACTTTGTTGCAGAACAACTAATAGTTGGCTCTAAAATTGACATTTGGATAGAAGCTCATACGAGTAGTTCCAACTGTGTGTCACCCAAGTGGTCTGGTGTGCTCATGGACAGAGGTAATAATGTGGAACTCCAGCATCATGATTTTGATGAACAAACACTTAGATCAACTCAAATCTTTCTCAACAGTTAAATACATGGCTCCACAAAATATCTCTGTATCCTGGTTGACGAACAGCCTCATTTTAAGATGGCCAGCTCCAGAAGAACATCCAGCTTTAGCAGAGGTCCGCATTCTGCCTAATGGTGGTCCTACAGAATCTTCAGAAACAGTAAGCTGCCTTACTTTTTTATCTGTGGATCTTCTGTTTGAGCATTTTATGTGGCAATCTCGATAATCTTTTATTTGTATTGTGCCAACAGAGGTTAATAAACACCACATTTGAAGCTGGAGAGAGAGCTCTTGAAACACACCCAACAGAGATCTTAAAGTGTGAGTACAAACCTTTTCCCTTTCTTTAAATTGTCTGTATCACCCTCTTATTTCTTTTTTCTCTCTGCTCTGAGAAAATCAACATCTAGCTGTTAATCCCTAATATCTGAAGATATGTCAGCTCTCATTTTTGAAATATGCTAATAAAATAAAGAAAAAAAGAAAATGTTTGATTTTTTTTTCTTGATTCAATAGAACTTCTTGTGTTGTTTCATTTTTACTTTTTTTTTAACCTGAACAGACAAACTTCTGGTTGCAAATCTTCAGAAGAATACAGCTTACCGGGTTTCTATTAGACATCGATCAACTAAAGCCAAAGACCCACTATGGAGCAACTGGTCTACACCGACAGTTGTTCCGGCAGGTAATCTCATATGTAAGCAAAGAATGGAAGATTTATCTGGTAAAAAATTAAATATATGCATGAGTTTTAATCCCTTCAAATGGTACATTGCAATTTCGCAACGTACTATTTAGTCCACTTAAAGTCCCACTCCAATCATCTTTTGTTCTATTTGAAAAGCATTCCCAGTAATTAACAATTATGCCATTTTTAGCCAAAATCTAAAAATGAATGTTATTTTTCCAGATCCTTGGAAATAGTTTCTGCAGAGCGACAGTAGTTTATTATAAATTCACCTCTGAGTTGCCCTCATTTCCCACGATCCCATTGTTAACCTCCTCTCCGGCTAGCTTACAGCCCCTCAAAACCTAAAGCTAACATTAGCGGTGCAACAAAAATAAGGAACGATATTGCAGTGATCCACCCTTACAGTTTTAAGCAAGATGTCGGCTCAAAGGGAGGAAAACAAAGACGAACATGGATCTAGCTGTCTACAAGTGGATGCATCAGAATGGAGAGGAACTGCAACAAGTTTTATTAAAAAGCCTGTTTTCAGCCATTTTGAATGAAGAAATACTCAGAAAAGCCAATTTAAGCTTAATTTTCTTTATTATTATCATCTATCATGAGATAAATACCACAAGAACACATTAAAAACTAAAAAAAAACACAATTTTTATTAGAGTGGATCTTTAGTATAGCATCACCTTGAATGGAAAAGCGCAAGAGTATTTTTTTATATATATATAACTGGAAATAAAAACCGTCACAAAGGGTTTAATTTTTTTTAATGTGAGATAAATATGCGCTCAAATGATTTGTTTTCACTGCAGAACTTGAACATGAACCTGACATAACCAACACAGTGACACTTGAAAATGGCCATCGAAAGGTGAAGCTAACTTGGAAGGTAACCACAATTCTAAGAAACCATCAACTGGTCATTCTCTTGTGGTCTTTGTTTCTTGATTTTCCTCTTGGTTCTTCTATCTGCTTAACAACAGGTTTGTTTGAAGTTTGTTTTCTTTCCTCTCCCTGCTGCAAATGCCTTGTGCAGCAGAGCTTTGTCTCTCGTCCACTGTGTTAAGCATCACTTCCTGTTTGTGTTCATGCTGACGTTCTGTCAATGGATGCATCTAAAATGTTCATGATGATGACTGTATTCAAACTCATGGTGATGTCAGAAGAGCACAGAGAAGGAATACAAAGTTTTGGCTGTGATGTGTTAGTGATTGATAAAAAGCAGTAGCAAAAGTTAGATATTCTGCATGTTAGCTTATTTAAAAATTAGAAATGTCTATATGGTCTAATATATAAAACTAATTATAAACACTGCATTAGCATAACAAGCAAAAGGTCAAGCAGTATATATATATACATACATTTTATATCTGGTTCATTTTAATTTATCAGTACAAAGTGTTATATTTATTTATTTTTTCTCCACTGACAACCATAAAAAACTCTTAGCTGCTGCTCTGCAAGTTGCTTTCAATTTTCTGACTTCCAACAAATGTTCAAATTAATAATTTTCAATAATTCTTTGTAAAATATTGCTATAGCAAATGCAATAAATTAAAAAATTCATGCTCAAAAAATAATGGTTAGATGTTCTTCTGCAAACCTCGGTTGTAATCAGTGGTTATTTGACTTACTGTTGCCTTTTTTTAGAGTCAGGTCACTCTCCTTTGACAAACGTGATTCGCAGGGCCAGTTTCAATCTTAAGTCATTAGTACAGATGCGATCCGAGGTCCTGCGGTGCGATTTGAGAGACGGGCATGGCGATCTGGCAGCCG
Source organism: Oryzias melastigma (assembly GCF_002922805.2). Classification (NCBI taxonomy): domain Eukaryota; kingdom Metazoa; phylum Chordata; class Actinopteri; order Beloniformes; family Adrianichthyidae; genus Oryzias; species Oryzias melastigma. The sequence goes on along the minus strand of NC_050515.1, from coordinate 12,656,200 downwards.
TGTGATACGGTCAGAGTTAAAATCTTTGCACTTTGGAGAGGTTGCCGCGGCGCATCAACCAATCAAGGCCTCAACGTTGGGCATGTGACGTTTCCAGTGACTCAATCCGTGGGTAGAATACACCTCCAATATAGTGGATCAGTTGGATAGTTCTCCTGAACCTGCACCTGCCAGGTATTTAAGTCAGAGGAGGCCTCAACCAGGCAGGAAGAGAGAGCAAAGCAGTAGGCTGAGGAGCAGTTGGTCCTCAGCAGTCTTATTCTGCTGGGTTTTGTTATTTTAGTTTGGGGTTGGAGTCTCAATTTGTGGGCTTCGTTTGTTTTTTTGATTAGTTAGACTTTGTTGTTAAAAGAAACGAACAAATCTCACCGTACCAGGAGAGTCTCTGAATGATATCATGAACCCAAAGAAGAAAATGTGATTTCCAATGTTTTTAATGCTCTTCAAAATAAACTAACCTTATCTCTAAACATCCTCCTTGTCTTCCATGCATGAGATATAAGCTGACAGACATTGCTCCATGTAGCGATCAGGCTAAAAACATGGTAGGTGTGATAGCTCCTCCCACACGTGGCTGGGGAGTCAAGCTTATGTAAACATTTTTGGACAGGCGGTGAGCAGAAAATTTGTCACCCAGCTAAAAGGAGGAGACTGACGTGAATTTGATGCACAAATAGCACTTTGGAGGGAACACAGCTTTAGTAATCAGCAGTTTCTGAAATACCAAGACTGGCCAGTCTGACACAAACAACCATCAAAATCCCTTAAATCACATTTCCTTCCCATTCTGATGCTCCATTTGAACTGTAGCAGATCGCCTTGACCATGTCTACATGCCTATCTGCATTAAGTTGCTGTCATGTGGTTGGTTGATTAGCAATTTGCATTGATTAGCAGCTGGACAGGTGTGCCTAAAAATGGCCAGCGAGTCTATACATATACTTAAAAAAAATAAAATGAACTCTGCACAAAGATAGCAATAGTTATAGTTATAGTTCGTAGCAATGATGGCACACCATGTGATTTGGCTTCAGATGTTTTACAGCAGAAATATGTTCTTCTGCAGTTGCAGTGACATACTACACCAGGTTTTCACAAAGTTTCCTATCTAAAGACTATTCAGACCCTGTTTAGAAGCCAACAAAATTGGGCGAGTCCACAGCAATTAACGGTGGCGCACCATTAACACTTTTTACTCAAAACAAATACTTGCCATTGTTAAAACAAACATCAAATTCTTCCGGATGGTTGAAAGTGTTGAAAGTGATAAAGAAGGTGTTGGGGAGCTGACAGTACACGAGAAGAGACAAACAAACAGACCCTAAAAACCACATCTGTGCTGTCAATGCAGGCTCCAGCTGGCACCATTTCCCCTACGCAAAGCAAAAAGCAGACCGTTTGATCACGTCCACCTGCTTTTTTTAAACTCTTAAAACTAATTTAGTCGATTTATGGTAATCTGACTTCTCCAACACTTTACTTCCACATTTACCTCTTAAAACTTTTAACATTTAAATGTAAATTCTAGTGAGTTATTAAAAAAATGCTTATTATTTTAACCACCTCAGCATAATAATTAAAGCATAATAATGGATTATATTAGGATGCGTATTACTACCAATTTAGAAGTAATATTACGTTACTTTAATGCACATATTGGTTGATCTTTTGTTAAAACTTCATTCACTGTAATTCTAAAAACATTCAAAATGTACTAAAGTATGTAAGAAGTAATATAAATTATGGCATTTATCAGAATGTTTTTGCTGACTTCCTTCAGTATCTTTCATTTTAGAATCAATATTTATTTCATGTTGCTGCTTCAGATTGTTTGTCAGAACTGATCTCCCTTCTGCTCCCCAGCCGATGCCCAGTGCAGCAGCAGTCAGGGGTGTGAAGTACATCGTGAAAGACACACAGTCGTCTCGTGATTGCCCGTGTAAGCGGAAGAAAAAGCAACCGAGTGAGCAAGACAAAAACCATATTGTTTACGTATCATACTCTTCTGTCAACATCACCGTCGTCGCCAAAAACCCAGCAGGCCTGTCTCCACAGGCCGTCATCAGACTACCAGTTGCAAGTGCAGCAAATTTAACAAGTAGGTCAAATTGTGTGCAAGATCAAGAACACGTATCAGTCTTTTTAGTCCTTGTTTAACTTTTCTGCTTTTTTTTTTATTTTTTTTTATTTTCCTCTTGTAGTTTGTAATAAAACATTACTTGACGGAAAATTAAAAAAGAAGTCAACTTGTGTCGAGCTGTACGAGCTTCAAGATGACCATTTGGAGCCAAAAAATGTGGTGATTTTAACAGCAAGGATGCGTAAGGAAAAGAGGGAACAACTAAAAAGAAGTAAGTAATTTCCTACTTTCAAGAATTGATCTTATTCCTTTTCGTTTTTTTTACACAAAGAACTCAATGTTGAACTTTTTTTAAAATCAAATTTGAATTTTTTTGAGAGCAGAAAGTGGCTAAAATAAGCATTATATTATCCCTTATATTATCCTTCATAATCTTTTTGTTCTGCCCAATATTATTGCCATGAATATATTAAAAAAGGTCAAACAAATGGCACTGAGGTGCTAACCCTTTGTGCTTCTGTTACAGATATGAGTGACTACATCCGGTACCTTTACTTTGAGCACAGATGTGTCAATGGGAAACCACAGACAGATCAAATGTGCTTCTTTTATAAGAAGGAGGGAGGTAAGGGCTTCAAATGCACTGGCTTTAGAATGAGATGTCCAAACTTTCAATGATCTCTATCTTTATTTTGACATAAATGTTTTAAAGCATCTTTAATTTTTGAAAGTGGACCTTCAGTTTTAGCTAAGAAAGTGGTGAAGACAAAAAACTCAGATTTGGTTTGATGGAAGACTTTGACAATTATTGAGGTTGTTCTTAAAAATTAGAGCTTCTTTGAGAAAAATACAGCCGCAACTTCTCCACATGGATAAAAGTAAGGGTAGATGCAGGAATGTGTGCGTATCTAGTGTAAAAGCTTCTCTCTTTTCCATTTTTTAGTGCCAAACAAAGAACCTCAGGATTTTATCGTCTCTCATGAAACACAAAATTCAGCTCAAATATTCTGGAAACCAGTTCCGTATGAGCACCAGCGTGGGTTCCTCACTCACTATTCATTGTGCATTGTGAAAATCAATTCACAAAAGGACGGTATGGATCTGATATTTTGACCCATCTTACATTACAGTTTTAAAAACATCATCTTAAAGACCCACTCCAATTGTTTTTAGCGTGTTCTTGTGGCATTTTTTTATGATGGAGAACATGTGTAAAGAAAATTAAGAAAAAAAATTGCATTTCTAAGTATTTCTGCTTTCAAACTGGGTGAATCAAAAGATTCGTTTTCCTCGTCTGAGCTGATATTTGGGTTGTGAAGGGCTGTAAGCTAGCGAGAGCATGTAAACGGAAGGATGTCGGGAAGCGAGGCAGCCCTGCCCACAATGAAATATGCATAAACTATGTTCTAGAAAATGGAACAAGTTTTTCCTTTTGGCTAAAAATGACATAATTTAAAAGACCACTGAGAACACTTTTAAAATAAACCACAAGATGATTGGAGTGGGACTTTAAAACATTTACTATCAATCCATTGCAAGTTAGTCCTCATTTCATTTTGTCAGACTGCTTCAACATATCAACATCAAAAACGTCTCACCGCTTGGGAAACTTAACACCAGGAACAAAATACAACGTCAGCCTGGCTGGAGTGACACGAATGGGAAAAGGACATCAAGCCAGAACCTTTTTTACCACATTGTCAGAGGTTCCTGTGAACGGTACCAGACCTCTAAAATCAATTCTGACAATAACATAAATATTAATGGAATTTTTGTTTCATTTTTTTTCTCTAATTCCTTTTTTTTTGCATTTTAAAATTCCCTTTTTTCTCTTTTGCACTAGTGTGGTTGAGTTTGGGACTGCTGATTGGGTTCTTCTTTTTCTCAACTATGTGCACCATTGTTTTAAAGAGGTGGGTGATGCCCGACATTACATTTCGCTCAACAAATTTGTAACAAATTAGTTGTTTTTTAAGATGCATCGCTGAATTTGGTAAAGACAACTGAAAGCTGAAGGTTTTTGGAGCCAGTATAGTAAAATGCTGCATGATCACTGTCTGCTGTGTTAATATTCAGAATCAGAAACACGATCTTCCCTCCTGTGCCGACTCCTGTGATTCCAGATTTTACTGCCCGGCAGCCAGACAGTGAGGTAAGTTGGCGTATTTGACATAAACCTATTATACACATTTGTTTGTTGTTGTTGTCAGTTTAATTACTAAATTTAAATGAAAGAAAAAAAGTTACACTTATTCTCAGTCTGTCTTTGCATGTCATGTCAAGTTTTGTTTCTACTGGACATAAATGTAGGTTAAACAGGTGGAACCAACCAAAACAAAAAACTGCAAAACTGTCATTTTATAAGATATAAAAATAAAATAAACAACTCCTGCAGGCACAAAAGTGTAAAACCATTACACAGAAACAAATTAAACAATAAAAAGATAGGATGATGCCCTCCATCTTACTGAACTGTATTAGCTTGAAATTGGCTAAAGACCTGAAACTTGGAGAGAAAAAGACTGTTTAGTTAGAATTTTTGCTTATAAATGACACTAATTTGCCATTGCTGACTTGCATAGCTTTAACCTAAATTTTTCACATGCATCTAGAGCAAAACTTTTGCAAATGTAAGGACAATTGTTGCATGAATGTGATGCAACAGCTGCACATTAAGGGTGTCAGCTCCCCACCAAAAAGCTCTTACACTGAATTAACTTTCTAACGTACAGAAATTGTCAAAATGTGAAAGCTTGTTTTTAGCAATTAAATATGTTCTCCCGGGTTTTAAGTTTTTATAACTTTTCTTTGCTCCACACCTTTTCAAGCATTTCTCAAAACCAGGACAGTCAAGAATTTACTTTGTGTCTCATTGAGAGCTAGGATCAAGAAAAAAAGGGAAATCTTCATTGGATGAGTCAAAATCATTGTTGCTCCCTGCTTTTAACAAAAGAGAAACTTGATTTAAGACTAAAGAAAACCCCTCAAATTGCACTGTACTTTTTGGTTCAATTTTAAAGATATTATTTTGGCATTTATTGGCATTATTTAGGAAGCAAAATTTATATTTATGTTCTAAGATTAGGTGCTAGTTTGAGATTTTCTAAGAATTTATTCAGATGGGCAAACTTGTACTGTACTTGTACTTGTTCAAATCTCATTTTGTGGTTAAATTAGTCATTTTCACTGATTGAATCAGTTTTTGTCATAGCAATCAAAATAGACTACAATTGGATACAGAAATACTAAAAAATACTAACTATTTGAGTAGAACTATCAAAAAATATTGCAGTATATCTGATTTTAAGTAATTCCCTAGAACAGTTGGCTTTTTAGTTATTTTCTTCTGGTTTCAAGACTTTGATATCTTAGTATGAGATTTCTTTCTAAAGGAAAAATTACTGAACAAACAGAGAAAATTACTACTTTCTACTGATTTTCTTCCTGAGTTTAGTGTTATTTTCCAATTTTTAAGCTACCTCTTTTTACAGTGTAGTGACATATTACCAAAAACATTGCCCAAGTCGGTGACCTCTTTGCTCTTCAGCATCTGCTGACTCCTCTCCATCAGTTTATGCCACTTCATGGCGGCGTTGCTGATGTTCCCAAACTCTTCCATGTTGTTATGGTAGAGCTGACAGTTGACTGTGGAATACTTATGAGATGTCTGACAACTTGATTTTTTTACACCTGTAGCCAAATGATTAGGACACCAGATTCTGATCATTTGGATGGGTGAGCAAACACTTTTGGTAGTATAAAGTAGTTCTCAACCATCTGAAAGAAGAAGAGTTTAAAAAAGGGTTAGGAAATGAGCATTTAAAATCAGGTGTGCATGATTAAGACTTGGACACAGGTGTGGTAATTAACAGAAGTCAAATGAGTGCAAACACGAAATGAGGCTGACTGGACTTTCTTAATTTTTATTAAATTGCTTCACAATATATTAAAGTATATTTTCTTTAAAATATTTATTCTTAATTTTGAACAGAGTAAAGCAAAGAAACATTTCTCCCAATTTTTTTTTTTTATTTTAACTTGTGAAAGGTGTTTTGAAGGAGTTTTTTTTGGCTTGCTTTTAAGACATTGTCTTCCATTGTGACTCTGAACAGCAGAAGTGGGAGAGAAAAGAAGAAGTGCATGAGGTCACTCTGCACCAGCTCCTCCAGGAGGGGACCTCCATTTCAGAAAAGGCCACCGTCTTCAGAGAGGAGTGGAACGGTGGGACTGAGGTGGAGAGTGAGGGGAGCCACTCAGAAGGGTCCAGTGACGAGTGTGAGAGCTCCAACTCAACAAGTCATGCACTGAGAAAATCAAACATAGAGATTGAGCAGATGGACGTAGAACTCGCCATGCTGATTTACAGAAATGGTTTGGTGTTTGACGTCAAAGGAGAGTCACCCTAAAGCTGTCAAGATGTGATTTATTCTGAAATTAGTGTTTTAATGTGCATATGAAAAAATATATCTATAAATCCACTTTATAATTAAAATTATGCTCGTATATTTGTGTTATTTATGTGCTTATTTTTTGGTTTAGCAAAAATTTAGAAAATATTTAACAATTTTCTATGTGAGACAATGTATTTTTGGGAAAAGACTGACATTTTTGGTTTAAATTTATTTTATTTTGGTCAAAAGTAGAATTACACAATGAACATTTTAATGGTAATTATCATCTCAACTTTATTTATAAAGCACTTTAAACAAAATAAAGCTCACCAAAGTGCCAAACAACGCATAAAATTAGCAAAAACAAATAAAAGATAAGACAAATGACTATTAACAATATAATAAAACCAACTAAATCAAACAACTCAATTAAAAGCCAAACAAAAAAAAATGTTTTAAGGGCAGATTTAAAAGTGCAAAGTGAGTCCATCTGTCTGACTGAAAAGGCTCTCAGTTTCCTCTTGGTTGTGGAAATGACTTCATCAGCTGACTTGAGGAAGTGAGAATGCGTGTACACCTGGATCAGGTCTGACAGGTAGTTCAGAGCGAGACTGAGAAGACATTTAAAAACAAATTAAAGAATTTTTAAATCAATGCAAAAACGAACTGGGAGCCAATTAAGTGATGCTAAAACAGGAGTAACGTGCTCCAGTTAAAAGACGGGCAGCAGCATTATGGACTAACTACTAACAAACAAGTGACTTCTGGGTAACTCTGACATAAAGAGCATTGCAATAATCAAGTTGAGACAAAAACATGGATTAAAATCTCGAAGTCACTGGAGAAAGAAGAGGTTTAACCTTGGACAGCTGCCTCAAATTAAAAAAGCTGGACTTGACCACTGAATTAATATGAGCATTCAAAGTTAAGTTGCTATGCAGTTTCACACCTAAACTCGTTGCTGTTGGTTTCAAATAATCATTCAAAACACCTAAATCAACATGTGCCTTAGTCACTCAGGCCAAATAACAGAACCTCAGTTTTTTCCTAATTTAACACATGACATCCATTAAAGCATCGTAATAATTGTTGAAGAGGATATGCTTCTTCCTGCTTTAACAGTATGTAAATCTGGCTGTCCTCAGCATAAAAGTGGAATGAAATCCCATGTTTTCCGAGAACTAACCCAAGTGGAGGCAGGTACAGTGAAAAAGAAGAGGTCCGAGAACGGAACCTTGAGGTACGCCATATGCAAGAGGTGTCCTGCAAGACTCTGTAGCTACAAGATGCACGGAAGCTCCTATCAGTTAAGAATGATCTGAACCATTTTAAAGCTCTACCTCGAGGGTCCACCCAGCTTTCCAAGTGAGATAAAAGGATTTGACGGTCAAAGTATCAAAGGAGCTGCTAGATCCAGCAGAAGCACAACAACATCGTGACCAGCATCAGTTGCTAACAAAAAAAATCAAATGTAGGATTTCCAAAAACACCATAAATATTTGCTTAAAAGAGACCAAAATTCCTCCGTCGTTGCAAATTTCTTTTTGTTCATTCAATCTGAAAAAAGTTTATAGTTTAACGTGTAATTTAAAAAAAAAAATGACATGAGTAGTGTGCCATTTGGGTTGCACTGACTGGAAATCCCGGTGAGAGTGAGATTGTCAATCTATGTTCTGATGTGAGACGTAAGAAATACAAAAGTGCAAACTGAGCTAATTGCTTGCAGATGCTCAAATGTAGGTGAACCTTTTCATGTCATAACAGTAAGCATCAAAGGTTCTCAAAACAGGTTGCTGGAAACATTTAGATGCAACTTAGCAAAACATTTGAAGTGAAAACAAATCATAAATTACGCTGATTTTATTTTTTTCTTCAAGCAATAGAAGAATGCAAATTAGAACTTCAATATCCAAACACTTATCTATAGTTGTTTGTTGTAAAAGAACAACAAAAAATAATAATAATTTAGCGCATACTGTTGCTGAGATAGACAAGTTTGAGAATGGGATAGTTACCGTCAGCACAGGAAGTGGTCATTAAAAAGATCCAGTGACCTTGAAAAGGTTGATGAAACATAATGTGAAAAAGGACAAGTCATAGCAAAAGAAACGTGCGTGTGGTTGATCTTTTTTTCTGTTTGACTAACATATGCTCCATTGATTTATGTGAATTGGTAAAACAATAGCAGCGTTTTCCTCTAAGGTAGCTGCATTTCTCAGAAGATTTAACTCTCCTTTTTCACAAATTCGATTAGACTAAAATTTAAGTCTGCTGAAGCACTTTTAAATAAAAATGAATACATTAGTTCTATATATGCTAAAGAGGGCAAACCAGTCTCTTTAACTAATTATACAGTTATATATATATATATAAAACATTTTTTGTAAGAATGAGGATGACATTTTTAATGTATAGCTGCACAGACAAGCTACTACAGCCATTTTATGAAGCATTTATCTCTGTTTACACCAATCAACTCTCAAAATGTGAGTTCCTCTTAATAGCTTCTTCTCAACATCAACAGATACAAAAATAAAATTAAAAATTGTTGAAAGAGTTCCCTAATTGTTTCATAGCAATTGGAGTCCATCCATCAATTTTCTTAACCCATTGTATGCAGGGTAAGAAAAAGTTGGCTACTGTTGGACAAAGGTGGGATACACACTTTACAAGTCACACTTAGGGACAATTTGGAGAAATCGATTAACTTAAAAAGCATGTTTTTGGCCTATATGGGAAGAAGCTGGAGTGCCCAGAGAAAACCCCATGCATGCACAAGGTGAACATGCAAACTCCACACAGAAAGGTCACCGTGCAGCCCCTACTCTGAGTCATAAAACTAAGATCTGCAGAAATGTGTAGCATAGAAAGATTTTTTGGGGGAAAAAAATATGCTGAAGACCAGTTTCTAGTCTTGTAAATGTAGAGGGCAAAACTTTATTCAGTACTTCTTGTAAGGTTTTAATGCAATGTCTGTAACTTCATATAATTACAAAAACAGAAATGCATGTTTTAAAAATGTGCTGGAGGAAAAGGACCTTTTCACTTCTTATTGCTGTTTTTGCAAAGCTAACAAATCAGGAGTGTTTTGAAGTTACTAAAACGGATGAAGAAAAGAAAAGATAGGCAAAGAAAAAAATGTACATAAGAAATAACCAAAAGGGAGTGAGAGGAAGTAAAAGTGATGTAAATTCTCACTTTAGTGCCCTCACCCTGTTACCTCCCTAAGGAGTACACATTCAGTTTCAGATACCCATACAACTACTATAGATAAAAAATACACACATGGAAACATCCAAATCACATTGCTGTGTTTAGACATTAATTGGTTTCTATTTCAATCTGATTCCCTAACACAGCTAAGTGTATCCCCACACAATTCAAATTTATAACCATAAATATTTACATACATTACAGTGTATGCATGTTTTGTTTATGTACATGTCTGTCAATAATTAAATTTCTAAAAATATATATATATATTGTTTTATTTGTAACCTGTTACCTGTTAGGGTGACTATTTAAACAGCATATCCCTTGTATTATTGTTTTTTTTTTCTTTTTTTAAATAATTATTAAGGTTTTACTTGCCGGATTGTTTCATCCTTAACTCGTGATTGGTGATTCTGGCGCCTCCCGGTGGTCATTCGGTGGAAGTACAGGTACAGCTCGCTCCACAGACGGCAGTTGGACGGGTTACCGCTGCCATTAACCGCAGGACTTCACCGACAGACAGACGGTCACCTTCGTGTCTAATATGAGGCGCTTCCGGGAGGGTTAAAACCATCATGAACGGGCTATTACTCCCGCTGACATCCTGTTAATTTCCCGTTTTCTAAAAAAATGCCCAATGATCGCTGGCCCGCGTTAGAAGATGGCGGAGTCGGACGGCGAATTTGTTCCGAAACATTCGCAGAGCGGGTGAGTTGAGCCGGGCTGACTGAATGGACTGAGCGGTGTTTGTGTTTGACGGTACGTTCCCACGGTGTGTGTACCGTGGGGAAGCTCCTCGTTGGGGATAGAATGTAGGAAACACCGAGGCGTTGGTCGGGCCTCCAGCTGCAGGTGAATGTCTATACGTCATCGTGAAAACACAAAGATGTCAAAACTTTGAACTTCCTGTTCGCACTAATGACAGAAATATTTTTTACTGCAGGTTTTCTTCTCTGTTATTTGTAAAATGTCAGCTTTTCAAATAATACATTTGTGTTTCTTTGAATCTTGGTTAAAAATGGCAGCTAAAAGAAGGTGAGATGAATTATTTAGCTTCTTGACATCGATAAACATAATGGATGTCATTTCAAAATCTAGTTACTTTGCGTTTAAATTGAAGTGAAATTCAAACTTCAAATGTAATATGAGCAAACACTCACTGTCAGAAAGTGTTTATGGCAGGCAGCAGTAAAGCTTTCATGCAGTAAAGATATACTGAAGTGAGAATACATTATGAAACTATTTTTGCAGCCACTCCATGTAGGTCGCAAATACTTTATATTCATGCAAATATGACAAATAAAGTTTTAGGCATTGAAGGCCTACTCCAATAAAATTGTGTTATTAATATGTTCCTGTGTAATTTTTCTCTTGATGGAGGAAAAAATTCAAAGAAAAATAAGATAAAATTGCATTTCTGAGTACTTATTTTCTTGTTGCACTGGTAATGTTAGGTTGAGGTTACGAGCCACTGTAAGCTAGGAGGAGAGTATTAAGAAAGGGATGATGGGAAATGAGTGCAGGCTTACTCCGCCCCAACAGTTTCACCAACAACTCAGAGATGAACACTGATGAACTCCTGCCACTATGCAGAAACTATGTCCTAAAAATATATAGATTAATTTTGACCAAAAACAGTATAATGTGCATTGCATAGGTTTTAGATATGTAAATATTTTAAAATTTTTACTTTTTGTGTGTAATGTCTTGCTTTTGGTTTTCTTTAAATTGACATGAGTTGGAAAGTCTTAAACGAATAAAGTTTGATTTGATAATCATGAGAACACTTTCAAAATAGATTAAGAGATGATCAGAGTGGGACTTTAAACTCACATTTACATCTCTTTTCCTGCTGTTGTACACGTTGAGTATGCAGTCTTTGTTTTCATTCATTTACATCCTAATTTTCTGAAAAGTACCATTAACTGGTTGGAATTTTCTGCTTCCCGTACTGTTTATTCTTGTATGTACTGGTGAAGTCTTGCCCTCTGTCCGTTGTCTATTCAGAAGGTCTGCGGTTAGATGGAAGCTGATAGACTCATCTCTGACATCTGGAGTTAGCGGTGAGCCTTTCAGCCCTAAGTACCCACGAACTTTCTATTTGAGTGCAGGAACCACTGACAGAAGCATGCACGCCAGTTGGTGGGAAGCGGCACTTATATGCATACATTTTATCAGATGTCAACCCTGAAAAGCTTCTGTGTCAAAATCTTAACCACCAAAGGCCTCGTTTTGGCTGCTAAAGGTCACTGTATTACCCAGCATTCATTACTCACTGAAGATGGTCTTTAATAGTTTGAGAGATTTTTATTTTTTATTTTTAGAATTGATTCATGTGGTGAATGCTCAAGCTTTGTGGGAAAGTAAGACTGATGGGAAGGAATTCATTTTTTCAAACTGATTTGAATGTTTAGTCCCACTTTGATCATCTTTTGATCTATTGTAAAAGCCTTCACAGTGGTCTTTTAATTATGATTATGCCGTTTTTAGCCCAAATCAGAAAACCTGTTTGTATTCTAGAACATAGTTTCTGCAGGGTGACAGGAGTTCATTAGAAATTGGCCTCTAAGTTTTTGGCGGGACCGCTGGCACAAAGAAACCCATTCCCTGTTGTTCAGAGCTCTCTGTTTACACGCTCTCCTGCTAGCTTACAGCCTCTCACAACAACCCCACTCTAAACCTGCATTCACACCGAACACGATTTGCGTGGCAGAGCCTGCCAGTTTGAACTTTAAGTCAATGATACAGATGCGATCTGAGGTCCTGAGGTGCAATTTGCATGACAGCGGAAGCACGGCAGCAGAATGATTTAAGCGGCAGGGCACAAATTGAGCCGTGCGGCAATAGTTCAAATATTAGACTTTTGGTAAGGTCAATGCGTCGCATCTACCAATCAAAAACTCAGGCATGTGACTTTTTCAGTGACTTGATAAGTGGGTAGAATATACATCCAATCATGCTAGTGTTTTTGTCCTGAACTTCCATCCATTTTCCTAATCCTCCTGGGCCATGGGGTTCCTGGAGCACATCCTTGTTACTGTTGAGTAAAGGCAGGATACACCCTGGAGAGGTCACCAGTCTGTAGCACCGGTGTTTGCACTCTCTGTTTGCTGGCCAGCTGCCCCACTCTGTACATCTTGCTTGCCACACGGGCAGACAGAGAACCGGTGATAGATGGAGAGGAAGGCAAAGAAACACAGCAGAGGGAGCTGTCATACAGACGCAGCTCTCAGAGCGGGAGTGAAGCTCCCTGAACCGGGAGAATCATTGAATTATATCATGAACCTAAACGTATAGACTTGTATACCGATGTTTTTCTAGATGTCTTCACAATAAATAAACCTGATCTCTCAACATCATCCGTGTCCTCTATACATAGTACATGAGATTTACACAGCTCCATGTAGCGAACAGGCTAAAAACATTTGACTGTAGCTCCTCCCACAAACGACTATGGCATTAAACTCAGGAATACATTATTGGACGGGTAACAAGGGACGCAAATTTGACCCGTGAATCGCGTTCGGTGTGAATGCAGCTTAACATTACCAGCGAGCAATATCGGCACTATCCAGCCGTACAGTTTTGAGTCAGATGCTAGCTCTGTGCAGATCTATTTATCTGCAAGTGGTTCCATCAGACTGGAGCATAGCAGGGAGCTTGTTCTGTATTCCAATGCTCTTTTTCAAACTATATTTTTCCGTCTACTCTTACAATTTAAACAAATACTCAGAAAGGTGATTTTTAAACTTAGTTTTATTTTAATATGTGCTCTATAATCAGAAAAATGTCACAAGGATATGTTAAAAACACCAAAAACATAATTTTCATTGGAGTCGTTCTCAAAAGGGTATTTGTAGATTTAATACGTAAAATCTTTAATTTCTCATATGTTCAACCAGAAACTGCTTTGATTTTGATTTTTAGTGTAAACAAAAACAAATCTTAACGTAAAACTCTACAAAGACAGTCAATTTTTGAACAATTTGGTTATTTTTTTACTGTATTTTTGACCATATTAATATTTTTCATATTATTTAGAGGACAAATATTTTGATAACTTTACATTTTTAAGGGCAACAAAAAACTTTGCACAGAAAATCTTTGTATTTTTATTTAGTTATTTAATTTTTCTTAGATTTCGGCCTGTGGATCAAATTCCGTTTTCTATAAAGGGTTTGATTGTGTGAGTATACAGACATGTTCTTTCTACAGAAAAGGCATTGTAAACTATGAAAGGATTTTGCTCCATCTGATTGAAAATATTACATTACATTTCCATCAGTGCACTATCAGCCCTCCATATCCGCACATTACTGCTGCCTTCACCACATTTCATCAAAAGATAACAGTTTCTACACACAACTAAACACCTGATTAAGTTCAATAGTTCAAGTAAAGGTCAGTGTGAATTGTATGTGTTTAAAAAAAAGGAGGGTAAATTATGTCCTGACTCACTGATGGTAATGAGGCCCTTTTCTCTTTGCAGTATGGCTAACAAGAATAGCACGCTGCGCTGCTCCTTCTCCGCTCCCAGCCACAGCGCCACGCTCCTCCAGGGCTTGTCGGTTTTGCGAGCTCAGGGTCAACTTCTGGACGTTGTGTTGGCTGTAAACGAAGAGCATTTCCAGGTCCATAAAGCTGTGCTTGCCGCCTGTAGTGATTACTTCAGGTCAGTCTGAAGCAGGAGACCTAACGCTCCCTGTTTGTTCTACACTCTGGCATAGGAGGACTTCTATTCAAAGAGTTCAGATTAACGACATTTCTAAAATACACTTTTATGATGTTCCGAATGCACCTTCTCTTATGACTTTTTCCTACCCCCCATTTAACCCTCCAAATTAAGAGATTCAGAAAAATAGGGGCTATGTCTGAATTCCCATCATACTCCCTGTTCACTTTTCAGCTTATCCCATTCGGGGTTGCCACAGCGAAACAGCACCAACTGCTTTGCATCAGTGATCTGGCAGAGAGTTTTTTTTTTTACGCCAAATGCCCTTCCTGATGCAACCCTGTATTTGAAAAGCATATTTTTTGTGAGTTTTTTCCTACCCGGAAGTAAAACGACTCGACTCCTGAAGCTCCGCCTACCGCTGCATGTGGTTGCTGCTCATCTCATGATGTTATCCCAGAGTGTTTCTTTCTTCGTTTCTCCCAAGAAAATAAACAGTATCCAAATTTCTTCAAATACCATATATCTGCCTTTAGTAGCCCTGGCCATCGCTACACTGCTTCACCACACAAATACACTTGGCTTCTGCACGACTGCACGACAGGGGGGAGGAGTGGGGTGTCTCTGTTTGAACTACAATTTACTAAAGACAGGACATAATTGGAAGATAGACGGTATTCTGCATCTAAAATGAAAGTTTTTTGCTGATCACCACTAGTTCAGTGGAGAAATTGAGTGTTGGTGTTTAACTGGGGACGGTGCTGGCAGAGCCGACTCTTCCTGGAGGGAGCGGTTCGCATCGTGCTGACATCACCAACCGCTTGGGTGTGGGAGGGGCTGCTGCGGACAGTGCAGGTTTTTAGAGGATTACTCTTAAATGCATGAACGGATCAAAATACCACTTTGGGGTTCTTTATAGAGTGGAATGAACAGTATAATACACTTAAAACCTCAAAAAGTAGAATTTTCATGGTAGGGCCCCTTTAACTTTTATTTTACCAGGAAGTCCCTTGAGATTTTATTTTTGCGCCAAAACCAAATCTGTGACCGTGAAAGGGAAACTGCGTTTTAGGGAGGAAACAGTGTTTTGCTCCTAATGATGATGATCCTGAAGAAAACTTGCTTTTCAAACATACAACTTCTAAATTTTTGCTTTAGATGAAGTTAAAATGTAAATGAATAAAGGTGTTTCATTTGCGTTTCCTTGTGTGCTTTTGTGTTTCAGAGCTATGTTTACTGGAGGCATGAGGGAGTCGACCCAAGATACCATTGAGCTGAAGGGCTTGTCTGCTCGGGGGCTCAAGCATATCATCGACTTTGCCTACAGCTCTGAAGTCACCTTAGACCTGGAATGCATTCAGGATGTCCTCGGGGCAGCTGTGTTCCTCCAGATGGTTCCAGTCGTCGAGCTCTGTGAAGAATTCCTCAAATCAGCCATGAGCGTGGAGACCTGCCTTCACATCGGACAGATGGCCACCACGTTCAGCTTGTCTTCCCTCAAAGAGTCGGTGGATGCCTTTACCTTCCGCCACTTCCTGCAGATTGCAGAGGAGGAGGACTTCCTGCACATTCCCCTGGAGCGGCTCATCTTCTTCCTTCAGAGCAACAAACTGAAGAACTGTCGTGAAATTGATCTCTTCCGTGCTGCTGTCAGGTGGCTCCAGTACGACAAGTCCCGCCGGGCGCTTGCCAGTAGCGTGCTCTGCCATGTGCGCTTCCCACTCATGCGTTCCTCAGAGTTGGTGGATAGCGTTCAGACGGTGGACATCATGGTGGAGGACGTGCTCTGTCGCCAGTATCTTCTTGAGGCCTTCAATTACCAGATCCTTCCTTTCCGACAGCATGAAATGCAGTCTGTCCGAACGCTCATCCGCTCGGACGTTATGTCTCTTATTACCTTTGGTGGAACTCCATACACTGACAACGATCGCACTGTGAGCACTAAAGTGTATTATCTTCCAGACTCTGCTTCCCGACAGTTCAAAGAGCTGACAGAGCTGGAGACGGGGTGCAGCCATGCGTGTGTCGCCGTTCTCGATAACTTTGTGTATATAGTCGGAGGGCAGCAGTTGCAGTACCGGAGTGGGGAGGGAGCCGTCGACAGCTGCTTTCGCTATGACCCACACCTGAATCAGTGGCTCCGTATCCAGTCCCTGCAGGAGGCTCGCATTCAGTTTCAGCTGAGCGTGCTGCAGGGAAAGCTGTACACCACGGGTGGCCGCAATCGATCCGGCAGCCTGTCATCCGTAGAGTGCTACTGCCCCAAAAAGAACGAGTGGTCCTTCGTCGAGCCGTTGAAGCGCAGAATATGGGGTCACGCCGGCACCGCTTTCGGAGAACGGCTTTACGTGTCGGGTGGTTACGGCGTCTCTGTAGACGATAAAAAAACACTCCACTGCTACGATCCGGGATCGGACCAGTGGAACTTCCGAGCCCCCATGAACGAACCTAGAGTGCTGCACGCTATGGTCAGCACCCGCGATCGTGTGTACGCTCTGGGCGGTCGCATGGACCACGTGGACCGTTGCTTTGACGTGCTGGCGGTTGAGTATTACATTCCAGACAACGACCAGTGGACCACGGTCACGCCGATGCGAGCGGGTCAGTCGGAGGCAGGCTGCTGCCTACTGGATGGAAAAATCTACATCATAGGAGGATACAACTGGCACTTGAATAACGTCACGAGCATCGTCCAGGTGTACAACACACAAACAGACGAATGGGAAAGAGATTTGCACTTTCCAGAATCCTTTGCCGGAATCGCTTGCACGCCGTTAAAACTCCCACAGAACGACACGCAAAGTTAAGAGTGTGGTCTTAAACAATGAAGGTTTTACTCTACATTTTGTCGGCGAACGCTGATTTAGATCAAACCAGG
Organism: Oryzias melastigma; assembly: GCF_002922805.2. Classification (NCBI taxonomy): domain Eukaryota; kingdom Metazoa; phylum Chordata; class Actinopteri; order Beloniformes; family Adrianichthyidae; genus Oryzias; species Oryzias melastigma. The sequence goes on along the minus strand of NC_050515.1, from coordinate 12,638,966 downwards.
CTCGTCTGTTTGTGTTTCTCTATTTAAGATTTGAAAAAGTAGCATTATTTGAACCGTGTGAACAGGTTACCTCTCAACACCACTTTCTGTATTTGAACTCTTTTGGTTTTATGATGTTTAGCAGGTGATCAATGTGCTCATATACTCATATGGAATAACCTCTAACAAGTGGACATTTTAGAATAACTTCTAGTTTGAATGCTATGAATCCAGTCATGCACATTTATTTCTTTGGGGAAATTACTTCAGCAAACATTACCAAGTCAAAGCACTTTCCTGAAACACAAACCAGTTATTAGTGACTTAAAACAAAAGTTTTACTTGAAGGGCTTGAGTTACTAATTGCACACATTTGTATTTTTACGTTTTGTCCTAACAAATATTTTAGGGCAGGAACTACTTCCAGACTATTAAGCTTTGGGGCTGTTTGATTGTAAAGTTATTTATTTTGCTCAGATTTTATGAAAAACACTAAGACAGCTTGAAATCTTCCTACTTGTTGTAGTTTTTTTCCCTCTAGTTTCCTAATACTTTCAGATCTTGAATTTATGAAGACATTACAGTTTAGGAAGGCTTTGTTTTTACATTTTTGGTGTTTATTTTTTTTAAACTTATGGATCTGTTTCCAGAGCTTCAAACTTCCAGAAACACTGCCCTCTAGTAGACAAAGCATAGCGCTTATGGCAGCTACTTTCTGAGTTATTTTTTATGGGAGTATGTATTTGTTCACACTTTAATGACCAAACTGCTCCTGATCTTTTACTAAAGTTAGCTTTACAACTTAAAAACTTCTAATAATTTGTAATCTCTTGTCATTTTTGTTCATGATTTTGCTGCACTTTTCCACGTTGTAACCAATGATTACTATACTAACGTTTGTTTGAGAGAAATGACACATATAAGATTTTCTTGAAAACTGTCCCGTCTGCCTTAGTATGTGTTGTTTAACTTGTAACAATGAAAGCACATTATATTTATGAAGTGCAATACACCAAAAACTACCACGGTTTGAGGAGAATGTACATGTTTGTGTGGCTCTCTGTTATCCTTTATTAAAAGTGTTATATTTTAACTCTACCTTTGTTTTTATTTTGGTGTAACTTAATTACTTATAGAAGCATTTTATATATTTAATGCAAACTTTTCAGTCCAAAACTTTCATATAGTAAAAAGTTCTGCATAGTGCTGGAACTTATGTAGATATTCGAACTCAAATCAGTTGAGGTCTTTTGGGTGTTTTTTTTATTTTTTTTTTACGTAAATTATTTTTTTAATGATTTTTTTATCTGTTTAATTCCTAAATCCACCGTTTTGTTAAGAAATTACACTAAATAGCATACAAGTATTTATAGTAAGCTTACTTCAAATTCCTGATACATTATTACTTTTTTTAACTCATATATTTAGCAGTTTTATTTCCTTTTGCATAAGTTTCTGTGCCTCATATGTTTCCAAAAAGTAGGATTACAAGTGCAGGCAAATTTTGGGGGATTTAGGTAGCAATCTTTAGTAATACAACTTTTTTGCTGTTGTTTTTCACTTAGCTACATTTTGTTTGAATCCACTGCATTTTTAGGGCAAATGTAGCAGAAATGGCTGATTACTTTTTCTGACCAGCATTCATTTCAAAGCTCATCCCCAGCTTTCTGGTGATATGTTACACCTTGAGAATGTCCAAACTTTAAAATCAAGTTTCTTTAGTAAAGCAGTCACCTGTTTTAGTTGCTTTTTACAGTTGAAAATCAACTAACAAGTTTTTGTTATCGTCATCAAAGGAAATCTGATCACTTCATCTATGTACAGTTTGTTTTTCAAAGTAAATCAAGTATTTATTAAAGTGTCTTGGGTTATGGTGTGTTGCCCTTTTTATTAAAAATGGAATATGTAAATTACTGAAATTTATTTCAGTCCTGCTGTTTAATTTGGATTTGATGTGATGACAACATCTTTATTTACATTTTACAGCAAATTTATATTGCCAAAATTCATTTATTTTTCTAATTTTATCCAAATATCCCCTTTCCAACTAAACAGCAGAAAGGAATCTGGGATTTTAAAAAGCAACAACTATACTCCGATTTCTTAAATAGAAACATGAATAGAGAACTCATTGAAGGACTGAGCTGAGGCACTCTGTAATCTTGCAGTTCTAGGACCCACTTCTGAGTTAAACTGCAAGATTGAAAGGCCCAGTTTAAAAAAACACCGCAATTGTTTTTCTTTCCTGGAAATCTCAGTAAAAGTCACCCTATCCGTACAGCTGCTGCCGTCCTTCTTGTGCTGGTCCTCTAGGAATATTCTGGCTCAGAGAATTCCGAGGTTTAACAGTAATGGGTTTGAAGCGACAGGAAGCCATGGAAAAAGTCTTATGAAAACTACAATAGAATAGAATAGAACAGAATGAGTAGATTTTTTTGTCATTGTCACAGGTACAATGAATTTTAAAGTTCTGGTCCATCCAACACTCTTACCTTAAACAAACCATATTAAAAACTTATAACTAAAAATAATAAATAATTAATAAAACATACATTTAAAGTGTCTGGTGACAAAAAAAACAATGAAAATTAATATGATGTGAAATAAAAGTGCATTTGTTATTAAGAAAAGTCTAGGATACCCAACTGATATGTGTAAAAATTGTTAAACTCTGAAAAAATAATGATAAATTTGTCTAATAGAAGAGGTCCAGGTTTAATGTTTCATAAATATGTTAATTGCAGTAGAATAAAGTTTTTTCCTGAAGATTTGAAGATTTATTTATAATTTAAAAAAATGACTTCACAATAAAGGATAAAAGGCTTAATATTTTTAAAGACAAAAAACGCACCATCGAATAATAACCTGAAATCGTGCACCTCTTGAAAACTTTTTGTAATGTTTTTTTATTATTTTTTGATACATTTTTAATATAATTTTAAATTTACATTATAATTAAATTAAATGATTTTTTTTACTTTTATTTTGAAGTTTGCTTTCCCCCCCTATTTTTTCGGGGGAAATTGGGGGTAATTATGTAATAAAAAAAAATAAAAAATAAAAAAAAACATAAAGACTATCTTCAACCTTGAGTTAATAGACACGTCGTCCGTACGTAATGACGACACCAGGGGGCTCTGGTGCGGAGGGGAGCGTAACATTCCATTGAGAAGAAGAGGGAAAAATGGCGTCCTCGAATAATCCTCGCAAATTTAGCGAAAAAATCGCTTTGCATAATCAGAAACAGGCGGAGGAGACGGCCGCGTTTGAAGAAGTGATGAAGGACCTGAACATCACCAGAGCCGCGCGGGTAAGACCCCCACGCCCCGGACGAACACAGAGGGTTTTGCAGGGCTGTGTGGCAGCAAGCGAACACTGCGGAGATGAATCTGGTTCTGTGTACATTTCTGAAGTTCTCCCGAACGCATCCGCGTATCATCACCATGTTTGTTTTCTGCGCCTGTTAAAAACATGCAGCTAGAGGGATTCCCGTCAAGACTCCCGACAGCTTTTTATTAGCTCAGCTAGCTCTCTGCTAGAGATGTGAATTATGTGCACCTGCTTCTTCCTCGCCCGTGGCTGGGTTTTTTTTCTTTCAGCAGACGTTGCTCACAATTTGTTTGCTAACACACGGATAAATCACCGCATGATAGCACGCGGGGGGAGTTAGCTACAAGAAACCAAAATAGAGCAGCGCTGACTGGGATGGTGGAGATACGATAGCTTAGCGAGCCAATCAGATGATGATCTGGCTCCCGCAGGTAACTGCACAGCTAACTTCACCTTAATTAACAATTTAAATGACATTGTTTTAATTTTTTAAATCTTTATTAACTAGTAATAACACATTTATTAACGCATGCCAGTTGTAAACATTAGGCCATAATGCATATTAGGCAGGTAAAATGTGATATTTATTTATTTGCACTTTACGTGTGTAAAATGGGCAAAAATGTAGGATTAATCAGCTATTAAAGGAAATTAACAGTCAGAAAAAATGAAAAACTAGATTTAGAAAAAAAATTGGAACAAAATATGAGGAATATTAAGGGAATACACACATTTTTTTGTCATTAACAGACTGTAATCATGCCCATGTCCTTGAAGGAGTTCATTATTATTCATTTTTTAAATAACAGGTTCACCCTGTTGTTACAGAACATTTACAGAAAAGTTGGGACCACATAACATGTTGGGAAAAGGCCATTTTCTACTTTACAATGTTTATATTAATATTTAACTGAAAACCTTTAAAGTCCCACCCCAATCATCTTTTGATCGTTGTAAAACGTATTTCCAGTGGCTTTTGTTCATTAGGATTATGTTCTGTTTTTTAGGATATAATTTCTGCAGAGCGACAGTATCTTATTAGAAATTCACCTAAGAGTTGTGGCGCAGAGTAAGCCTGCCCTCGCTTCCCATCATCCATCTGTTTACATTCTCTCCCACTAGCTTACAACCCCTCACAAATCTAAGCTAACATTACCGGTGCAACAAAAATTGTGAGCAATATCTGAGCCATCCAGCCGTACTTTTTGAGCCAGGTGCCATATCAGACGAGGAAAACAAATATGTCTGCATCGGATTGGAGTGGAGCAGGGAGCTTGCGGCTTGCCGTAGAAACTTCTTTATTACAGCTACAAGCTTTTTTACAATTTGAACAAAAAGTACTTGTTTTATACATGTACTCCATCATATTACAAACACGACTTTCGTTTGAGTGGGTCCTAAAACCTTAATTAACACTAAATCAGAGGGCTCTCAGGTGTGCTTCAGGTGTGAAGCTGATCTAGATTGCATTAGCTCTGAACAGTGGAGTAGCAAAAGAAGGCTGCCTCTTCATCCCTAAATAAAGATATGAGGCTTGGGGCATTGTAGGAAACTTTGAGGAGTTCTAGCATGAACAGCTGCAGCCCTTTTTTATTGTCAAGTGCAAATTGCCTCACCACTTGTAGCCCTATTCCCCCAAGATAAATATGAGAGGCACCAGCTTGTTAACATGTAACCTCATGTTTGTTTTTTGGGTACTATTTATAAAAATATAAAAATAAACAAATGGCAATATAAAGGGAACTAATTAAAAAGTATGTTTTCTTAATAATCTGTTTCTAAATCTGTCAGTTGTGAGACTGAAATTGAAGAACTTTTGTGTTGACCTACATGTCTAATAATCATGCATCTTGCTGTTGTTGTTGTTTTTAAGTGTTTCATGTTTGAAGTTTTGTGGTCAAGCCATTGAACTAGTTCTTTAACCAAAATTAAACCACAGGGGGACTAAATATAACACATCAGGCTCTGTTATTTTTGTTTTATTTATTTATTTTTTTAAACATAAATAGAAATTGCTCATGTTGTCAGAAGTAGGTCTTCCTTCCAGGTATAAGGAAGGAAGACCTACTTAGGTTTCAGCAGCTGCTGCCGCTGATTAATCCCAGCTCACTTGTGGGATTGTATGATTTTTTTTATTAATTGTTTTGGATAATTACACAATTTTCCAAAGCTCTTAACCTTTTCTACAATCTGCTGCAACTTTAACTCACCTGATTGCTGTTAAGATGGAAGTAGACATTACTTCATATTCACACAAGATGTGTGTAAATCATGGAAAAAAGGATTAATAAAAATATATATTTGTAGTTATTGGAGCCTTGCACTCCTCCTTTCATCTTTTGCCCCCTTTTTTTCTTTTTCATTCCACCGTTTCTCAGCCAGCTTATGACAAAATACACATTATGCATATAGTGCCAGGAAATATTTGGGCTAATTGTTGGTCTGCTTGCTGGAAATGACGCATAACACTGCGTCAGCTTAGACCTCAGCCGAACTGTATTTACTACAGAGGGAAAACAAATAAACACCTTATTTGAAATATTTTGCCTCGTTTTATTACGTTGTCATTCATACTCATATCCACGACATTATCTGATTATGTTATTGCCAATTTGTGTTGGTCAGGAAAGTGAAAAAAAATGTTTTTTTGTGATACATTTATGTGTTATAGCCACGTTTTTACATGACATAATTTGGCTTTCATACTTGTTTCTTTCATTCATGTTTATGTTGTCTGCATTTTGATAATCAGTGAAAAAGCATATTTTCCTGTTTGATCTATTGACTGAATAAACCCTTTATGTTCAATATTTGAAAAGCATGAACCATTACTGACAATTTAATAGGAAGAAATTTACCAATAACTTATTTATGAAGAGTTTGTTTGCATGGACGATTCTTAAATTAGTCTGAGCAAACTATGTACTGTTTAATTGGAAAAAAAAATAAAAATAAATGAATTTTTTAATCGATTGTGTAGTCCTAATCTTGGATACTTCACAGTAGAATTGCATGTATCATTCATTTTCTTTTTACGTTCTGATTTCTTTTATCCGGATTAATCATTCACTCATGCTTTCATGCAATTTTACTTTGCACAGTTGCAGTTACAGAAGACCCAGTATTTGCAACTAGGGCAGAATCGTGGACAGTACTATGGAGGCTCACTGCCCAATGTCAATCAGATTGGAAATGGCAACATTGACCTGCCTTTTCAGGTGAGCCCATAGCCTCTCCTGGCTGGTAATTTGATATATATTTTTTGCTTTGTTTCATTCTTAATAAACCCGTGTACCCTTGTCAGCGGTTGGGGAATAATGGAAACAAACAGGTTTTCTAACATATTGGTGAAACGTGTTTCATTTCAGTCACAGTGTGAAGAGTTTCAGACAGAAAATCAGCAGTAAAAGCTGCACATTTCCGGTTTTCTCATGTTTTATTGATTAAAGAAAGTTTATTTTCTTTTGCCTTTTTTCCCAGCATTGTAAATTTGGTTCCTAAATTTTAAAATAACCCCATTGCTTGCCATGGCTTCTCATCTTTAAGTACATTTGCGAGCTCAGGGATCATTATTTGTTGGGCTCCTGGCTTGGCTCGTTTAAAAAAAAATATAGATATACGCATTTTTTTTTTTTAAGCAATTATTATAAAACAGAGTTTTGCTCTTAAAGTAACCTGTTTTTCTGGCCTCATTCACATGGTGTGCTTCCTCTAGAACTCGGTACTGGATACCAGTCGTACAACCAGGCACCACGGGTTGGTGGACCGTGTTTATCGTGACCGGAACCGCATCACATCCCCTCACCGCCGCCCACTTTTAGTTGACAAACATGGCCGCCAAATATCCTTTAACGAGTGCTGTAATCCAGATTGTTTCACTTTAGTGTTCTAGTTTTTGTTTTGCTTCAAAATAAAATACTTTATGTTGTTTTTTGTGCTCAGTTATCTGCACAGATGTTATTTGCCAATTTGCTACGTTTTTGAAAAAGTTTATTGACATTTCTTTCTGCATCATAATTTATTTAAACAGTGAGTGCCTGAAAATATTTACCTAAAATTCAAGATTGTTTTGTCTAATTGGTACTATTGACCTTAACTAGAGTCACATTGACAGCTGTCCCTACAGCTCAGTTTATCTCTCCCCACCACCAGACACAAGCTGGAGAAGGTAAGAACCCCCTTTTCTGCTAGAAAATCAACATAAAATAGAGAAAAGCTATTCTCAAAAAAATGAAACATAAAAATGTGTTTTAAGTTGCTGTTGACTCTAAAAAGTACAGCCTTAAACAACTACAGAGATGAGAACAAATTCAGTTCAATCAAAACCAAAAAATATCTGTTTATGCGTGTTGTATCAGCAGATCAACGCTGGGATTTGGTTGTAGTTTTGTTGACGTTCTGTCATTCTAACACATGCAGGACAAATTCAGACTCTGCCTTGCACCAGAGCGCCATGAATCCAAAGCCCCAGGAGTCGTTTTCCGGGGGGTCACAGGAGCTGCAGCCTAAACGAGGTGAAGGAGCATCCGGTTACAGACACAGCTGCTTTGCTTTATTAATGTGCTAATAAAAGCATCAAAACTCCACTGACATCAGATGTAGACTCTGTGAAATAATTGAAAAGAAAATGGAAATTGATCTCCAGAGAGTTTTGGGGAAGTGACTCAGATTTGTGCAGAGATTTTTTTCAATTAAGCTGATCCAAAGTGCTCTGGACAGCTTGATCAGTAAACAGACTTTTTTTTATGTTTGAAGCTCCTGCAGAATGAAACAAAAATGGCTGGCATCCATTCAGCTTGTCCAGTGGTCACCTTGCTATTTTTAGAACAAAGATTTGAGTTCATTGCTGCAGTGCGTTTTGCCCAAATGGCATCAACGATGAAAGATTCCTTTTAACAAAAAAATCTGAAAGAAAGGAACTGTGTGTTGTTTCCATGATCAGTGCTGCTGCTAACTGTTCCTGGAACGGAGAATTCCGAGTCGGATGCAGACAGGGATGCGCAGGAACAGTTGTGGGATGACAAGAAGGTATTTATGGGGGCAGAAAGGGGTCACGGTTTTGTGGAAAGAATTCCAGCTGATGTTCTTTTTCTTCTTAGGATGACGGATCGAAGCCAAACACATGTGACGTCCCAGGAATTAAGTGAGTTAAACTGTTCAGTTGAATCTTTTAAGGTAACACAATCAACAATTGAACAAATTGACATTAAAGACTTCCTTGAATATTAGCTGCTTACAAGAATTAACCAAAAAAAATACCGGTAGTTTTTTTTTTGGTCTACATCTGATTGGATGAAGATATGCAGCAATCGTTTCATGAAACTTTTAAGTTGAACTGATGGACAGACATCATCATCCAATCAGCGATGTCCCACAGTATTTACCTTTTCAGATTTCTGTAAGAAAAATATTTAAGAACCCAAAAGCAATTTGCAGAAATCAAAATGAAATGTTAAAAAGCAAAACACAGGAAGAAACCGTTTGATTTCTACCTTAGACTAAACTTTCAGATTTTAATAATTTTCTCCGGAATAAACGTAAAGTGTAATTTATTTCAAAAAGCTATTCATTGTGTGCTCTATAAGTTAACCTGCATTCTACCTTCAGTCCATATGTATGTAGAAAAACGGTGAGGTAAGAAACGTTAAAGCTTCCTATCATACCGGTTTAAATATGATTTATTACAGCTAAATAACTATATTATCCCATTGCTGCAACACATTTGTATTATCTTAGTTATTCCATCTTAATGGAATTTAATTTGTTTGTAATGTACATATATATAATGATATGTATGTATAGATCTTTGTTTTTTACTATTTTATCATGTTGAAGCAAATAAAAGCCTAAACTTTTTCTTTATTTACAATCTTTAGTGAAATATTATTCAGTGAGTAATTTGATTCCTTTTTTTTAGTTTTGTTAAACTCTAGCTTATACAACATTTTCAAATTTGGGCCTTTTGTAATTTTTTTGAGCAATAAACTTTTTTTAAAGGTAATTTGATGGTAATTTGTTATATGGTTTTATGGTTTCTGTTAAAACTTGTTTTCATGTTTTTTCTCATTTCAGAGACATGGAGAGTGTTTCCTCTCTTGATTTTAGTTCAAAGCAATCCTCATGAATGTTGTTTGACTGATTACTTTGTATCTTTTCCAGCATATTTCCATCACCAGACCAGGAGCTAAACCCATCTGTGCTCCCTGCTGCACACAACACCGGCGGTTCCCTGCCCGACTTGACCAACATTCAGTTCCCTCCTCCTCTGTCGACTCCTCTGGACCCGGATGACACCGTATCCTTCCCCTCCCTCAGCTCGGCTAACAGCACAGGCAGCCTGACCACCAACCTGACCCACTTGGGGATCAGTGCTGGCAGCCACGGTGAGAACCCCTGCTGCTTTTTTTATGTTTTCTAAAACCAAGAGAGAAAAATACAAAAAAAAGTTGCAAGGATTAGTACTGCTAAAGCAATATTTCTTAGTTATGATGATGTTTAGAGATCAGATGTATTTATTTTAAAGAGTTATACAAAAACAGTGGTAATCACGTCGCCATGTTTGGGTTCATGAGATCATTCAGAGACTCTCCCGGTACGGTGAGCTTCACTCCCACCGCTGAATGGCGGCTGCTTTCTCTTAGGTGTAAACAACTATAATCAGTTTTCCAGAATAACCATTCTTGCTCTGGAAACTTCACAAATTTTATCTCCATATTTATCAATGCTGGCGACCCGTCCAGGGCGTACCCCGCCCTCGCCCAACAGTAGCTGGGTCAGGCTTCAGCAACTCGAAAGGGAGACAGCGGGTTAAGAAAGTGGATGGATGGAAGTTTAGGAGGAGAACGGTCAGATCAATCCTCCATATTGGATTGTATTCCACCTTCTGATTGAATCACTGAACAAGTCACATGCCCAAAGCTGAGTCCCTGATTGGTTGATGTAATGTGGCGACCTCACCAAAGTTCATATTTTTAACTCTGCAAGTTGCGCTGCTGCCAAATTGGTGCACCACTCCTGATGCTCAAGTCGCACTGCACGACTTCAGATTGTGTCTGTACATTGACTCAACATTGAAACATCTCTGGGCGCGAATCACAATAGGTGTGAACATAGCTTTAATAATGGGTTTTTTCCTCAAAGCTTGAAGCTGTTTCATTCACTACAGATCAAATGATTTGGACCCCATTTTGACTGGTAGTGTATTTTAAAAAAAAATGTTTTTCTCTTCTCAAGGAGACGAATATTGTGGCCAAACACCATCAGTCCTTCAAGCCCACTAATATTGAACTTTATAGCAATAATACTTTCCTTTAGAAGACAAAAGCCTCAGGGCTGTGGCATTAACATTAAAAATTACCATTTTTCATAGTTAAGTTGCGCTTTCTTTTTTTTTTTCCCCCCGTAAGACATTTGATGCTGATGCTGTGCCTTTGTGGTTCTATCACTCATAGCTTGAACATCTTTATAGAAACACAAACATTAAAAATTTTTCATTCTAAATGAGAAATTTGTTTATATTAAACTTTTTTCCCTGCACATAAACTCTTTGTTTATTGAATTGTAATTATTTATTTATATTTTTTACTATTTTTATTAATTACTATTTGTAGCTGAAGATCGATGCACTCAGCTCTTATTTTGTTCCTTAAGCTCCTCAGCTCCCACGTCTTTTGGATTGACAGACGATTCACGACTCACGTCTTTGTTTCTTCCTTTTTGATGCAGGGATCTCCACCCCCTCCCAGCCCACCATGACAGTTTCTGCACAACGCCGGCAGCCACCCGTGATGCCACTCACCCTGACCTCTGACCTCCATCTTCAACAGTCCTCGCAGCAGCTCTCGCCCACCCTCTCCTCACCTGTAAACATCACACAGGTGGGGCTCGTTTCTAAACAGCCAGTCTAATAATAGCTTTGATTTCTTGAATAAAATGGAGTTATAAGCCGGTTTCCTTTGGGTCTTCTCGCTGTATCTACAGGCGGTACCAACAGAGTCGTTAACCCTGGAACAGCAGCTTGCCCAGTACCCCCTCCTCAACCAGCTGACCGCTCAGGCCCAGGCTCAGCTCCTCAACGAAATCCAGAAGCAGCAGGGCATCCCGCAGGGCATCCAGCTCATCACCCTGCCAACCCTCGTTTCCTCTGGTTCAGCCACTGCAAGCAGCCCGTCTCCGGACAGCCAGACCACCGCCAGCATCACAGTCAGCTCGGTGAGAGACAAGAAACTCTGAAAAAAACGGCTTTCAGAACCAAAAATATGTTTTTTTAAAATGAAAAACATACAAAAATCCTCATAAAAATGGGTCCTCAAAGGTAGAAACCTTAAATCCTTTAACTATATTATGTTTGCTTTTTTATTTAAGTTAGTTTTTGAACAAATATGTAAAAGTTGAAATGTATTGATTAAGGTCATTAATGGTTTATTGCCGTGATTCTGGATTAGTCAGTTCAAAGTTGCACAGAAACGAATTGGCCATCCAGCTTTGTCTGAAGCTGATTGGTAACATTTCCGTCCCTTTTCGATATTCATTCTCAGCTGATTCTTCAGGATTTGTGTGTGACAGCTCTGAGGCTTAGTGCCAGCTAACCCTCTTCCCTCCAACAGTACCGCAATCAGACTGGCTCACCAGCCACTCAGTCTCCAACCTCCCCAGTCTCCAATCAAGGCTTCTCCCCTGGAGGCTCGCCTCAAGTAAGAGCCCACCCACCAACCTAGCTGGTGTCTGGGGAGGGGCTTCACTCCCGGGGGAAGGCTAACTGTAGCTAGTTAGGATGCTTTCCATTCTCCATACCAGCAGTCAGCCTGTCACGCTGTCAGAAGCCGCATAACCCATTCCTCCATCTCCTCTGTCACCGTCAGAAGATCAGTGTTGCATCTGTGTGTTCTTCCAGATGCATGCTGATCCTCACCTGCTTTTACAGTACCAACACTGAAAGATGCTCAGTCATTCCTGACTTTTTATTGATTATCTGTTATGTTATGATTGATTTGGAGGCTACTGATAGACTCACTCCATTGTTAGTGTTCAACTACGCTTTTATCAATGCAACAAAGAATTAAGTCAAATTCCAGCATGTTTACATTTTTTTTGTCATTTCTTCAGTCATTTATCAACATTCAGCTTATTGACATTTTTCGTTTCAATCTTTCTTTGCTACACTAAGACCTTAATGATGTCATAGCAAAAATCTGTATCAACAACCGACTTTAATTATTAGAGTAAAAGTAAAGTTGGAGACACTTGGGGCCTGAATTACTAAGATCTTTAATAGAAAGCAAAAAAATTGTGTCTGTGCACAAACTGACTTCTGTTTGTGTAAGATTTTCAGGTCATCAATAAAAAGCGAATGTAAACAGCTGTATTTAGAAGACATTTTAGTGTCTGCTGAAGAGCAAGCAACCTCGAAATGAAATTTGACCCCAATGGAAATGAAGAAATTTGTGAAAGAAACAAATATAAATATTGCCAAGCAAAGAAATCCAAAGGTCACCTAAAGGGCTTTAATATGTGAGATTATTTGCAAAACAGTAAATGCATGAAGCAGAATGAGAAGAACAGCAAATGAATGAAGGAAAAAAATGCTTCTAATAAAACTGATAAATAACACAGGCGGGGCTGACCATTATTGAGCCATAGGGGGAAACTCACAGACGTATTAAAGGTGGCTAGGGATGGTTCTATATTGGCTTGAAGATACAAAATTGCAAAATTAGATACGGCTCCGAAATGTGTGCCTCTATCAAACGATAAGACAAGCAGAAAAGATGCTTTTGTCTTTGTTCCCTTTCGTGGCGATTACTCTTCCAGGCAGCAGTGACAGCGAGGGCCTCATGTGCGAAAAGTTGTGCCAGTTAGCACCTGCCTTTCAGGTGTGCTAAATATAGACACTAAAACAGCCTCTTTCACATTTGATAAACCACAATGTGCGCGCTCCATTTGATCTTTTTGCTTCTACTCCTCAAATGCACAAAATGGACTGCACATATTAGGTTTCCTGTTTTACAGACACAACTCTGTGTGTCTCACTGGTAAATGAATTGAAGGGCAGTAAGTAGTAAGTCAGGTCCAAAGTGTTTTTGATTCCTCAGCAGAGCTGCTGTAGTCCATACTTTTGTTTCCGCATCAACTCACACTCATCTACACATTAGAGTCAATTTTTTTCCCCTTTTAATATTATTAACATCAGTAGTAGTGCTTCCGATAAGTTAATTTAGACTCTAACACGCCCATTTTTTCCATCCCTCCGTCCTCCTTATGAGAACTTTGTGCTTTTTCTCATTGCTCAGTCTGATTTTGCTTTGCGGCTGAAATGTCTGCTTCTGGACCTTAGTAACCACCCCCCCCACTACCACCTCACCTGATAATAATTCTGTTTGTTTCCGCGACGGCCCACTTTAAAGCACTTGTTCATAATTGTGTTGCTCCAGCACATTCCTGTGGTGGGCAGTATTTTCGGAGACTCCTTTTATGATCAGCAGCTGGCGTCGAGGCAGACCAACGCTCTTTCTCACCAGGTGACGCAACTCGTACAGCGTGCTCCGCTCCGACTGTGCGCTCCGTCTCACGGGTCTTTGCTTTATAGTTGGAGCAGTTCAACATGATCGAGAGTCCCATCAGTTCGTCCAGCCTCTTCAACCAGTGCTCCACGCTCAACTACACTCAAGCTGCAATGATGGGCCTCACCGGGAGCACCCTTCAAGACTCGCAGCAGCTTGGCTACAGTAGCCATGGCAACATCCCCAACATAATCCTAACAGGTAGCCACTTTATCACACCTTTGCTGAATCTGTTCTCAAATTAAAAAATTGAAAAAGTCAATATATGTAGCTTTGAAAAGGGGTGGAATGACTCATTTTAACAATTTCTGTAAGATTGATACAATTCATTGATCCGATTCACTGACCACGAGTCGATCCAGGACATCTTTAGCCAAAAATTCAACCTCAGAGATAAAAAAAATACCTGTTACGGAACAATGCGGGGGAAGTTTTCCACATTCCTAGGATTTTTTTGCAAGTTAATCAAGTGTAAATGAAATGTGTGCACAAACAAGTACACAAGAATTATTGTCAAATCAATTCACATTTTAGTTTCATTAATGTGATCCCACTGTTGTTTTCACATAATAATAATAATAATACAAACAGAACATTATTAGAACATGGTACCTCACTAGTGTTTCCACGCATTAGACCGTAATGATGGCTTGATAATTTTTGTCCGCTGTGATGGTCGCTTTTAGGTTATAGCAAAATGTCTCAATCCATATGGTGTTTTCCAATATCGATCATAAATTATTTTATTTAAAAATGAATTTATAATGGTATAAGTTGGTTCAACTATCAACATGCCTTATGCTATGGTCACATATCCCAAATTGCCACTGCGGGGCAAGTTTTTCAGCAAACTCGGCAAAGACATTTTTTTTTTTTAATAGTTTTCCTAACTTTTTACTAATTTTACAACTTTTTGAAGATTTATATCCTGATTAAATGCTTAGAAATTGTTGTAGTTCTATTTTTTGAAAAGTTGTGGTTTTAACTGAGATGTGTTAATGATACTTTCTAGATGTAAATTAATAAGAAGTTTCTTTTGGAAAATTTATGGAATTTGGTAGCTGTTAAGGTAAAATAACATTTTGAGCTCATACATGTTTGGGATCCTCAACGATCCAAACTTGTGTCATATGTGACATTTCTCAGTCACAGGAGAGTCTCCTCCAAGCCTCTCCAAAGAGCTCACCAACTCTCTGGCGGGCGTCGGCGACGTCAGCTTCGACGCAGACTCCCAGTTCCCTCTGGACGAGCTGAAGATCGACCCCCTCACCCTGGACGGACTGCACATGCTCAATGATCCAGACATGGTACTCACCGACCCCGCCACCGAGGACACATTCAGGATGGACAGGCTGTGAGCAAACTGACCGACCGCCGCGTTCTGGATCAAAGAGGAAACCATAGCACTAACTTGTTGATGGGGTGGAACAAAGGGCAGGATGAACCCTCTCTCTCGTTGCATGGCTGTCCAATCTTACCCTCAGCTCTGCGAAGCCCTCTGAAATGTTGCGTAACCTTAAAGGGAAAGAGGAAAAAGATGTCAGTGGCTTACAGAGGAATGACCTTGCCATCGTTTTGAACAAGACTGGTCGCTCAGCGCTTTTGCTAGCCTACTGTGTTTACAGTGTCCCATCACGCCCCACATATATTCCAAAAATGCACATTTGACAGCTTATTTATTTTGTTCATATTCCTTTCATATCCACTATTTATCTTGATTTGCCTGTAGCAGGAAGCTACAAAGACTCTGGGCTAACCCTGTTATTATAATCATTGGTAAAAGAAGAAAAAAAATCCGGTTTTCTTATGATCCCGCATGGAAAACAGTGTTATCCCATCGTTTCATAATTCTATTTCACACTCAAAGCTTTATTTTTTACCAACCAAATGTTATTTTCAACTGGTACTGTATGTTTCATGTATTTATACGTTTTATTTATTTGGTTAAAAGATTTTATATTCCATTTCATGACCTAAATTTAATGCCAAAATGTTGTCTGTAGGCGTTGTGTAGAATTGCACTGATGTGATTTGCGTGTACTTATTACTAACATATTTATATGTGTGCTTAAGCTACTTGGTTAACGAAGGAGTGCAAAACCTCCCCATAGTTGCTGTTTGGTGTTAGATGTTACATTCTCGGACGTCGACATGCTGCAGGCCAACAGTCCAAACATCACAAGTTTTAGCTTAACTTCACATCAAAGAAAGTCGGGCGCTCCAGAAATGACGCTGGAGGTGAGGTTTTTCTCAGAGAATCGTCAGGCCTTTTCTACTTCACTAGAACGCAGGAGCGTCAGAATTCAGTCAGTGAAATTAACCTAGAGAGACTATCCTCCTACCTAGTGAAGGAAGGCTTCAATTTTTAAAGCAGACAACACTAAAACAAGAAAAAAAAATCTTAATCTTTTTTAAGTGGTCACTGTGAAATCACCTGATTTTGCCTTACAGTAACATTCTACTCTTCTACTTTCGTGTCTGACGTGACGATGTATTTTCGTAACTTATTGTAACATTTTCTTGTATTTGAGAGAAAAAACTTTTTGCTCGGTGACGTTTGTGGTTTTGTTGTTTGACAAATCAATGTACTGTATTTTGTAGCGACACACTTTATAGCCAAATTGTTATTTTTTAAAACTCTAAGAGACGGAACGTATGGAAGGGTTTCGGAGAAGGAATGCAATTATGGGGAGGCTTTTTGCTCCTTAAGAACAGGGAATCTCTAACAAAAAGGCATTTCTCCGTATCGATCAGGACAAACCACTCAGAGAAATCTCTTAAGGAGATGCAGATTGTCTTCAGATTATATTAGAAAGTTTATGAAATTAAGAGTATTTTATTGTCTTTGATGAGAAATATAGAAGCTAAAGCTTCTCTTTAAGAATTTAAATGTTTTAAAGATCCGACTGGTTTAACTCAGTCCAACCTGGATTTTGTCACCAACCATCATCTCTAATGACTGTTGCCAAATATATCCAGCTTTTAAACAGAAATTGAACTGTCAGTGCCAATAAATCTGCCGCCGTGTTCTTTTTTTTTTGTCAGAGTTTCCCTGAGAGGCTTGTGCAGGCGTGCGATATCATTTCTGGGTGTATTGTAATGTTCTGTGTGCTCATTTTTACTCACCTAAAGCGCTGATGGGAAGAGATGAATGATGTTGAGTTTACCTCCGCCGTTGGACAGTGCGTTCCAGTTGTTCACCGACTGCTGCAAAAGCTCCATCAGCAGTTTTGTTTGCCTTTAACACATCCGTGATTCCTATGCAAAAGAAATTGTGACAAAAAAAAAACACCCTTAAAGGAAAAATCCAACTCTTTCCACAATCTCAGCTGGATTTATTTTTCTAAAACCGTTTGATAATGGAGGCAATTTTACTGTTAAGACTCATCTTCACAGTTAGGTTTTCACTTTTGTTACTTTTATTGCTGCAAAATCAACAAAAAAAAGCATATTTCTCTAAAATTGATGACAAAACTTTAAGAATCTGAGAGATTTTCTAATAAAACTCAATTAGGTTCTCGACTGCATCAGATTTTCCCACTTTTTCGAATCCACTCTCACAACTCGACCAAGTGTTCTGCTGGCGATATGACAATCAAGTAATTTAGAACAGAAAACACCCACAAAGAAGTATAAATCCAGCTTTGCTTTAACATATATTTACTTTCCTGTTTTACCGAAAAACAGTTTCTTCCATTTTTTTTAACCCAAAGTTGAAGATGTCAGATCTGATTCACTCCATAAAAAACGATCCTTCTCCTGATTCTGAGCTTTTGTAAATGATGGATTTTTCCTTTAAGTCTGAAGTTAATGTCTACAGATTCCATGTTTCCAAAGGTTTACGTCCCTGAAAGTGTTTAGCTTTGTGTTTAGACTTCACCGTTGTGTTGCCAATAATGCCAGCATTTGGAGTTTTCCGGTCATTTCCTTCCTTTTCATCCCGCTAAAGACTGGTCACTCTCACTGACTTTTGTACATATTATAGATGAAACTAAATGCATGATGAAACTGACAGTTCAAACCTCTAAATGCAAGCCTCCTATAGCTCCACAGGTTTGATACGTGTAACATAACTCTAATGGGTAAAGGGAAGTCTAAAGGGATGCATGAATGGGTTTCTTCTGTGCAGTGAACTCCAGTTAAATCTCTCTGTTACCTCCATCTCTGTACAATGCTACTTCACGAATGATAAAAGAATGTAATTTGTGCGACCGCGTTCTGGTTTCGCCTTGTTTTGAGTGTCCCGTCAGTCGTGGGCGGGGCTCTGCTTTTTGTACGGTTGCTTGTTCCGTTCTCTCATTGTAGCATCTCTGCAGAGGTTTTTCTTTTCAAAGAGGCCCTCCCCTCGTCACAGCACAAACCTTTCTCGGAAGGGCCCGTCTTGTAACGGTTGCAGACCGGCATGTGCACTGATTGTTTGCTTCTGCAGTCGACCGCATGACCCGATGGACACACTGATCTGACTCTTATCCCCTGTTATATACAGGTCTTGTACCTTGCTGTGCTGAAGTGGAGTGTGTTTTAGGACCCATACGTTTTATTTTTCCTTCATCTGAGCTGGATGAACTGCACCTGTTTTTGTTTTTTCCTTTAGATTTTTGTGCAATGTTTAGTCCTGTAGATGCTTCGCACTTTATTTGTGACTCCCTGATCAGGGAATGTTCTGCCAGGTGTGAACGCCGACTGTTTCACACCACATATATGCTGAAAGAAAAGAGGAATTCTCTATTTTATTTTGTACATGACACTTTGATTTTCTTGTTTTTTTTTTTGTTTTTTTTTAAAACAAAAATGATTTTAGAGGATGCAACATTAGAAAGGGCTTTTCCCGTGCAGCTTTCGCTTTAGTGTTGGGAAGGAATTTAGGGAGGCAGTTCTATGGTTCCACAATCCCCATTTTTTTATCTTTAAGTAACCAATTTTATGATTTTTTTCATCCCTTTAGGAAACAACAGAACATGTTTTACATTTCTGAAAATCTCTCAATCTGACCTTTTATTGTGAAAAACCGTCACACGATCTCATCATTTCTTTTAGACGCATTTTAAGCTTTTCGAGGGGCGGGGCAGTTCCGGAGCAAATCAAATTTGATCCGATGGAAGTGATCAAAGATCCGGGGTAATTTAGGAAAGCACAGATGTGTTCTTGAAAAAGCTCAGAATGCGTCGCCTAAAACCATAAAACATGAAGAACTCTGTGCGGAAGAGTCACACC